>NC_088366.1:27011725-27044225 GCF_034508935.2 Berghia stephanieae
TACTACTGCTTCTATTACTGGTACTGTGGAAAAATAAAGATCTTTCTCCAAGGACTCATCATTGCACAAATCACAGCACAGTCGTTCTCTGGTAAAACACATATTCTACTTTCAAATTTGGGACTTCCGTGACCTCCCAAGTACTAGAATTCTTTTCGGGCAAGATGATGGTCATTTTAATATATATCAATATTTGATGAATTGTTTTCTGGCCAATAATCTTTAGAAAAGAGTTTTTCTTGAGCACGGCAGAGTAGGGAACAAAAAATGTGATGCCAAAAAGCTGGTCCCTATCTCATTAAAAGCATTCCTCTGGAGGATGGAATACATACCTTGTTGAAATGATCTTCTGGTTTCAAAATGATGGCATCGTATTTTCCAGTCTAAATATATGCTGGTCGTCAATAAAGATCATCCACCCTCGCTTCTTTATGTCTCGTAATCTTTCGAACCTACCTATACATCATATAACTTAATTAGTTATGAAACCTTATGATTCAATAATATGTGCCCTATTCATTATTAGTCCCCGAAGGACTGGTTACATTCATACTTCCAAGGATTTTACAACAAGAAAAGTACTATTGTGACGTCTCGACTTTACTCCCTTAAGGGGGGGGGGGGGGGGGGGGGGGGCGACACTAAAGGGTCATTTTTTTATTTGATGAAATATCCTAAACTTCTATGCACAGTCATAATGTATATGTTTGGGAAGGATGATTGCATATAATTTTTTTCGAAAAAAGTTGCCCGTTGCTATGGAAACGACGCCATATTGGAAAATAAACAACATATCTTAAAAAGTCAAAGGCTTTTTTGTTTATCAACCGATTGCCATAATATTTTGGCCAGAGGTAGAGAAAAGGAAAATAAAGAGGCTCTAGTATCCCGATTTTTAATCTTTAATAAACTTTAAAATTAAGTTCAAGTAAACTATATCCTTGAAATTAATAAATTTAAATTATCTAAATAATTTTTTCAAAATCGTCTGCGACTGGTATTTGTATGACACTCATTTGTAGAAAGCTTGAAGAAGATTGGTTGAAATTGGAGGGAGGAGATAGGTTTTTAGTGACGAAAATTGCAGTTTTGAGAAAAACGCATTTAAAAGTTAAAGTAAACGAGTTTAGGGAAAAACTCTCCTCTCGCTCTCTGATTAGATTGTGACCACATGACATAATTAAGAACAAAGTGATTGGTTGTTGAAGATAGAGGAGAGTTTTTACTTTTAATTGATATGTTTTTGCCTTTACTTAGTTATAAAGACTATTTGATATTCTTTCATGAAATCAGTCCACTGAAACTAAAAATGGGCAGGATTTAACCATGCCATGGGACACAAAATACGTTTTTTTGAGTCGAAAAAAATAAAGATGAAGTTCTCATGCAATTTTTTATGCAGACAAATGGTCACATGACAACATCCCACCAAAATCTAATTTTTAGCAAACTGGGTCAAAATTAATCATTTTTAATGTCGCTCCCCCCCCCCCCCCTCCCATTAATAAGGCCAAGTTTCAACCATCCTACCACGAAGGGAAAAGAATAAAATCAATAATTTAAAAGAAAAACGATTTCATTGACGTAACAGGGAATGAAAACAAACCAGTTTCAATCCTTGTCTGATGCGAAATTATTAAAATCACATCCCTTCCTTTTTCGTAATGCATGTCTGATAAAGCTAACATAAAGAACCTTTGTTAGGATATTATTCGATCGGTTCAATAGTTCATGACCTTTAATCACTCTGTGTGACGGAAATTGAGTACACATAATGAAGCAATTAATAATTCATCCAATACCTAACGTATAGCCATAAACTCCAAGTATTAAAGTAAATTGATATCGCATTTTATCAATACAATACAACAAAATAATGGGAAAATACAACAAAATAATGGGAATATAAATGTTTCTAAGTTCATAATGAGTTTGATTTGAATTGATAATGAATCTTAAGCTGTGCAAATAAATCATTATAGCAAATCGTATCTGTCTAGAACATTCGATATGAGAAACAATGCTACATTGACAAAGCACACGTTATAATAATAATTGCATTTGAGTAAGTTTCAAATCAGATTTTTATATTCAATATCATGCATGGCAAGTAAATAGTACGAGGGTGAACTGAATAGTTTTCCAATTTCCGCAATGTTTCCCTCAATTTTAGGAAGACTCCGTTCACTACATCCAAAAATCAAGCTTGAAATGTCAGCTACAGATTGCTTCTGGGTGGGGTTCCTGACCTCCCATAGTGGGCAGGGAGGCACTTACTGTGTCTTCTATCCCCCTATATCTGTTTTCCAATTTGCTTTCTATCTTTGTCTTGGAATGAGATTACTTGGTTTTGTCGTGACCCTGGCCGGATTCCTGGCTGGGAAGGAAACGGTCAAATGCATTGTTATTGTTTTGGGGGATGATATTTTTTTCCTTGTAAATCGTCTCTCTGTTATGTATCATTATATTTGTTATTTTGAATCTAATATGTAAGCATTTGAGTGTTTTCCTCTTTGTTGGGAACCGAGGGATGAGCCCGACCTTGGGAGGGCTATCTCCGAGGTTACGAACCATTCAATATTGGTTAAAAGAAAATGGTATTATATACTCCATAAAATCCCTAAAAGAACATTCAATTGTGGTCGAAAGCTGTATTATAACACTCCATATGTACAATTTCTTAAAAGAAAATTCAGTATTTGTCAAAAACTGTATTATATACTCCAGATGTACATTGTCCTATAAAATCATCGTAAAAAAACAATAAATATTGAAATATGAGAAAGTAGATATAACTTTCAAGTAAGTCGAGATTACAAGTAGATTTTAGTTTAAAAAGTAAAGTATCAACAAAAGACAACAAAAATCACATTGTTGCGTATTCTACCCTTTATTTTTATTGTAGAAGTGACGTAAAAAGTTGTGGTGACCCAACTCAACTCAAATTCAATTCTGTGCGGAGTATGGAAAATTGTTTTAAAGGTGAAGTTCAGAAGTAATTAATTCATTAAGTCATTAGTTCGGTGATTGTACAGAAAATCTTTTTTTAAAGGTTAAGGTCAGAAGTGATTAATATTTCGATAAATGACTGCTTACTATGACCTCCGATTAAATGTTTAACCCTCTCCTTACCAGCCATTTTCAGGATTTTCCCCTAAAACTTCACACCCAACTAACGCAAAAGTATTTTTTTTTATCACTCAAACACAATAGCAGTCAATTCTTACCATACATAATTTCTTTAGCAAAACATGCTCTACGACACACTGTTCATTCTCTATAAATTTTATGACGTATAAGAAAAATGTTGGTTGTATCGTAACGAATGTGACAATTTTCGTGTAGTTGGTAAGGAGAGGGCTAAAAGTAAAATAAAACTATTTTGTCACAAGCGGTCATTAATCTTAACTTGACCCGTTTATTCCTATTAGAGACTACATAAGGGGTGTTGTAACGTAGCCATCGTAAAGTTATAGCCAGACACTGACAAAAAATGACGTCAAAATGCCAGTCTTTTGTCACAAAAGAAAACGAATTGTGAGTTGTATTAACTGGTTCAACCAATTGCTTCCTTCAGCTCTACAAACGACAACTCACAAGACGCTACACAAACCTAAAAAATGACGTCAAACTGCCAGTCCTAAAGGGTTCTGGTGTCAGGCTATATGTTAACGATGGCTACGGTTATAACAACTGTCTCTGACCAAAAAATGACGTCAAAAGACCAGTCTTTGGTCACAAAAGAATACACATTGTGATTTGTATTCACTAGTCCAACCAATGGGACCATTTGTCTCCATGAGCACAACTAACGACAACTCACTAGGCGGTGCAAACCCCCCCCCCCCCCCCCAAAAAAAAAAAAAAAAAACAAAAACAAAAACAAACAAAAAAAAAAAAAACAACAAATAATGACGTCAAAAGACCAGTCCTTTTGGGTTTCAGTGTCAGGCTATAACTGAGCGATGGCAACGTTCTGACCCCTTGGTCGTCGACTTCCTTAACTGTATAAAAACCTGATACGAACCAAAAGGACTCGTCATAAAAGAATACGAAGATCACGGGAAAAAGTTAATTGTGAGTTGTAATCAATAGCTCAACCAGCATTCAATAGTCTGATGTCATGTCGCCCAGCAACGGTTTTAAACAAAGAAAATAGGTACTTTTTATTCTTCATGCTGGCTAGAACTTTTCATATGTAATGTGGTCAGAATGTATAAAAGACCATATTTTTAATGCTTTTCTTCTTTGGATATACTTTTATGCTCGTCGGAGAAATATTTCATTAGGGCGTCAGCCATTGTTCCGATAGTTTAGAGCCAGTTGCTAAGTTACCATGCGTTATTACGAGGGAAGTGACGTCATGACTGTTGAAGCGTATTCTAACAAGGACTCACTTTATATTTTCGTTTAGTCATCATCTTCTTTATGACGTAAGTCTTTGTTCAGTATCAGGCCTTTAGTTTTTACAAAGGCGACACCCTGGTTCACCGTGGAGTGATTAAGTCGCTATTAGATTTGACGGAAAGTACTTTGCGATAGACTAGCGTCCTATCTAAAGGACAGCAAGCAATTGCTTTTGTTTGTTTCACGCCATAGAAACCGAGAAAAACTCCACGAGCCTAATGAATATAAAGGACTAATTTAAATCGTTTTTTTTTTAACCTTCAAGAAAATGTAGTTGAAACTAATCACCCCTTTGATTGGAAAAAAAAAAACAACAATAAAAATAAGGGGAGTGAAACACATAATAACAGGATGTACAGGAAACATTCGTTTAACGTCGTTCGCAAAACTCTCTATTCATCCTTTATTTTATTCTGCTCGTCTATAAATCATCTGCTTCTCAAACCGCAAAACCCCGCCTTTGTCCACCAGCAATAATGGCCATACATCACTCCACGTTATCCAGGCTTTCAAGTCAGCAACACTGGGCTCTTCTGATTTCCAATGGCACTTAAATTTCATTGTGCGAAAAGCGAAAATCAATTGGGAAACCCCAATAGTTATTTCTAATATTCAATATAAAGAAATAAAGATCTGAATTGTCATTGACAACCAAAGCTTTAACCCTGTCTGACATTGTCGTTTATCTTAAAGCAAATATGAATATTTATACAGATACCTTACACATAATCAATAAAATAAATCAACGTGTTATTTTTAAAAAATCAGTAATCAAATCCCCAGTAAAATGAAAACCCTATTAATGAAAAAAAACAAAATTCCAATGTCGTAGAGTGCAAATCTCCTGTTAAGCAGCCTTTTTCTATCAGCATGTCAAAGATATCCATCAGCCATGTTGTCTGTAACCAGATATTGTCGTTCGTTCTCTGGAAAGACAGATGCTAAATAATTTGGCAAGAAAACGTTTCCTTCAAATATCGATCGATTTAAATGACGCCCATCTTGGCAAAAAAAAAATCTCTCAAACCTGGGACCGAGTGAGGTCGCAGGTTTGAGAGTTGTTGCCAAGATGAATTGAATCAATATTTGAAGGACGAGTTTTCTGGCCAATTTTTTAATATGTGTTTTTTTTTTTACCCTGAGTACAACAGTTAACTAGTTAAAGTGATTTTGGCAGTAAACACAACGCTGGGTCCAGATATTTGCAATCATTGGCACTTATCCAGTTATTGACCTCAATAAATATTTCCGATTTTGTTTATAGACCAAACACTCTGTTGCTAAGTAGTTGTCACCAGATTGACCTTTGCACGTTTCATTTCATTGCCGTGAAATCGATTGTAAATTCTCAAGAGATTTTTCCTAACTACGAATTGAATCTGGATTATCATAGATATCCAAAGCTATTTATGATTTTAACATTGCTGTTTGAATTAACGGCATTATAAAGAGACACAATATAACTATATTTATATTGAAAACAATGAAAATCCATTTAAGCATTTTCATTATAGTGTTTAATGCATTTCCTTAAGGGACCTCATCAAATTAGATTCCCATTTCAAACAATTATGTTATACGTTTTATGCGATATACTAGGAATTTTTCAATGTCAACCACTGCTTATAGCGCGATATCTATAAATACCTGAATCGAGTGAGGCCCAATGTCTTGATCTATAGGCTGGAACCATTTTCAGAGTTTTGCAAATTTTGTCACTTATCCTATTACTGGCCATTATTAACATTCATGGCTTGACTTTTTCAGGACCAAATACTCCACTGCTAAACAGTTGACACCAGATTGACTTTAACACATTGTCCAGGTAAAAATCAATTGTAAATTCCCAAGAGATTTCTCTAATGTTCATTACAACGAAATACATAAATCCAAATTACCATAGATAACCAAAGCTATGGACTATGGACTAGTCTGTCAAGGTCGTTTGCATTAACACCAATACAATGGGACAGAATATAATTTTAGATGGAAAATAACGAACATTTTAAAAGGATTTTCATTACGCTCTATGCACTTCACATCACAACGATTACCTTATTTCTTTAACAGACAACATAAAATAAGATTTCCATTTCAAACAATTTTGTAATACGCCCTGCACGATTTAACACTAATCTTTCAATACCCCCCCCCCCCCCACTACGTCTGTGTATAGCCTAATAGTCATTCATACCTGAATCGAGTGAATACTTGTATATAAAGTGCCTTGATCCGTTCGGATGGCTGGAACCAGTACAGAGTTTTGCACTCCTCGTCGTCGTTTCGGTGAGTGACCATGATCATTAATATATAATAAGGCGTCGCAGTCCTAATGGCGCTTGCCGTGAACTGTTTTTGTTCAAGTGGATCTAACGATTTCTATAGTGATGGTTCTCCATTTCTCTCTGTCCAGTGCCAGTAGTTTTAGTTGAGAGAGGTCTTTGTTGGTATGGAGGTGTCTTGGAAGAGATGGTTCTTGATTTTGCTGGGTGCTGGCTGTTTGATCGTGTTGTGATGAGTCTAGGTGTTGTTTGTAGTACTGTTGAAGATCTTGGTTTAGTGATGTTGGGAGTGAGGTGGGTGTTCTGCCAGCGTACTTTTTGCCATTCTGTGACAGGTATTCCTCCATGGCCGTTTGTGCAGGGATTGACTCGTCTCGCCTTAGAATATGTCCGAAAAGTTTCCATCTTTGGTATTTGATGGTGTCGCTGATTGGTCTCTTTTGACAGCGTTCGTATAGTTCGTCATTTGATATTTTATCTGGCCAATATATTCCTAACATTGTTCTTAGATGTTTTCTGTGTAGCGCGTTTAATTTTTCTAAGTTTGATTTTGTTAGATTTTGTTGATCATTAATGCTTGATTTTATTTCAAGGCAAGACACACTGAGAAGTTAACTCGACATCAAATTGACTTTAATACGTTTTCTAATATTCGACGACATCTAAATCCCAATGAGGTAAAATCGATTTGAGTTTACCAAGAGATTTTTCATATGTTCATTCTAAATCTGTATTGTCATTGAAAATCATTTGTCCCTTCTGTTTTAATAATAATAATAATAATAATAATAATAATAATAATAATAATAATAATAATAATATAATAATAATAATAATAGATCTTTATTGTCCATAAATATGGCAATTTGTCATTTAGTTACAATTGTTATAAGTTAAACGATAACTGTAACATTGAACAGATATTTCACTCCTACTTATTTTCTCTCTCTCTCTCTCTCTCTCTCTCTCTCTCTCTCTCCTCTCTCTCTCTCTTCTTATAAAAACAGGAATTGATAAGCTTTAAGTGCTAACATTTTTCACTTATTTTCCAACAGTACTATATAAACAGATTCCAGTTCATTTAATAGAGATTACCTTTTTGATATTTTTACAATATACCTTACTGACAAATCCGAGTACTCAGATGAAGTCCCAGGTTTTAGAGTTTTTTCTGAGGATCATTTTAATTGATCAATAGGACGAGTTTTGTGGTCAGAGTATTTTAACATTTATTGTTTTCTCGGAGTACGGCAGAATACTCGTCGTACACGGCGATTACAATTATCTTAGAAAACCAAAAATTATGAACCGGTCTACCATTGTCCGTTCACGGTAAAGTAAAGCTACTATAATGAGAAAATAAAAGCGTATGGATTATTATTTGTAAGCTAAAAATAAAGTTCTCTATTAGACCCATTAGGTTCGTTAAGCCTCCGTTTATCGTACAATGTGTATGTAGAGTGTAGGGTGTGACATGAAAAGGGTCCTTAGCATTCTGGCTTGGTAATCGCACAATGGAGGCTAGGGTAAAATACAATCTGATATAATAAATTTAGGATTAGTATTAGTAGAAATTTTGTTCCCTGTCAAAAATTGTTATTTTCAGGAATAAAAATACGAAACAAACAAAAACGTGAGCTTTTATATAGAGCAATATCTGTCACAGTAAAGGTTGTTCACAATTATCTTATTAAATTTTATTTTATTAAGAACTGAATTCATCTCACTCCAGTTATATTTCGGTAGGCTTAGATAAACTTTACCTTCTTATATTAGATCGTCTTTCCTTTAATAGCTTCCTCGATATTAATTTTGATTATTGAATACTTTCGTTTACTTTCTGTCACGTAGCACTTATTATACTTTACCTTCTTATATTAGATCGTCTTTCCTTTTATAGCCTTCCCTCGAATTAATTTCTGATTAGTGAATACTTTTCGTTCTACATTCTGTCACGTAGCCACTTATTATAAAAGCTGATAGGTCTAACATTCGACACTCACTTTCTCTCCACAATCTATGCCGGACGGCCAGTCGCTCTATTCCTATATATATACTGGAAGATTTTTATCTTTTGGGACTTTGTAGATATTATATCTACACCATTAAGACGCCGGAGCTTTTAACTTTGATTGTATAATCTTCAAGGATCAAACCCAAGCCCGCTGTCAAAGGACTACACAATAACTTCTTACCAATTGCCTGGAAGTGGAATTTTACGAGTCCGATCCTGTTATCAGAGGAATAGATCATCCAAGCCCATCAACTGCCTGGAAACGTAAACTTACGAACTTGACATATTATCATAAGTTACGTAAAATATTCATATCTCTATTTGTAACTGCCACGATCACTGTTTATCTCTTTTAATTAAATTTCATCATTAATTTTATTTCATTGTAAACAAATCGTTAATTGTTTTTCATTTATAGTAACTAGTAAATTCTGGGGCCTCATTCTACATATATCTTTATGCATAGTCGAGTAGCTCTTTACTCACTTGAGACCATGACATTTTGGAGGGGACACCCGGGTTAATGCTAGAGTATCATGATAGTAAATTTACTTCCGTTTGTAAAATCTATCTTTCCCATAATGGTTAAAGAGTATATTTTAAACGTGGGTGGGGGGTGTCACAGTAAAGGTTGTTCACAATTATCTTATTAAATTTTATTTTATTAAGAACTGAATTCATCTCACTCCAGTTATATTTCGGTAGGCTTAGATAAACTTTACCTTCTTATATTAGATCGTCTTTCCTTTTATAGCCTTCCCTCGAATTAATTTCTGATTAGTGAATACTTTTCGTTCTACATTCTGTCACGTAGCCACTTATTATAAAAGCTGATAGGTCTAACATTCGACACTCACTTTCTCTCCACAATCTATGCCGGACGGCCAGTCGCTCTATTCCTATATATATACTGGAAGATTTTTATCTTTTGGGACTTTGTAGATATTATATCTACACCATTAAGACGCCGGAGCTTTTAACTTTGATTGTATAATCTTCAAGGATCAAACCCAAGCCCGCTGTCAAAGGACTACACAATAACTTCTTACCAATTGCCTGGAAGTGGAATTTTACGAGTCCGATCCTGTTATCAGAGGAATAGATCATCCAAGCCCATCAACTGCCTGGAAACGTAAACTTACGAACTTGACATATTATCATAAGTTACGTAAAATATTCATATCTCTATTTGTAACTGCCACGATCACTGTTTATCTCTTTTAATTAAATTTCATCATTAATTTTATTTCATTGTAAACAAATCGTTAATTGTTTTTCATTTATAGTAACTAGTAAATTCTGGGGCCTCATTCTACATATATCTTTATGCATAGTCGAGTAGCTCTTTACTCACTTGAGACCATGACAATATCCACTAAATGTGCTCAAAGTGATTTACAAAGGGTCCCTCACCAACAGCAACACGTAACATAAAAAACGAGAAATGAAACATGTTAGGCGATATTACAAATTCTTTTGGACAGAGACAACACTGTTAACTAGGAGAACTCATTTAAACCTGAGTACGGTGAGAGAATGTGAGTAAAGAGTCTTATCCAAGGACTCATCTATGCGCCGAGCGAGGCTCGAACCCAGGATCTTCCGATCCGAAAGCCAATGTCATACTACAAGACCACATTACCGCAAAGAATTATTAAAAATGAATAAATAAAACATAATATTATAAGTATGTATAACACATCACCTCAAAACGATATTGCTTCGGAGTGAACCTAATGACAAAAAGGGAAAATATAGTTTAAAAAATCAAGAATTGTCTTGTTTTTTGCTACTTTACTGATGTAAATTTATTCAGCTCAATATATGTGAACCGCCGTCTCAAAACGGTATTATGCCGGGGAGGAATCGGACCTGGAAGATGAATTTGGAATTAAAGTGATGATATACACCGACTTTGAGCAGTTTACGATGTAGGAATGTGTATTTATTTTCCACACTAATTAGTAGAAATTAAACGCAAAAGTTTACATTTTTTGGCTATAAATCCAATGTTCTGTACCAAGTTCGAAAGGACATTAAACTGCTTTGAGACCGGGGGTGGGGTCATATATAGTATATATAAAGTAGTATAAAGTCCCATTTTATAACATTCAACTCAATCATCAAATTTAGATTAGACCAAAGAGTGTGTAGGGTAACGTAGTTACCAAGAGCTCTCACTTCTCTTAACCGCAATGCTATTGTCGCGTGCCAGGCGAGACAGCGAGGTGGGTGTGCTCCGCGTGTATCATGCGCGCTAGGCTTACTGATACAATGAAGAAAATACGAGTAGAAGACGGAAGATGCTTGGCTTCACCAAAAGCGGGAAGTGAGAGCTCTTGGTAACATAACAATCGTTACCTAGACGCTCTTTGATTAGACATAGATTCGAAGTAGTGGATGCTGATCACCGTGAATCGACACATGTCAACGAGAGATCCGCATCGGATCTGGGACAACACACACGTACTCACACACACACACACACACACTCACATACAAACACATACACACCACCAACATCACACCACCGCCACACACATGCCACACAGACACATGGACACAAATAAGTGAGTGAACTTCACTCACTCAATAGAGAAAGACGTAGTATAAAGATAGAGGGACTTCAGTGAAAACTAATCACCCGCGATGATCTGTCAACACGAAGAAAGGAAAATTTCGGATATCAGGAGTTTAGGCGGACATCCGTCAGACAAGATTGAAATTCCTCGTTTACACGCTGTTTTCATGAGTTTAAGTAAATTATCCACAATTTGTGGAAATCCAACGGACCGTGATCGAAAAGTCTGTACGTCTGAATAGGCCATAACACTGACCACTGAACATTACGTCAACAGACAAGTCTCTGGGCTCAAACAAAAAGGAGTCGCCCTTACTGGCTTTTTACTCGCCTCTTTTTGATGAATCGTTTACGCACCTACTGAACACAAACGGAGTGGAAGCGACTTTCAGTCATCAAATCACTCCGTTGAACTTTACTCACTGATGGAAACGAAATTGGATTCAATAGTCTGATGTCACGTCGCCCAGCAACGGCGGCCATCGTGGTTCTAAAAAAAGCAAATATGGACTTTTTATTCTTCATGCTGGCAAGAACTTTTCATATGTCTTGTGATCAGAATGTGTACAATTCAAAACATGATCAGATTTATAATGTTTTTTTCCCCCTCTGGATACGCTTTTATGCTCGTCGGAGAAATATTTCATAAGGGCGTCCGCCATTGTTCCGACGGTTTAAAGCCAGTTACTAAGTTACCATGCGTCATTACTAGCGAAGTTACGTTACGACTGTTGAAGCGTATTGGCGTCACCTAGCTCTTCCTTATTGGTTTTACCAAGCCATTTCTATGAATAGTTCTCACTAAATTGGGTTTTAAAAAAACAAAAACTAGAGCTTTTATATAGAGTAATATCCACTAAAGCTCAAAGCGCTTTACCAAGGGCCTCTGACCAACAGCAAAACGTAACATGAAGAACGAGACATGACGCGTGTTAGGCGATATTACAATATTTCCGACAGAGACAACGCTGTTGACGGCCAGGTACTCATTTTACACCTGAGTACGGTGAGAGAATGTGAGTAAAGAGTCTTTTCCAAGGACTCAACTATGCGCCGAGTTCATAAAATTGCCATCCGGAAGTATATATAGTATGCAGATGATGTCACTCAGGTCTTTGTTATTGTTTTTTGCCATCCGCGTTTATGAGTAATGCTCACTGAACTGTATTAACCCGACTATAGATAGAATGCGTTTGGCCAAGGAGTTCACAACATTGCCATCCGGAAGTATAAAGGACCAACACACAAAACTCTGTCCCTGAACTTTTATAGTCTGGTTAATACGGTTTAGTGAGAACAACTCACAAACGCGGATGGCAAAAAACAATAACAAAGCCTGTGTGACGTCATCTTCGTTCTATCTATAAACGTTTATGGATACACACAGCTTTGTGTGTTGGTCCGTTATACTTCCGGATGGCAATGTTATGAGCTTCTTAGCCAAGCGCATACTATCTATAACGGACCAACACACAAAACGGTGTGTATCCATTTACGTTTATAGTCAGGTTAATACAGTTTAGTGAGCATTACTCATAAACGCGGATGGCAATAAACAATAACAAAGACATGAGTGACGTCACCTAAGAACTATCTATAGTCTGGATAAAACAGTTTAGTGAGAATTACTCATAAACGCGGATGGCAAAAAACAATAACAAAGACTTGAGTGACGTCATCTTCGTTATATCTATTACTAACCAATACACAAAAAAATGTGTAACTTTTAAATGTTTATAGTCTGATTGATACCAGATTATAAAAGCTCATGGTTACACAGAGTTGTGTGTGTTGGTTCGTTATACTTCCGGTGACAATGTTGTTAACTTCTTCGACAAGCGCATACTATCTATAGTCTGGATAAAACAGTTTAGTGAGCATTACTCATAAACGCGGATGGCAAAAAAACATTAACAAAGACCTGAGTGACGTCTACTTCGAACTATCTATAATAGTTATACAAAAAAAAAAACTGAGCTTTTATATAGAGCAATATCCACTAAATATGCTCAAAGCGCTTTACAAGGGGTCCCTGACCAACAGCAACACGTAACACGTAGAACGAGACATACCGCCTGTCAGGCGATATTACAATTTTTTCCGGACAGAGACAACGCTGTTAACGGCCAGGTACTCATTTTACACCTGAGTACGGTGAGAGAATGTGAGTAAAGAGCCTTTTCCAAGGACTCAACTATGCGCCGAGCGAGGCTCGAACTCAGGACCCTCCGATCCGAAAGCGAGTGTCATACCACTTGACCACATAGCCACACAACACTATAAAGAAGAAAAAAAACACGACGAACTGTTTGTTATTTAAGATTTTGGTCAGAAAACTCGTCCCTCCAATATCGTACGATTAAAATCACCCTCAACCTGAAAAAAAAAACAAAAAAAAAAAAACAAACCCTCTCATACTTGGAACCTTTGTGAAGTCCCAGGTTTGAGGGTTATTCCAGAAGTTGAGGGTTATATTTGTCACAGTAAAGATTGTTCACAATTATCTTATTAAATTTTATTTTATTAAGAACTGAATTCATCTCACTCCAGTTATATATCGGTAGGCTTAGATAAACTTTACCTTCTAATATTAGATCGTCTTTCCTTTTATAGCCTTCCCTCGAATTAATTTCTAATTAGTGAATACTATTCGTTCTACATTCTGTCACGTAGCCACTTATTATAAAAGCTGATAGGTCTAACACTCTACACTCACTTTCTCTCCACAATCTATGCCGGACGGCCAGTCACTCTATTCCTATATATATATATTTGTAAGATTTTTATCTTTTGGGACTTTGTAGATATTATATCTACACCATTAAGACGCCGGAGCTTTTAACTTTGATTGTATAATCTTCAAGGATCAAACCCAAGCCCGCTGTACTACACTATAACCTCTTACCAATTGCCTGGAAGTGGAATTTTACGAGTCCAATCCTGTTATCAGAGGAATAGATCATCCAAGCCCATCAACTGCCTGGAAACGTAAACTTACGAACCTGAGATATTATCATAAGTTACGTAAAATATTCTTATCTCTATTTGTAACTGCCACGATCACTGTTTATCTCTTTTAATTAAATTTCATCATTATTTTTATTTCATTGTAAACAAATCGTTAATTGTTTTTCATTTATAGTAACTAGTAAATTCTGGGGCCTCATTCTACATATATCTTTATGCATAGTCGAGTAGCTCTTTACTCACTTGAGACCATGACATTTTGGAGGGGACACATATAAAGAATTGAATTTATTTAGTTACTTATATCTATTTCATCTAACTTTAAAGTTTAAATTGTAAAACTCTTAATTGCCCCACTTAATAATATTTTAATTGAACTCCCTATTTACAGGATTAATTTTTTTTTCTTTTTCATTTCTTCATTTAAATGGAATAGCAATTTATCCATTCATTCTTTCATTCAAATTGAATATCATTTTATTGATTCATTCATTCATTCATTTATTCATTTATAAATCATTCATTCATTCATTGTTCATTCATTTATTCATTCATTCATTCATCCATTCATTCGTTTATTCACTCATTTATCCAATCATTCATACATTTATTCCTCCCTTCATTCTTTCATTCATACATTATCCATTCATTCATTCATCTATTCACTCAGTTTTTCATTCATTCATTCATTCCTTGTCCACTTTGTTATTATATCACTCATTTCATTTTGTTGTTTGCCTCATTCATGAATTGTTTTCAATATGTTTACATTCCATAACGATTCATTCACCTGTCATCCAATCACTCAGTGTTGTGAACACATTTTGTAACTATTGTAAATCTTACGATATTTTATTGTTTTGTATTTCAGACATCACTGTTAAACACTCTTCAATGCCTAATTACAATTGTTGAACAACCATTGAACAAGAGAGAGGTCCCAGCCACGAACTGAGTTGGTAAATATATCCTTCATTATTCTCTTTTACATGAGTTGGGCATCACATAGTAACTATAGACATCGTGATTTGTTTTGCATAGTGATTTGTTTTAAATGCATTTTTGGCATACTACTGTTACCGAAAACCACTTATATATTATGTTCTGAAAAGTGAGTCTTTAAAAACTAAATAATAATAAAAGGAGTCTACTAGCCGTCGTGTTATATTTAGTGATAGATAACTTGGGATTATTTTGGCATCCAATAATGTCATCACACTCTAGTATATTAGCGTCATTGCGAATAATTGTACACAAACTAACGACGAGTCACACACATTGGTGATACATTTTTCGTAGTAACATAGTTTAGAGTACACGCGATTGACACATTGTTATTGACACAAGTCATAATAACTCCGCATTGTATTGACACATTGCTTTATAAGATATAACGATAAAAGGCATCAAATTCAACATACATAATAAGTTGAAATAAGAGAGAGAGATTTCTAAAAATAGAACAGTTCATTCCAGTAAGTGTAAATAAATAAAACAGTCAGTAACAGTATCCTGTCAATATAATATATATAAAATATCGTAACTAATTTATTACAACATGGAAGCATATAAAAGATACTTAAGTCTCGCAAAGGACTTAGAAATACCCCAGGAAAGAATATTTTCATGGTGCGAAGAGAAAGTAAAAGAAGAAAAAGAACATGAAGAAAGAATTCGTAGAGAAGAAAATGAAGAAAGAATTCGTAGAGAAGAAAATGAAGAAAGAATTCGTAGAGAAGAAAATGAAGAAAGAATTCGTAGAGAAGAAAATGAAGAAAGAATTCGTAGAGAAGAAAATGAAGAAAGAATTCGTAAAGAAGAAAAAGAACACGAAGAAAGAATTCGTAGAGAAGAAAATGAAGAAAGAATTCGTAGAGAAGAAAAAGAACACGAAGAAAGAATACGTAGAGAAGAACGAGAAGAAAGAGTCCAAGAAAGGGAACTAAAAAGACAAATAGCATTAGCAGAAGAAGAAACCAAAAGGACCCAAATGATGCTGGAAATTGAAAAAACAAAAACCGGTCATGAAAGAAAACATAATAATAGTGATGAATTTTTCGTGAAACTTCCACGCATGCCAACATACGATGAACGATCAGACTGTTTAGAATCCTTCTTACACCGATTCGAAGTTCAGGCTAAAGGTTATCGTTGGCCAGAAAGCAAATGGGCCACAGCCTTGATTAACTGCTTATCTGGAGAACCGCTAAAAGTTTTCTATACCTTAACAACTGAAGATGCAGATGATTATGGTAAAATTAAAGACGCTCTACTAAAAAGATTTAGATTAACGGAAGATGGTTACCAGGAAAGGTTTCACACTGCAAAACCGGAAAGTGGAGAAGACTTTAATACATTCGTGAACCGAATTACTCAATTTCTAAATCGGTGGCTTGAGTTGGCAAACGTAAAACAAGACGACTTTGCAGGCCTTTACTATCTCACGCTGAAGAATCGAATCTATCAAGCTTGCAACCCAGATTTAGTCGCATTCTTTAAAGAGAGAAAGCCAGAAAACTTGGACAAATTAAAAATCTACGCAGAAAACTTTAACAGCGCACATCCATTGACACCCCTTAGCAGAACATTGAAGGAACCATACTACGCTGCTGCTGCTCAGAGTCCAGGTACACCTAAAGTTCAGTACTCAAATAGAACGAGCCGATCAATCACTCGGAACACGCAAGTGAAACAGGATGATCATAGTAACAAACCATGGAACAAACAGTTCAATAGAGACCATAGCCGATCCTATCAAAACAAAACAAGAAATAGCACTGACAATAATACTGAGTATAAGAAAACCAACAAACCTATAATTAAATGTCAATATTGTGGAATGAAAGGCCACACAGCAGACAAATGTTACAAAATCGTGGGATATCCAAAAGAAACTGCAAATGCATCACTCCAAACAAGTGTAAACAATCAGACACGAGTAATGTCAGGAGAAAATATAAATGTGTATTGCGTGAAAGGTATGTCACTTTTAACACAAACTCACAAATCAGGATCGCTATTTTTTTTGTGAA
The DNA here is from genome assembly GCF_034508935.2 of Berghia stephanieae. NCBI lineage: Eukaryota > Metazoa > Mollusca > Gastropoda > Nudibranchia > Aeolidiidae > Berghia > Berghia stephanieae. The sequence goes on from NC_088366.1 coordinate 27,029,009, forward strand.
GGCAAAGCTAATGGAACTGATTGCAAAATATTGAGAGACACAGGATGCAGTACAGTAGGAATAAAAGCATCTTTGATCAATGACGAAGACAAAACTGGAAAAACGGTACAATGCATCACATTCAGTGGCACAGTCGAAACCTTTGAAACAGCTAATGTGTACATAGAAACCCCATACTATACAGGAATAGTGGAATGCTGTATACTTCCCAACCCCGTCGCTGATGTTATTGTTGGCAATATAAAAGGTCTTAAAGACAACCCAACAGATGTAAAAGAATGGTCATTAACCCAAGAAACAGCTTGTCTAGCAGAAACAAGAAAGATGACTAAGACAACAGAGAAGCCAATGACTATTTCTCTAGAACCACAACAATTTGACAGGAACACGTTCATTGAAGAACAGAAAAAGGACCCGACTTTAACTTCATATTTCAATATCGCAAACAAAGGGACGAAATCAAAAGTTGAATACATCATTGAAAAAGATATTCTGTTCAGGTTACATAGGAAAAGAAACAAAATAGCTAAACAACTGGTCACGCCGAGTATTTACAGAAACAAAATCCTTGGAATAGCGCACGATTCAATAACTTCTGGACATCTTGGGAGCTCTTCCACATTGAAGAGAATATCCGAGAATTTCACATGGCCTGGAATTACTAAAGACGTCCGAGAATATGTGAAATCTTGTGACACATGCCAAAGAAGAGTCGCAAAAGGCAGAATACCGAGATTGCCATTAAAGACAACCCCAGTTATTGAAAAAGTTTTTCAAAAAGTTGCTATTGACATTATAGGCCCTTTAACAAAATCAGATAGAAACCATACACACATACTAACACTAGTCGATTACGCAACCAGGTGGCCAGAAGCGATAGCATTGAAATCAACTACATCGGATCACATAGCTGAAGCATTGATGACAATTTTTACTAGAATAGGCATACCAAATGAGATACTGTCGGACAATGGACCCCAATTTACATCACATATGATGCATGAAACCATGAAACTCATGGGAATCCAACACTCATTCACAACTCCCTACCACCCCCAAGCAAATGGTCTTTGTGAAAGATTTAATGGCACTCTAAAGAATATGTTAAGAAAAGTGTCAGCAGAAAAACCAGATGATTGGGACAGATACTTACCAGCAATCCTATTTGCATATAGAGAAATACCCCAAGAATCTACAGGCTACTCCCCATTTGAGTTGATGTATGGACGATCACCTCGCGGCCCGATCAATATAGTAGCCGACATTTGTAAAGGGAATGAGGAGGACAATAACGAAATTATGTTTGCTTACGAATATGTAAGAAACCTGAAAGACAGAATAGAGGATACATGTAAGCTAGCACAGGAATCCGTCACTAAAAAAGCAGAGAAATACAAGGAATACTCCGATAGAAAAAGCAAGTCAAGAAAATTTGAGATTGGTGACAAAGTACTAATACTCTTACCCGATGACTCGAGTAAACTTTTAGCTACATGGAAAGGACCATTCAATGTATTAGCAGTACGATCTGGTGTTAATTACGAGATTCAAATTAACAACACAACAAAGACATTCCATGCAAACATGCTAAAAAAATATTTCGATAGAGACAGATTATCACAACCAATATTTAACCATGTTGAAGCTGCAAACGTAGGATTAATCATCGAAACTCACAGCGATGATGTCGAACTACAACACACCCCACAACACGGTAACTCTAAAAATAGTACAATTAATGACGTCACAATCAATCCTCAACTAAACGAATGTCAGAAACGAGAAATCAGGTCATTATTAGAAAAGTACCAGTCAGTCTTTACAGACGCACCCGGACATACAACATTAGTAGAACACGACATAAAGTTAACCACATCTACCCCTATCAACGTGAAAAACTATCCTATTCCATTTCACGCACGAGAACAAGTTGAAAAGGAAGTTAAGGATATGCTAGATACAGGAATAGTTAGATATTCTTCAAGCCCATACTCATCACCAATAGTAGTAGTGAAAAAGAAAGACGGATCGATAAGGCTATGTATCGACTTTCGCAAATTAAATGAAGCAACAGTATTTGATGCAGAACCAATACCAAATCAAGAGAATTTATTTGCTGCCTTATCTCAAGCAAAATACATGACAAAATGTGATCTTTCTAGAGGTTACTGGCAGATTCCACTGAAAGAATCATGTAAGAAATACACAGCATTTCAATCATCATTAGGATTGTTAGAATTTAACTATATGCCATTTGGATTATCGACAGCCGCATCGACATTCCAAAGAATGATGCGTATGTTATTAAAAGACATCCCGTCTACACTCTCATACTTCGACGACGCATGTATTTTCTCAAACTCATGGACTGATCACATGACAACCTTAGAATTAGTGCTTGAAGCATTAAAACGTAATTCTTTAACAACAAAACCGTCAAAAACAAGCGTTGCATTTTACGAAATTGATTTTCTCGGTCATACCGTTGGTCATGGGACACAGACACCCGAGACAGAAAAACAAACAAAAATCGCACAATTGCAACCACCTAAGACAAAAAAAGAAGTACGCAAAGTACTTGGGCTCCTAAATTTTTACAGGAAATACATTTACAACTTCGCGCACATCGCGACACCGCTAACAAATCTGACAAAGAATGGGTCACCGAACAAAATTGTTTGGACAGAAGTGTGTCAGAATAGCTTTAACCAATTAAAGGCATTACTCTGTTCAGAACCAATTCTTAAATTACCCGACATATCAAAAGAATTTGTTGTAAGAACTGACGCGTCTGATAAGGGCATCGCAGGTGTACTATTACAGGAACATGAGGGAACTCTAATGCCTTGCTTATATGCAAGCAGAAAATTATTGGACAGAGAATCACGATACTCTGTAATAGAGCGTGAAGGACTGGCCATCGTCTTTGCTTTAAAGACATTCAGCAGATATCTACTGCTAAAAGAGTTTGTGGTCGAAACGGACCATAAACCACTCGCGTACATAAGAAATAACAAAATGAATAATAGTAGAGTACTAAGGTGGAGTCTATTTTTGCAAAATTACACTTTCAGTATCTCTCACATACCAGGTTGTGAAAATATTCACGCCGACCTACTTTCTCGATTAGTGTAATGACGTGAAAAGGGTATAACTTAACCTCCCATGCATACTGTTAGTTACCTCGCAAACTATGCCAAATCAGAACACACAAATTCGATAATTTTATTTGTAAACATGATGACCCAACTTAATGTAACATTGAGTATTGTTTGGATATATATACCATACCCATTCATGATTTGGGAAATCTTCTCTTTATCTATTATTGTTATGAATTTTCACTCATTTATGATTAATAATTGAAATGTCAATATTCCATTTACATTTTCATTCATTTCATTCAGTAAATTACCTTCATATCATCGACTTAAATCATGCTTCATTGCCATCACTATTGTTTATCACAATGATTTGTAATCACATTGCCATCATGTTGTTCATCATAATGATTTGTAATCACAATCTTTCATTGTTATTGTCACCCATTCATATACCTACGTTAATATAAACATTTCCATGTCTAGTTAATAAATAATTTAATTGTAGCACAAATCATAACAATGGATTAATGTTAGAGTATCATGATAGTAAATTTACTTCCGTTTGTAAAATCTATCTTTCCCATAATGGTTAAAGAGTATATTTTAAACGTGGGTGGGGGGTGTCACAGTAAAGATTTTTCACAATTATCTTATTAAATTTTATTTTATTAAGAACCGAATTCATCTCACTCCAGTTATATATCGGTAGGCTTAGATAAACTTTACCTTCTAATATTAGATCGTCTTTCCTTTTATAGCCTTCCCTCGAATTAATTTCTAATTAGTGAATACTATTCGTTCTACATTCTGTCACGTAGCCACTTATTATAAAAGCTGATAGGTCTAACACTCTACACTCACTTTCTCTCCACAATCTATGCCGGACGGCCAGTCACTCTATTCCTATATATATATATTGTAAGATTTTTATCTTTTGGGACTTTGTAGATATTATATCTACACCATTAAGACGCCGGAGCTTTTAACTTTGATTGTATAATCTTCAAGGATCAAACCCAAGCCCGCTGTACTACACTATAACCTCTTACCAATTGCCTGGAAGTGGAATTTTACGAGTCCAATCCTGTTATCAGAGGAATAGATCATCCAAGCCCATCAACTGCCTGGAAACGTAAACTTACGAACCTGAGATATTATCATAAGTTACGTAAAATATTCTTATCTCTATTTGTAACTGCCACGATCACTGTTTATCTCTTTTAATTAAATTTCATCATTATTTTTATTTCATTGTAAACAAATCGTTAATTGTTTTTCATTTATAGTAACTAGTAAATTCTGGGGCCTCATTCTACATATATCTTTATGCATAGTCGAGTAGCTCTTTACTCACTTGAGACCATGACAATATTAATATATCAATGTTTGAAGGGGCCGTGTTTTCTGACCAACATTTTAGATACTTGTTTTTTTCCCCCCTTCAGAATAAGGCGGAATAGTTATACTGTACTCTGACGAAACACATCTGTATTTATTTTGGTCAGAAAGATTTTACTCCAAATAACAAACATTAATTATAATAAATAAAAAAAGAATATAATAATAAAATTCCCTTTATTCATCCCATCAGGGAAATTTGTCTACTCGACGTGTACATATGCAGTTCTGATATCCTAACCCACTTATGGGCCTAGTTTAACATTGTTGTAATGGACAATATTTTGCGCCATTTTTTGAGATTCCCATCACAACAATGAGGCCATAAGGAATTGACTTGTCAGACCTGCAAGAAAGTACACGATGGGACTATTCCAAGGAGGGACTGGAATAACCCAGGCATCAGCCGCAGCAAAGCGCCGCAAATTGATCTAGGGCAAAGTGACTTGCGCAAGGCCACACAGCGCAGTATGTATTCGAACTCGGTACCTTTCGGGTACGAAGCAAAGACCGTACCGCTGAGCCGAGCTGCAAAGTTCTGAAAAGGACTTATCTCTCTCCTTACCAGCCATTTTCTGGATTTTGCCCAAAACGTTAAACTCAACTAGCACAAAAGTATATTTTTACCACTCGGCCATAAAAGCAGTAAAGTTCTTACGATACATAGTTTTTTAGCAAAACGATCTATGCAACACACTGTTCATTTTCTTTAAATTTTATGATGTAAAAAATATATTGTATCGTAACGAATGTGACGATTTTCCTGTTGCTGGTAAAGAAAGGGTTAAATCTTTTACTTCTTTGAAATCTCAGGATTGAGACTTTATGAGAGGTTGGTAGACATTTCAATCAATCAATATTTGACCAACCATCTCCAATCGTATTTTATAGCTATGAACAAGTCGCGGAATAATACATTTCAAGTCTAAAGGCAAGCTGGAGTGGTGGATAACTCATACTGTAGGATCACACTCTCCCCGGCCAGGCGGAGATGTTATACAACCAGTAAGGTCGTGGATCGAGTCCCATCGCCGCCGTGAAATTATTATTTTCTATTTTCTTCTGGCACTTTCCTACTCACTCCATTTCTTGTAAGTCTAAATTATGAGCTTTAAGTGACACTTATAATAATGTTTTTTTTTTCAATTTTAACAAGTACATTTCATTTTCGAAATGTAAAAAAACCACCAACATTTTTAGGTTTAAATGATATTTTTTCAAATTAACTTAATTTATAATATATTTAAACCCAAAGATACCATTTTTAGATATACTATTTGAAACAAACTTTGTTTTGTTTGTTCTTTCCTTACAATTTTTTGGGGTGTTCCATTCTTTTTTTTTCTCCATATTTCCAAAAAAGATATTTTGACAAAACACGACAAAATGATTTTTCTATCATCGCTTAACAAGATGGAGGAGGGATGCCAACTAATTTTGTTCCGGTCTCTCTTTTTTTCTAAATTTGATATTTTTAAAATATATCCTCATTTGGCATTGATCATTGTATTGTGTGGGCGAGTCGAGGAAATTTTGAGTTGGGAAAGGCTAATAATTATGACAGTGGAATGATGGAATTGACGTCATACAGATCAGATGTTTGAAGTTGTTATTTGACAGTAAGAACAATTGACGAGCCTAGTGCTAAAAGTGCCTACGTCACAGGAAGTTAGTTTTGAAAAAATAGAGGTTAAAATTTGGATAAGACTATGATATAGATTATTTTAAAAATTGTTGTTTTGAGATAGGGGACTTAGGTTATGTTTATCAGGAACAAAAGTTGGTGAGTGTACCGAGGTGATTATGCTTTAAGATTATCACTGGTTATCTAAAATTCATGAAGATGTGACTTATGAATCTTTAGTACTGGGGTCTTCCGAGTGATTATAATACAAGTACCCCCCCCCCCCCCCACGGCCACACTAGAAAAAGCATAAAAGCATCGATTTAAATCCAAAGAACAAATGACGTGGATACATTTATTTTTGTAAAGTATGATTAATAAGAAAGTGAATACAACAAATGTGAGTTGAAATAATGGTGAAGATGTTACAAAAATAAACAAAATAAATGTAAAGAAACACATGAATCACCATCACGCCATCGTCTCACAATCGATTTCAGTGTCTTATTCATTGTCTGTTATTTTGGTAAATGGGACACCGGAAACGTCAACATCATATTGTTTCTGTGAGTTAAATTGAAACATAAACCCTTATTTTCATTGTTTGTTTTCCTCTCCGAGCTCTAAACTGCATCTGACATTTTTCACAAAATACAAGAAATGCTTGATTTTCTTTTTTTTTCTTCTTCAAATTCATTTTTTTGGGGGACTGATATGCTGTTTCGAAGTGGCGAGTGGTTATGGCATCGCACCCGGAAGGTCCCAGGTTCGAGCACTTCAGACACTTTCATTTTTTTCCTTGAGCAAGATAATTAACCCCCAATTTTCTCGCTTGGACAACATGGGTGATTCCTGTTGACATCAGACATATTGTTTGATGAATTACCTAGACTAAACCTACATGGAATGCCTAGGCGACGATATATTATGATGTCGTGGTGGAAGGGCATAACTAAGATGCTATTTAATAAAATAGAGAACTCGTACACATAAGAGAGCGGCCATTTTATGGAACATGCTAGTCGCTTTTTTTCTGAAGAAAGACTTGGCAGATTATCATTGTTTGTCTCCGGCGTTTTTTTTAAAGCCTCCTTGTGACATTCGTCATAAAAATACTCAAATAATAACTATTTGGAATAAAATAAGTATAAATGTTGCTGTTCGGAGCTTGAAGAAATAAATAACAATGTTAAATTGAATGTAAGCTTCAATTACATATGAAAACAGATAAAATGGACGTTTCGGATTTCCCCTTTATCAACAAAACAGTATAAATGAATGAAACACTACAAACGAATGAGATAATGTGGTAGTGGCATTTATAAGATCTTAACAACGCCACCACCACATTATCTCATTCGTCTGTAGTGTTTCATTCATCCTGTTTTGTTGATAAAGGGGAAACCCGAAAAGTCCAATTTATCTTATTTTCATATATTAAAATGAAGCTTACATTCAATTTCACATTGTTATTTATTTATGGAATAAAATATGAAAATTTTCGTTTTGATCAGTTTCTATCAATTGAAAAACTAGCGATCTCATATCAACAGAATAGCCAAAATAGGTTTCCAAACGTTAACAATTAATATGGACAGCAAATCTACTTTATCGACATTTTTCCAAGACTTTAAAAAGCTATGATTACTACAATTTTGATGCCAGATTGTCAGTTTTTTGGTTTATTTCTTGCTATTCAACCAGGGGAAAATTGATGAAAAAGAATGCAATAATAATGATGATGGTGATCATAATAGTAATGATAAGAATAATGATAATAATAATAATGAAAATGATAATAATAATAATAATAATAATGATAATACTAATAATAATTAATAATAATAATAATAATAATAATAATAATAATAATAATAATAATAATAATAATAATAATAATAATAATAATAATAATAGATTTTATTTATCACTTTTAAAATGTGCCCGAATTATAACATACGTAAATTCATAATGGTTAAATCATAACCCCCTATTAGGAAGCGAATGGCCTTAAGTCAGTCATATATATACATATTATATATATATATATATATATATATATATATATATATATATATTATATATATATATATATATGCGTGTGTGTGTGTGTGTGTGTGTGTGTGTGTGTGTGTGTGTGTGTGTTTCCTCATCCAGTAGATTTTTTGAATAACCAATACCGATGAGTATTCAAAAAGTTAAATTTTTTGGCCACGTGAGGTTCTTTTGTCGACGTTTGAAGTTGAAATTGGCCGCGAGAAACTTGATCCATCTGACAGCCCTGCTGGTGACGTCAGTCAGTTTGCAAACTAAATAAAAGAAGATATTTAGAAACATATTTACGGGGGTACGACGAAAAAAATATATAGAAATTGTCCATAAACGTTAAATGGGAACATAGCAATTATGAATTAATGAAAATACAGCAAAGGACGAAAAGAGAAGAGCCAGTCAAAGTAATGGACCGGTTTTCTATGGGATGGGGGGGGGGGGGGGGGGGGGAACTTATTCTAACAACGTCTCCAAAAAGCTGCGAAATTGGGTGATAGAATCGCAGCATTATCACGATAGGAAGTTAATGTGAGAATGACCTCGTCTGACCCGGGACTTTAAATGGGCGATGAGCATTAGTCTAGAAGATCTCACGTTTATCGCGAACTTTTAACTAATGAGTCCCATCTGAAACATGAAATAGCACTAACTCAAAGTCAGACTTGTTCTGACGGTTTTTTTTTTTTGTGACGACAAATATACACTTTCTTCATTCTTGCCCCCAAAAGTACTCCTAATTATAGATAAAGTTGACTGCCAACTTGTCAATAAGGCTGAAACCTAAAATTCGTTGGTTTAACTCTGATAAACTGACTGTTGGAGGGGGAGGGGGGGGGGGAGAGGTCTGAATATATCGATTTATAAGTTAAACATTTTCGCGGAAAAGGAAATCTCGTCTGTGTCGTAGTAAGATATTCGGAAGGTGATTACATCATTTAAAAAAAAAGAAAAATACACGTTAAAATGTCGGATAATATAGCACAAGCATTAACGATGTTCAATGATTAAGTGAGATGCTGAAAACAGGGCGAGGGAGTGCCATTCAGGGTTAGCGATGGGGGCAAGACAAGGTCCAATGCAATATTTCATCTTCTTTCTTTCAAGATATCATTAAGTGGGGCTTGAAAAATAATAATATAGCCCAGCTCTGCTTCCTTTAGCTATTTGGGTAAGAACCCATGCAGATGCCATTATACATATTGCTTTCTAGTGGCGTGAACTGAGTTGCATTGTGCATTTAAATAACTTCATCATAAAATCGTCACTCGCGAAAATTAAGATAAATTACACTCCAGCCACATAAAACATACCAACACACAATTTTACGTGAAACTTTTAGCGTTTATGGTCTGTTGATATAGTCTAATTTAGTGAGAACTAATCAGCCAAAAGTCTGTTTAAAAACAGTAACAAAGCGTTTACTTTACGTTAATTTAGTTCCTTCTCTAGATAACCCGCCTAAAATTTTGCCTGCAAAGAATGAGCTACCAATTAGCTGTGATACACCATCGATTGCTAAGATTGTGGGTGCCATTAATACGATAAAAAGGGGGGAATGTTGTTGGTCCGGAGGCTCTAAAAGTTGAGGCTGAAAGAAATGCTGGTTCACGCACTGGTTGAAAGAATCTGGAATGACGGGATATTTCCAAAGGGTTCGAAAGAAGGATATCGTGTCTATCTTCCAAAGAAAGGGGACCTCAGTTATTGTAATAATTATTGAGGAATCACTCTTCTCTCTATCACAGGAGAAGTTTTCAATCGTATTATTCTAGAGAGAATTAAGAATGCAACAGTTGCTAAACTGCGAGACGAACAGGCAGGTTTTCAGAAAACCCGTTCAGATTGGCTCTATGCGAGTCATTCTTGAACAGTCTATATGTAACAGAATGTAACTCTCCTCTTATTATCAACTTTCTGAATTGCGAGCAGACTTTTGACAGTATTGACAGAGCAACAGTGTGGAAAATTCTGGCACATAATGGAATCCTTGAGAAGTTGGTAAACCTCATCAAGTTGCAGGGTTGTACTGCTGACAGCTTTGAACTTAAGATTGGTGTCAAGCAGGGATGCTTGCTATCACCATTCCTGTTCATCCTTGCCATAGATTGGCTAATGAAGGAAACCTTCAAAGGCAAAAAAAATGGCATACAGTGGACTCCCTGGATAATAATGTTATATTTATTATAAATCACTGCCTTAAGCCAAGGATTGAATCACACCGGAGTAGAGTCGGCAAATGTCTATAAAGTGCCTTAAACAAGGGCACAACGTCTGGGCTAAATTTGTTCCATTCTCATTCATCCGGCTACAGATCCCGTTTAAAATTGCTTGAAAGACCAGACGAGACACCGTACTCATAAGCCACCGAACTTAAAAGAATTGTCAAGTTCACGACATTTGGCAAGTGGTGGTTTAACTTCAACAACCAATATTTGATATCTACTGGATTAAACTGACCCTCATCTTGTGAAAAATTCCCAAATCTAAGATTTGCGAAGTATGGCAGTATGCACAGTATACATATTATGTCTGACTACGTTATGATAATAATTCCTTTTAAAAAACAACCTTATTTAAAAAGGAACAATAATATAATGTCAAAATATTGATTCCAGTATCGTGGTAAATGTGAAAACAGTCCTCCGGAGGACCCGCTAAACACATTGTGGAATTGATCCTCTGTTTTCAGAGTGATCGCATTTTATTTTCTAGCCTAAATAAAGAATGGTCGTCACTAAAGATAATCAATACTCGCTCTTTTACGTCGATACACCCTGCTACTAAAATATATGTATTGTCCGGAGGACTGGTTACAAACTTCCACTGGGAGTTGAACCTGAAGAGAGGAAGGTGTAAGGTCATGACACTTGTTTCCCATTGGAATTTAAATATATTATGATATTTATAACAACTCCTGACCTCTTCCTCTACGACGAGCAGTACCATTCAGACAATATCTACAAGTTATAATAATAACAAATAAATCAATGATAATAAAATTCATAGAGCGCCAATCTCAACTGAATGAATTTAGTGGCGCTTTACAATGCATATCTAGACGTCAAGATGTTTTCAAATGTTATATAACGCAGATAAATTAATAAAAATAGATCATGATATATTACATGTACCCAGACTTTGTAGACACTATGTCTTGTCGGAATAGAGTTTTCTAATTTTGGTGAGTTAAGGTTTTATCACGTTTTTATATTAAGATAATATCATAGCATAAAATAGTCATTTCCTGCCCAGAGTACATTGGAATCAATGTTATTTGTACAAACAAATATCAAAGTATAAATAGAGAAAATTGAGAAAAATTGTAACGTGAACCTCTAGAAATTGCTCTTAGAATTTCGAAATTGACGTCATAGCTGCAAATCATTACTTCCGGCGAATATTTCCCAGACGCCCACAATCATCATCTCAGACAAAACGTTTTTAAAATTTTTAATTTACACTTTACACAGAAATATTTGACTTAAGATTTATACTAATCACCTCACAATCGTAGACTGTACCATGGACCTTATGCTTCTGTTTCATGTCTAGCTTAAAACCCTGTCATAACGTGAATTGATCTACAATTGATGTCTCCGTTTAGGAGAGTGAGTTTTGTTTACTGAGCAGCTTTGTGGTCTAGTGGTATGAAACTCGACTTCGAATCGGAAGGTCCAGGGTTCGATTCCCTCTCCGAACGGCGTATAGCTGAGTCCTCTGAAAAGGTTCTTTACTCATAGTATTGCACTGAACTGAGGAGTAAAATGAGTACCTGGACGAAAACAGTTTTGCCTATGTCCGAGTCATATCTCGACCAACATAGGTGGTGCTGTTTGGCTAGGCATCAGAGGTAAAGTTCTCTGAGCATGTTTAGTTGATATTGCGCTCTTCGAATGCTCAAGCTTTTGAATTAGATTTCGAAATACTTAAATTTCTTTAATTTGAATTATTATTTTTTTGACAAAACATTTTACATTTTAATGTCATTTTAAAAAGATCTTGTCCATTCAGACATACTATTGTTTTTAGACGTTTGATCACACATGATTACTTAAGATTGCTGACAACGTGTTTAAAAGCATCAAACTTATTGTTGTGTATTTTGACATGTAAGGGGACATCTTAATCGATATTTTAAGCAAAAGTTTTCTTTAAAATGCTTCTATTTGTTTTGTTCCGTCGAAATGTATCAAAGCTGGATTTCGGTGATGGTAACGAATTCCACGTTCCTCCTAAGCTCATTGTCATTGCCAGGGAGTTTCGTAGTGATATCTGTATATCGAGGCCAGCATCTGGTTCTATCCATAACATAAAGCTACCACTCCTGGAAAACATAAGGTACAGTCTCATTGTCATGTTGGCAAGAGCACATGCCAGTATCCCCACACCAAAATCTCTTAAAACAAATGACCAGAAAATGCGTCATCCACTGGATATCAGGGCATGTTGAAATGTAGAACAGGTCATACAAGCTAGAGAACGAGCAACCATGGAACAGACTGAAGAGCCTTCAGAGCTTTGACAGCATTAGCAAAAATCCATAATCAAAAGCATTTTAAAGAAACGTGGAATAAAAATTATAATAACTGTATGCACAATAATGCGATGAGAGTACTGGTTCAAATAGGACAGGTTTTCTTTGTTTAACTCAGGACATGGCACTGTTGACTGCGATGCCACAGCTTTATATACTCTAAGTTTGGTTCCGACCAAACGAAAACAAAACATTTTTTCTCAGAGTACAGTATGACAATGTATATTTAAAATGTCACCAGCTATTTGATTTTTGGGAGGCAAGAAACAACTGTCAGATTGTTTAATTGATGTATCATTTTCTCTTTTTAAAATCCATGCTATAAATGTTTGTTAATTGTACTGTGATATTGTAGTTATCCGAACAGTTTTTGCATATTATTATTAGTCCCCATATTTTGAGATTTGCAAATATAAATCTATTTTTTATAACCTGAAATAATCAATCCAAAGCATCTTGTACATTCAAACAATGAATGTCAATTCCGACTGGCATATGCCTTTTGTGTACTCTCTCCATCCACTTGTCTTTTTGTTTAGATGTTTTTCCTTATTGTTTTGTTGTTTTTGTTTTTAACATATTTTCCCTACAAGCAGAAATAGATCAATGACGATAGTCAGGCACCAATGAAGATGCACGCTTACTGGTTTATCTAGGCTTGTGGCAAATTATATTGGACCAACGTATATATATATATATATATATATATATATATATATATATATATATATATATATATATAATATATAATATATAATATATATATATATATATTTATATTAAGACTTACTGACTTAATGCCTTTCGCTTCCTAATCATCCGATCCGGGACGCCTCAGCTACCTCTCTAATCGTCTGTTTTAATTCCTTCCACAGTTCACGGTCTTTTGCTGTGGATGTTAATTTCATAAGATCTTCCTTTGATTTTAGTTCTTTGTTATTTTGAAGGCATTTTAGGTCTCTTTTCAGGACAGTGTGAATTGACGTGGGTGGTCTGCCTTTATATTTCTTATGTCTAGATGGGGGGAAAAAGTATTCCTGGCTTTATTAGCTGGTATATTTTCATCTCTTCTGAGTATATGACCAAAAAGCCGCCATCTTGCCTCCAGGTTAAGGGTCTTTCATTGCATTTTTCATTCAGTGGTTTATTGTTTATTTTGTGGGGTATCGTATATTCAATACTATTTTCAGTTGTTTTTTATGGAATCTGTCTAATCTTTGCTCTTCGGTTCCGGTCAGTGCCATGTTTCGCAGTTATATATAAGCACTTATTTTACAAGGGTTGTGAATAATTTGATTTTAATGAAATCTATATATTTTCTTGTAATAAGGCGCTATGGTTATAACGTAAGTGAGTTATCAAACAGCCAGGAACGTATCTACCCTTTTTTCCTAACCTCTTTGATCACCTCAGCTACCTCCCTTCCTCCTCTCCCCAATTTCCCAGCGTACCTACTCATATTGAGATTTTGATTGTGGTTCTGTAAAATTTTCAACAGTTTGATCACTAATCCCAGTTTCATTTCTTATTCTTAAAAAATAACCCTGGCTTCTCCCCTTCCTCCTGCTCCTCTTCTTCTTCTTCCTCCTCCTCCTCCTCCTCCTCCTCCTCCTCCTCCTCCTCCTCCTCGTCCTCCACAACCTCCTCCTCCTCTTCTTCCTCCTCCTCTTCTTCCCCCTCCACCTCGTCCTCCTCCTTCTCCTCCTCCTCCTCCTCCTACTTTACACAACAAATCCTTCGCAACTACCACACGACAGAATGTAGTTGAATCTCTTATGACATCACAAATGAATCTCGTCCTCATTTTATAATTTCCTGATATTTTCATACTTTTAAGGACACGATAAATAACTAAAGAACAACGAGAATTATTTTTTCCTTTTATTTCACATTTCAAAATCATGATCACAATATTGTTTTCGAATAGATATTACAAAACAATAGTAACAAAAGTGATATTAATAAAAATGTTAACAAATTGGATGATTTATATGATGATTAGAAGTGGATGATAAATATGTGAATGACATTGAGAAAAGATGATGGTAATGAAGATCAATGATGATAGTGATGATGATAATGAAAATGATGATGACGATGATATTATGAGTATGTTTATAATGATGGTTATGGCGAAATTCAATGAGAATATTGTTCAATCTTATGACTTTGATTATTCAATTTACATTGGCACTGACATGATAAATTCAATTCATTTAAACAACAATGATTAATCATCTTACAATACATGCCCGTACATTTTAACGGTCAATAATATTATATATTGTGAATAATGAACCTTAAACAAAAACATTAGATTCAAAGTAATTGAAAGGCTGTAAATCATTAATTAGAAACAAATCAGTTGAATAATAAACAACGTAAATAGGGGCAAATGAGAAAGTGGGATACAGGGGAACACGAAACATTCAATGATACAAATAAGTTTAAAAACTTTAAAAAATAATTGACGATATAGATAGTAGCGCTTGGCTAAGACGCTCA
>NC_088366.1:27049225-27094225 GCF_034508935.2 Berghia stephanieae
TTTATGTCGAAAGGTGGGTTGAACCAAGTTATGTGTCGTTTTCTTGTTTTACGTTCTTCACTTGTGTGTTGGGGTTTACATGAGAGGGAGGCGTCTGTGTATAAAAATGGTGTGTTGTATCCACTTTTTGTGAGTGCTTCTTTGTAGGGGGTGGCTGCGACGTTGAATATCTCTCTGTTTTCCGAAAGTTTGCTCACCCTCAGTGGTATGTTTTCAATGACGGGACGGGGGTGGTTGCTGTTTTTATTAATGTAGCTAATGGTGTTGTTTGGTTTTCTGAACGGTTGGAATGAATTGGATTTTATGTCGAATGTGATGTCGAGGAAGTCAACTGTTTTTTTGTTTGCTTCTATTGTGATTTTCAAATTGTTGTTTTGGAATATTTTACAGATTTGTTTTTTGATGTTTTCGTTCGCTCTTGGTCGTCTGTTGGTTATAGCGAGTCCGTCATCTCTATAGAGGCCGATGTATGTGTGTGTATGTTGTAGTTGTGACAGGATGTAGAGTCCGACCAGTTCGCATGTTTCAGCACCGTCGAACGAACCCATTGTTACGTCGAAATCATTGTGTCGCTTTGTCCACGGCCCAGTTCGCATGTTTCAGCACCGTCGAACGAACACCGTGGACAAAGCGACACAATGATTTCGACGTAACAATGGGTTCGTTCGACGGTGCTGAAACATGCGAACTGGTCGGACTCTACATCCTGTCACAACTACAACATACACACACATACATCGGCCTCTATAGAGATGACGGACTCGCTATAACCAACAGACGACCAAGAGCGAACGAAAACATCAAAAAACAAATCTGTAAAATATTCCAAAACAACAATTTGAAAATCACAATAGAAGCAAACAAAAAAACAGTTGACTTCCTCGACATCACATTCGACATAAAATCCAATTCATTCCAACCGTTCAGAAAACCAAACAACACCATTAGCTACATTAATAAAAACAGCAACCACCCCGTCCCGTCATTGAAAACATACCAAAAAACATAGCACTGAGGGTGAGCAAACTTTCGGAAAACAGAGAGATATTCAACGTCGCAGCCACCCCCTACAAAGAAGCACTCACAAAAAGTGGATACAACACACCATTTTTATACACAGACGCCTCCCTCTCATGTAAACCCCAACACACAAGTGAAGAACGTAAAACAAGAAAACGACACATAACTTGGTTCAACCCACCTTTCGACATAAACGTCAGCACAAACATAGGACAGCAGTTCCTGAAGTTAATTGATACACACTTTCCAAAAAACCACAAGCTACATAAAATTATCAACAGGAATACCATAAAAATAAGTTACTCGTGTATGCGCAACATAGAACAAATAATTTCAAGCCACAACAAAAAAATATTAATAAACCACCGACAAGAGCAAAACCCACCCACTAGAAAATGCAACTGCAGAAATAAAGAACATTGCCCGCTAAACAAACAATGCTTAGAATCAAGTTTAATTTACCAAGCCACAGTCACAGAAACTAAAACAAACAAGCAAGAAAAATATGTAGGACTAACAGAAAATAATTTCAAAACAAGATACAACCTCCACACCTCAACATTTAGAAACACTAACAAAAAAACATCCACAAAACTCAGCGAACATATTTGGAAATTAAAAGACAACAAAATAGACCACAACATTTCATGGAAAATTTTATCTAAAGCAACAGGATACACACCAACATCAAAACAATGAAGCTTATGCCTGGAAGAAAAATATACTATAATCAAACAACCTCATGAAGCCACACTCAACATGAAAAGTGAGATCTACGGAAAGTGTCCCCATCGGCGCAAATTCCTCTTAATTAACTTCAAACCGGAACCACTTCAAGAAAGAACAACAGTCAACAAAACAACTCAGTCCTGAAGATGGCAAATTAAGCCTGAAACATTAATGTAGACTGCCCCAAACATTGTGGTAAATATTTTAAATAATAATTCGCTCCATTACTACATGTCGAGCACTTTTCGTACCATATTTGTATCAAACACGATTCAATATATATATATATATATATATATATATATATATATATATATATATATATATATATATATATATATATATAAAACACTCTCTTTCAATATCTCCCTATAGCTATCTATCTATACAATTTTTAATACAAAAACCTGGCAATAGAAGAGCTCAATTTCTATGTAAAAAGAGCAGTAAAAAAAGCATATAAAAATAATTTTCTTTAACTTCAACAGTATTATTTTTTGCTGAAATTTGCGATTGCGAGAAACAGCACAGCATGAATTATTAATATAGATAGGATCCTTTGGTGGCTTTGGATTTATTAAATGAGTTACTTTAAACGTGCTTCGAGTATGCCAGTGAATGTCAATATGCGGTAAAAAATGACGAGTTGAATAAATACACAGAATACAAGAATAACACAAGACCACATAACCGCACTCTTTAACGCAACAAATCGTTATCATTCAATATGTTCTATCAATCTATCAATCAGTCAAACTATCTTTCTACAATATATATATATATATATATATATATATATATATATATATATATATATATATATATATATATATATTTATATATATCCCTCTAAGGTGATATCGTATTCATATCCTCAATAAAGTTACAGAAGACAAAATGCATTCATTGAAATGGTGATTCGATACCTAATAGCGTTTCTATAGTTCATTAATGAGAATACACATGCACCAGTCGCTTTATGGGACGGGCAGCAATCGGGATGTAGAACAAAACCTATATGTTTTTTAAAATCCAGCTCATATTCGTCTTATTTGATGAATGGATTCCAGCAATGTAATTGTTATTTTCATTGTAATCGAAAGCCAGGGATTCCGATGGCCACTCATCATATCCGGGTAAACATAATTATTAGTTTCATAAGGTTTTGAAGAAAGAATGACGTGAAGACGAAGGTGTATCATATTAGGTATATGTCGCACAGTCTCCAAAATATGTTAATGTAGCAAGGACTATCCCGCACAAATCTTTGGGCCTCTTTTTCGCTCACGAAGTGCCCGAATTCGCGTCAAAATATGGGACGAAGCCGTTACTTATATGCTATTTTTTAAAATTAATTACGACGCTGTTTATCAATGAATATGACTGAAAGTTGGCACATAGTTAGAAAAAAGGTAATTTTAGATTATGTCAAGCGACAAAACTCATACGATTACCAGAAGACCGTTAAAAATAGATTTTTACTCTTTGGAGTAAAATATTTCTAAAACTACCGGGCGTGGAGGTTTTGTCGCTGACAAGGTAATACATGAACTTTATTTCTTTTTGGTTGTAAAATTTCATATGAATATGACGAGTACTTTTCCCGTATCTTACAAAACACCATCCTAATTTGCTCTTCAAGTTTCAATCTTTTAATCCACTTATTACGCAAGATACAACCAAAGGTCGAAAAAAAATGCCGAAAAAGCGTCCCATATTTTCGCGTTTTTTTCCTCTTTGCCGGTCATCCAAATAAATGACACCTTTGAAACTGCATAACTTGTTTATTTATGAATGGATTTTCAAAATTCAAAAACATTTTTACTCAGTGGAGATAGGGCTTTGATTTTAGACAAAATTTTTCCTCAAAAAGAGAAAAAAACATTTTTCATAGTCCTTGCTAGTTAATGTCGAGTTGATTCAGATGTTAAACAATGAATTCATAGTCAAAATTACATATCATAATAAACGGGGACCAACCGGGACCCAAAATGATATTACGTCAGGATGAACTAGAAATGGGAAATTGAATTCATAACCTCAAATACGGTAATCTATGGGTTCATTTCTTTTCCCTACTGTGGAGTATTTAATTTCTTGTATTGCAAAATAATCATTTTGTTGCGTTAAAGAGTGCGGCTATGTGCCCTTGTGGTATGACACTCGCTTTCGGATCGGAAGGTCCTGAGTTTGAGCCTCGCTCGGCGCATAGTTGGGTCCTTGGAAAAGACTCTTTACTCACATTCTCTCAACGTAATCAGGTGTAAAATGAGTACCTGACCGTTAACAGCGTTGTCTCTGTCTGAAAAAAACCCGCCATATCTCTTAATTTTATATCTACACTCACTTAACGGGGTTCGATTGAATATAAAATAGAATTATTGTGTGTCATGATAAACATTATGACTCGATGTATAAATTTGAATTTGAAGATTAATTATCTACACGTTGATTTAAAATAAATTTACTGTATTTGGAAAAGAGTTAGTTTGTTTCTTGATTTCTTATACTTTAAAAAAAACTGATGATTTCTTTGTCTGATGTTTCACTATGATTTAAGTTTCTTTGTCCAGTTAATTCCAATATAATAGCAGGTTAAGACAGTGGACTGTTGCATTAAATTGACCTACTCTGTCTTCTGTATAAAACTCCCTCTCTCTCTCTCTCTCTCTCTCTCTCTCTCTCTCTCTCTCTCTCTATCTCTCTCTCTCTTTCTCTGCCACCCCCCTCTCTCTCTATCCTATCTCTCTCTGTCCTCTCCCTCTCTCTCTCTCTCTCGCTCTCTCTCTCTCTCTCTCTCTCTCTCTCCTCCCTATCCCCACTCTCTGTCTCTGTATGGCATCAATTACACAACAGTTTAATATTTACCATTTATGCTGACATTCAATTTGTCAATCATTTGTTTTAAGAAAACGTCTCCATTTTCACTATTTATTGTCAAACACCAGGTGGAAAAATTATCAAATTCAGGTGAGTATAATCTATGACTGAAAACAAGAGTAAAAAACACAAGTCTCTGATAACACCGTCACTCACATTGTCATTCTGGTATAATGTTATACATACAACTTTGAAAAAAAGTGTGTACCTGTACATACGAGCTACACAGAGCATTTCAAGATTTAAAAGAATAATCGCCCTTAAACAATACGATGTTCTATTACATAATGTCGGGATTAACTGATAAAAAAATCGGTTAAACACGAAATAATTAGAATAAGGAGATTCAATTTGCTGTTTTGAAGTTTAAAAGATTTAAAAAACCTCACAGTTGAATCCTTGATTTTAGCTCATTTAAAAGCTTGTAACGTCCGATTTACTGTCACAAACAACTCACTTTGATTGAGGAATGGATATTCACACAAGATTGTAACTGTTAGCCTTCTAAATCAGACACGGATAATGAAATTATGGGAAGCAAAATGTGTTTGTCCCAGTCAAACAACTGTGTGATAATACGTGTCCGAGTGGCGGCTCAGCCCATTAGTCAGAGGGGATCTTCCAGCTCCACCGCCTCTGACGCAATCCGACTTGTTGCAGAAAATGTGGAGGAACGCGTTTCTGAATTTTGCACCAAGTAAGCAGTAGAATAAGAAATCGGTACTCGCGTTGACAATCAGCATTGTATCGGTGGCGATGAGGAGATATATGGAAGAGCTTTCCGTGGACGGAACGTTTGCTATCTGGGTCACTTTGTAGATGGCTGGTATCAAGCAGCAGAAGAAGAAACAAACTGTGATCCCTAGAACTATCATAGTCAGACCATCTTCTCTGTTTGTTGCTTTCGTCTTTTTGAGCTGTAGATGAAATAAAAAATAAAAACCCGGTATGATAACAATGTCAAAACAGAACAAAAAGGATACTAAAAGGTTGAGTCTAAGTGGGAATGAGATTTAGAAGTCTGATATCGGAGCCCAGTTATAGTCTTAAGAACAACACTCTTGTAATTGAAAGTAATTTGCAGTGAGAACAATGAGATCAACATATGTAAATATGTGATTTAATCAAAAAGGTCTGTCTATATTGTTAAGATTGAAAGGTGGAGACAGTTCTTTACAAATTTGATATTATTTGACCATAATATGTTTTAAAGTGTACTTAAAATGGAAGTAAAATATTTTTTTCCTCTCCTATAACATAAAAAATTGCTTGGTTCAACATACTGCATGGTAATATAATAAAATTACTTGTATCTTTTCATCACGAAAAGAAAACATTTTAATTAAGTTTGCACTGGTAAAGAAAATCAAACATTGTAATATTTGCGTAGAAGGCGAAGACTGCTTGTGGCGAATTACATTGTAAGAACTGAGGCCAGATGAATTTGAAATCTCTCCGTAAAGTGTCAGTATTAGCGCTATGAAAATTGTACGCTACTACTACTGCTGCTAGTCTCATCTACATAACAATGTCCAATACTTAAGCGGATTACACCCGGATACCACCAAAGCCTGTTATCCTAGAGATCAGTCAATATTAATCCAGCAACTGGACTCAATATGCTGCCCAAACTGATGGAACAGAAGGAATCAAATTTATTTGGTAGCGGGAAACACAAATAAGATTCAAACCAAATAAACAGCGAAAAGTTCTGGTAACGAAATATCCTTGAAACGCCCACGCGCAAATCCAGAGTTGTTCACAAAGAACTTGAAATTCATCTTGAAAGGGCGAACAGAACAAACATTTCCAGACGCCTATACCGAAGAGAGATACACTAAGATTTGACTTTACGTTCATAATAAAAATTCAATGTTTCAACAAGGTTGGAAAAAAAGAGTTAAAAATAAAATATAAACCCACATAATATTTTGAACCTTTGTGCTATGAAGACGTCGAGACAGAAAAAAACAACTGATTATAACAATTGTTATATAGTCATGTTTTCAAACTCAATAACAAAGAAACGTATCTACTTAAACTAAACTTGACGTTTAATGATGAAAATACAATTTTTCTTCATTTTTTTTTTCAAAGTAAAAAACAAAAACAAAAGATTAACTTAACTGATGAACATTTGAAATTTAGTAGGAAAAAAATAGACATAAAGACCGACGAGAACATGTTTACAAGTCTGAACACTATAATAATAATTGTTATGATCTCGATCTCGTTTCTGTATTGGAAATACTATCTAACCAACGCAAATTTACTCCATTACAACAGCCGGCAAACGTGCTCAGTTATTAAACCAACGACTCTTGCGCCAAAACCAATTTGTGACTACGTCAATCCGGTTTAATATCGGAATGAACCAGACAGAAGAGAATTTAGTTATGTTCAACAAATCAGATTGAATCAATGTAAGGGATTTTGACATTTTTGAACAACATTTTGTCATATTGACTGACCAGTCAACCGCCCTGCTCTGGAAAGACACGTATTTTAAAAAGTTGGTCAGAAAACTCGCCCTTCAAATATCGATCGATTCAAATGGCCCTCATATTGACAAAAACTCACAAACCCGGGACTTTGTAATGATATAGTGCAAATAATGAAATTTTACATGCGTACCTTATGCTCGCCTTTGAGGCTGATTGATCTTGTTTCGTGCCGCCTTTTCTTAATAGCCAGCAGCAATTGGAAATTCAGCAATGGAATGAGAGCGTATGGAAGAAGGTATAGGAACACACCGCTTATGTACAGCTCGTAAACACGCAAGTAGAGCCATGAGTAATAGGCAAATTGCTTGGCACTTTCTGATTGGTTGCTCGTTAACGAGTTTTGGTATCCGTGACTGTTATCGTTGACGCTATGGTGCTCTCCATTCATGGGTGCTGACATTTCTGAAGGTGTCGCTGCGACCGCTGAGGAGTCGTGGGAGTCCGAGAATATCGGCGATGTTTGATTGGGAAATGACGTCAAGTTTGATGACTGAAACAAGTAAATGAACAAGAAACAAATAAATAATACATTTATGAATGATAAACACATAGATATATAAATAAATATGACAATTACAACAGGATGAAACAACGTTGACGGAGAATGTAACAGTACGAAGTGAGAATAAATAAATATAATATATATAAATAAATATGTAACCAGATTAGACACACAGGAAAATGAGGTCAAGGATGAATAGATAGGCCGCAACCTACGGGAACGTATTTGAAGGATTGATAGCCGAAAACCTTGATTTAACATTGTTGTAATGGACAATATTTTCGTTGGGCTGAGGGTATTTCTATTACAACAATGAGCCCTTAACAATTTGTTATAACAGACCTGCAAATAATGTACACGTCAGCTAGCCGTAAACCGTGTTCAGGTTTTGCAGGCAGACGGTATTTCTGTCTTTACCATCTGACTACCGGCCAAACCCAGTATTTTTTCAGGTGAATTTTTCGCGGAAATATCAGTTAATCCCAAACCGTGTTGAATCAAAATGCTGATATTCAGGATATTGTATGCAATTGAAACAAACTGGAAAAAAAAGAATAAAAAAGCTCATTGTGACTTGTCTAACTCAAAGCAGTATTAAGGCGGAATGATTACGGAGCAAACGTAAGTTCATAGTCAACATTAAAAAATAACTTGATTTAAGTTTCTATGTCTTACTGCATTTAAAGAAATTATTTTAACAAAGTGAGAGCATTTAAAATATCATATTTTTTTTTCTCATTTTTATAACAATACAATTCTTTTTTAGGGCTTCTAATCAACCCCAACATAATTCTGCTTTGTGCTGATGGTTCCACATTTTTCGTGGTTTGATCACTTTTTAAATATATTCTCTAGTGCTGCATCTCTTTCGCTCTCTCCTTTTATAAAATATAATTCACCTCTCGTATTTTGAATACACGGAAGCCATATAAAATAATGACAAAGAAGACAATGAACAGCTGAGTCTCAGACAATTGAAAGCGGTCTTTTAAAAATGGTTCGGAGTTTAAATGTTATAATTGAAGAATCCAGTACTAAACGTACTTATGTCACATTTTCATGATTTTTAGCTAATCGGTGATAAACTTAAACCATAATCAACTTCGTTCTCTCACCAATTTTGTTCACGATAAAGACAAACTAGTCCCTTGTCTCAATATTACAAATTTTACTTTTTAAACACTCTGGATAGCCTAATCCAAATTTTAACCTCCATTTTCTCAAAACTAACTTTCTGTGACTTAAGTACATTTAGCGATAGGCTCTTCAATGAGTCTCAAGCTGTAAGGGGGAAGTAATGGAAAGTTCCCCGATTCAATTTCGATTTTTAAATTATTGAAATAGTGTGTACGACGTATTCTTATTTTTGGTTCGAGTAGAAATGCTCATATTTACAATTCTGTCAACTAAAATCAATATGGCCTCATTGTTGTCATATAAATATACTATCAAAACAACACAAATTATTGTCAATTACAACAATGACAATGTTGGAATACGCCTATTTAATGGTTGCGTGCACTTTATTATCAGACCTATTAATACTTGTTCACAAAGACCCTACTCTTTATAAAAACTGTTAAGACAGCGCATGACTAACCCATCCAGTGAGTTGAATATTGGATAATTGAGTGACTCCTTTTATAGAGTGGATGACGTTGACGTCACTCAGGTTTTTGTTCATCATTTTGGACCGCCAGTTGAGTGAATAGTATTTATTAAATTCTCTCAATCATACATTAAGGTTGTCCATAGTTTTGTGTTGAAACAATTGACCTGGTAGGCAGAGTTAGAAAGCATTTTACTTGAACGCATAGTCATTTTAGTCCATATTTCTGCTTTTTGTTGTTGTTACATTATCAATTATGAAATGCATGGTGATAACCTCTCTATATTCCTTGTTATTGTTTTTAGACATCGGTTGGGTGTTTAGTTCTCAATATATTCAATATAGAAGACAATGAACTTTTTTAAGTGGATCGGAACATTAGGCTGGCGGCATAAGCTGGTGAGTAAATTACCTAAACGCTAATTATCAATACATGTCACAGTGATCATTAGTGTATTTCATAACGTGTTATTATGTCGTTGTGCTGTTCATTATTCAACAGAATGCCCACGCTAAATCCAGGGAGTGTTTGTTTGATGATCGCTGTCTCTGGCTTAAAAGTTGCCTCTGATTAGGAAGGAAATAAAAGCCGCTTTTGAAATATTATATTCAAAACAACAAGTTCTAATTGATCTTTTGTCATCAAATGTCAAGGTCATGGGAAGCGCATAATATTTAATGACATAGGAATGTTAACGTTATGATTTCATTAGTCTTTTCATCATCATTGCTGCTTTTACGGGTTTATAGTCTTGTGGTATTAAACTCGCCTACGAACGGGCAAGCCTCGGGTTCGAGTCCCAATCTGGGCGACAATTTAATTTGATCCTTGAAAAAGGCTCCTTTCTCCGAAGCTCCAGCTTTACTCTGGTGTAAAAATGAGAATCTAGCCGTGAAAACAGTGCCATGTCCCGTCTCGTATGTTGCGTGTTGCAGTTGGCTACTTGCTAAAGTTGACTTAACTTTGATTGAAATGTCTGGAGCTCGTCCAAATTATCTTCCATGAAGCCAATCTAGTATAATTGCGTTACACCGGATGAAGATGGGTGACTCCAAAAGCAAAATTAAAACTATTGGAATTTAAGCATTTATTATGAGTGTTCTTCCAGGTTCAGAAACTACAATCCCTCGCTCTTATGAATGCAACTCAAATTTTATCCGTTAAAGAAATTTTGGAGTCAATCAATCAATCAATCAATCAATCAACCAATCAATCAATCAATATCTAAAGAAAAATTCATTTCTTGTTACCAAAAATGAATAAGTGTTTTGTCAGACTGCAGCTATATACTTTGAAAAAGTACTCCTTCAGAGCCATTAGGCCCACGGAGCCAGAGTTTATCCCGCTTTCTATAGCTCTACCAACTGATCTATAGGGACCCCCTTCTATATACTTCAATCTCTTGCTATTCTGTAATGATACAGTCATAGTCGCCATACAAAAAAACTCGACGATGTCCAGACAGCCTTCAGGCAAATTGACATATTATTAGCGTAATTACTGAAAGGGCAAACCTATCTCAGACAGGTAAGACTAACCAAGTATCTGTTCTGATGAATAGGCACGTTATCTACAAAGATAACGTAAAGATTTGAATGGAAAAAAAAGATGGTTGTAGATACAATGTTGAATGAAACGGATGAAAGAATTGTGAAAAATAAAATTTGTGGGGGTTGGTGGTCCAGTGGTATGACACTCACATGCGGACCAGTTCTTCGTGGGTTCTAGTTACGCTCTATCACGGCTCGAAGTTGAGTCCTTGGATAAGGATCTTTATTCACATTTTCTTATAGTACTAAGGTGTAGAATGAGTATCTGGCCGGTAACAGTTTTGTTTTGTCGAAAATATAAAATTGCGTTCTCAGTGCTTAGTTAAGATATACATTTAGTCACAGAACCGCCTATGCTTTGCTATGAAATGGATCTCTTTTAAAGTGTTCTGCAAAATAATATGAGATATTTACAAATAATTTCGCAAATAATAGAAATAGACAAAAACAAAAATAAACAATCAAAAACCAAAAAACAACAAAAAAACAAAAAAAACCCCAAAAAGATGAAGCCTGATTGGATTTTGGTTAGTCCGGTCTCGAATACATCGTCGAAATCTTTATCTAGTCTAACGTCATAAACCATTAATTTTTTTTTTAAAATGTGTTCGAGAAAAAAATTCCCTCTGCTTATCAGATGATAATGATGAATAATGTGATAATACAAGCGCTCTGAGACTATTTTTTTAAGAGAGCCAGAGGCTTTGAACTCTCTCCTAACAATACTGTATGTGTTTAGTTGCTTTAAATGTCTTTTATTTAGCTATGTCAGAAGCTTATGGTTTTTCCAGCGATACGAGAGTGTGATAACACGTGATGAGATCCACACATTTGCCCGAAGCTGTATGTTCTACGACTTATTTTTTTCCCCTTTTGCTGTCAATGAAGTTTTTTTTTATTTCTATTTATTTCCGTCTAACGTTACAAATGCTGAGGGCTGTTGTTGTGTAGAAGGGAAAACCAGGTTCCCCTCTTACTTCAGGATAGGGTTTTGTTTTTCTAGTTGAGGATACTTGTCTATGGGGCAGAGTTTTCATCAATGCATTTATCAAGCAGCAAACTCCAATCACGTCCGTTGACAAAAAAAGACCCCCCCCCCCTTCCACATACACACACAACAACAACAACAAAAACAAAACAAAACAAAACAAAAAAGCAACTCGCCCCCCCCCCCCCCCCACATAAAAAAATATTCCCTTCTGTCACGACATCATAAGATATTGTCGCGTAGGCATTCCACGAAAGAATAGTAAAAAAACACATACAAGCTAAAAAATTACAATAAAATCAAGGTAAAAAAAAGACCTTTAAAAAAATAAGAAAAATATAGGACTATTTTTTGTAAACCTCCCACGCACTGCCCACGCGTAAGTAAATAACCTTTTACAAAAAGGACACAGCTAAAATAAAACGTAAAAAAAAGAAGTGTCTGTTACTACGCTCGCACGAATTCTCAACAATAATTGAAAGGTTGTCTGTATTGTCATTTCCAGTACTCTCCAAACAGCCCAGGTCCTGGATCGTAATTACCTTTTTTGGGGGCACGAATACACTTAGATATATTTACTACTACTCATTCTTCTTCTTCTTCTTTTTCTTCTTCTTCTTCTTCTTCTTCTTCTTCTTCTTCTTCTTCTTCTTCTTCTTCTTCTTCTTCTTCTTCTTCTTCTTCTTCTTCTTTTTATAAAGTCACAGGTCTAATTGACAAAAAAAGCAACAGGTGAAATAACATTTAAGTAAAACTGCTAAAAGTCGCCCCGTAGTAACCAGATATTTATATAAGATAATAATTGAATCAATCAGAACAAGTCTTTTCCCGGAAAGCTAAAATTAGCACAAATTACTCCCCTATTAAAAGAAAAATCAAGGGATCTCTCGACATAAAGAATTACAGATCCGTTAGTATTTTACAGATTATTTCCAACATTTTTGAGAAAAGTTCCCTTTCAACAACTATCAAATCACTTTGAAAACCCTTTTCACAAGTTTTTAAGTACGTTTAGAAAAATATCATGTGTGTCAGACAATACTTTT
The DNA here is from genome assembly GCF_034508935.2 of Berghia stephanieae. NCBI lineage: Eukaryota > Metazoa > Mollusca > Gastropoda > Nudibranchia > Aeolidiidae > Berghia > Berghia stephanieae. The sequence continues at coordinate 27,062,055 of NC_088366.1, forward strand.
GAAACTGATTGAGGACTGGAAAAAGGCGTTGGACAGTAAACTATATGTAGTGGTAATCCTAATGGATTTATATAAAGCATTTGATTGTTACCCCATGACATACTAATACGAAAACTTTCGACATATGGGGTGGACAAAAATCTATAATGTTGATTAAAAGTTATCTATCAAACTAAAAACCACGAGTTAAAATTGGAGAAGTGAAGAGTCAGTGGGAAGAACTTTCAAAGGAGTGCCATAAGGATCATTTCTAGGTCCATTGCTTTTTTAGTATATTTATAAATGACATATTTATTTATTTAAAAAATCAGTCCTGTTTAATTATTCCGACGAAAATGCTCTATCTTATTGCCATAAATATTTTGAAACTCTTATTGATATTCTTCTTCATCTTCTTTTTCTTCTTCTTCTTCTTCTTCTTCTTCTTCTTCTTCTTCTTCTTCTTCTTCTTTCTTCTTCTTTTCTTCTTCTTCTTCTTCTTCTTCTTCTTCTTCTTTTCTTCTTCTTCTTCTTCTTCTTCTTCTTCTTCTTCTTCTTCTTCTTCTTCTTCTTCTTCTTCTTCTTCTTCTTCTTCTTCTTTCTTCTTTTCTTCTTCTTCTTCTTCTTCTTCTTCTTCTTCTCTTCTCTTCTTCTTCTTCTTCTTCTTCTTCTTCTTCTTCTTCTTCTTCTTCTTCTTCTTCTCTTTCTTCTTCTTCTTCTTCTTCTTCTTCTTCTTCTTCTTCTTCTTCTTCTTCTTCTTCTTCTTCTTCTTCTTCTTCTCTTCTTCTTCTTCTTCTTCTTCTTCTTCTTCTTCTTCTTTCTTCTTCTTCTTCTTCTTCTTCTTCTTCTTCTTCTTCTTCTTCTTCTTCTTCTTCTTCTTCTTCTTCTTCTTCTTCTTCTTCTTCTTCTTCTTCCCAGTCTTCCTCTTCTACGCCGTCTTTCGTCTTTTTCTAATGTCTGACGGCTTTATCAACGTAAGCCCCCTCTAAGGGACATCAATAAATTTCAAATTACCGAACTCCATTTATTACCCTAATATAATATTCTCTTAAATACCAATTTTTCCATTAGGTGTTTTAAAAATGATATTATTATTATTATTATTATTATTATTATTATTATTATTATTATTATTATTATTATTATTATTATTATTATTATTATTATTATTATTATTATTATTATTATTATTATTATTATTATTATTATTATTATTATTATTATTATTATTATTATTATATTATTATTATTATTATTATATATAATACTAGTTTTATAATATTTGCAATTTTAAAAGCAAGGATTGGCTTTATTATGAGTTCAAAGTGCTGCTCACACAGGCCCGTCAAACTTTAAATACAAGTAAAAATCTATTATTTAAGTTGGATATTTCAATCATCTTATTTTTATACCTATTTTATTTTCATGATTTTTTATAAGCAAAAATCAAATTTCAAAAGTATTTTGAGCAAGAAAAATAAAATTTAGTAACCTGAAGGCACAGGTAATGATTTAGTTAGTTGATGTTTATTGAAGTAAGGACGATATAATGAATCCCTCAAATACCCCAAGCAATTTTTGAGGACACAAACAAAATCGATTTTTTGTGTATTGCGTTAACAACATGATTAAACCTTTAAACCTCCAAACCGATTATCTGTCAAGCTTTTCTATTCAATTGTTAAGCTGGTTAAAATTAAAGAGACAATTTCCCTTTGAGGAATCAATATGATATGTAACGTTTTGGGAAATTTAAATTCAAACCTGAGACGTATATTTGATACAATAGTAATTTTTTTCAAACAAAAGAAAAAGATTAAATTTCTTTTATAGTTTTGGTCTGCTTTGATTTAAATTAAATCTCGGCTGGAATTGGTTAGACTGAGTTAACTTGATTTTTTGAGGCTGTGAAGTCAATCGTTTCAAAATTGTCTCTTTCGATTAACAACGGAGATATGGTCTTCGTTTAAATGTTCGTAATATAATTTACAAAAATTGTCTTTTTGAAGACAGCACATATCTTATTTACTTATCCAATATTCATTCAATCTAAAAATATTTTTTAAAATAAAATAAATAATACCAATTTTAAAGTACCCTTAAACTAAAACTTGACTGAACGGTGAGCCCAATTGAATTACATAAGCAGGGATTGGAAAATTCTGTTGACTTTTAATCAAATTCAGTCAGGCAAAAGCAAACATTAGAGAAGTCTTCTTGAAAGGCCTCTAGAGTTAATTCACATGGGTTTTTTTTTGTCTGGATCTCTCGAGAAGTATTTAAAAAAAATTATTTTCATTTTTTGACTGATAGTTTTGATGTAATTTAACAATATATATGTATATATTGTAATGTAAATATATATATATTTGTCAACGTCAAATATGGATTTGTCAAAATGACTTGGGCCTGTCACAATATCTTTAATCTGATACTTGTACATGTCGCAGGTTTTAGATCTTGTAACAAACTTAAGTCTTTTTTTTTCATAGACACTTTTCAGATTTTTATGGCAACAAAATATATAATGCGCGATTGCAACATTTCAGTTGTTCCACTTAAGAGGCATATATATATATATATATATATATATATATATATATATATATATATATATATATATGATATATATATATATATATATATATATATATATATATATATATATATATGAGTGTTGGTGGGTACTTGTAGGTACGAAAGTGCTCGATAATGGTGGTTAGAGCTAATATATAATGTAAATTTTCACTCACATTTTTTTGGCCGAGACGACTCGTTTCTGTGTTTTTTACACGTCTTCAGTCGGCGTTGCATCATCGAATCATCATTGCAACGCCAACTGAAGAAGTGTAAAAAACACAGCAACGAGTCGTCTCGGCCAAAAAAAATGTGAGTGAAAATTTACATTATATATAATATATATATATATATATATATTATATATATATATATTATATATATATATATAATATATATATATATATATATATATATATATATATATATATATTTTTTTTTTTTTTTTTTTATTTTTTAATTTTTATTTATTTTTTTTTTTTTAATACAAGAGAAGCCACTTTTAAATTCTATTTTTTAATTGCATGGGGTTTCGTGGGTGGTTTTTTGTTCTTTTTTAAACCGGTATTTCTATTTTTTGTAAAATAAATTTTACAGTGAACAGCTTTTAACAGCTTAGTATTCACTTTTCAGCTGGGCGAAAGCAATCAATATCCACCGTAGTTAAAAGGGACTGAACAAAAATCATATCGCCAAAATCTGAAATTTTTATCACTCGACCGACTAGTCACGACTCTTGTCAATAAAGAAATAAATATAATCCTCAGCCATGCCACAAAGCGAGATTACAAAGTTGCATAGTGACTGAAATTTTTGTCATTTATGATATTGATGTATGTTTTCAGATCTTTACGTATACTATTTTGAGATGTTTAAAAATAGGAAGAGCAGTTGATACATTAAGTGCTGTTGCTCTGATAGGGGTGATTTAGCACGGCCACATTAGAAGAATGGCAGTACGAAGCATCAGTAACAATCTTTCTTACAAACCAGGTTCACGCCGTTTCCACTGTCCCTAAAGCTCCCCAGGGAGACGTTCTACGTCCTGTGTTTTTCTTTGTTCGTTTTATATATTGGAGGAATACTAAGCCGCGATAAGCTGGGCACTCTAAAAAAAAAGTAATGCTCGTAAATTCTTTTCCTCCATTTTGTATTTTACCTACAGTATTGTCCTTTTAATTATATTTTGTTGTTGATTGAATAGGAATTGAGCACTAAATGTCCTGTGTTATGCATTTAGTTCTTTTCTTAGCTGTTTTTTTTCCTCAATTTTACCCGAAACGTTTTATAACTTGAGCACGTGCAAACAGAGAGGTAAAGAATTTGGTAGTAATGCTACTTGACACTACTCATTCATCACTCTCAAGAGATTGGAGGGAAATGCAAATCACGTACGTAACGTTGGGAACTCTTTAACTCTCTTTATTTTACTATACATCTTAGAAATAGACTCCGACAGTTCAAGCTGTTTTCAAATATAAATAAAAACGTTTCGAAACAAATAAAGTTGATGTCTTTTAACGGCTTTATGCATATGGAATCAACGTTTCATTGGTTTAAGTAGAGGTAAAAGAACAATTTAAATTGTCTGTTTTTGGTTTGAACATAAATATATTGCAAAGTACTTTCTGTCCCATCAAGCAGATCCACCTACCCGGTCCCTGTTAGTAGACATGTGAAAACTTCACTCACAGTCTGTACCTGAATGTGAATAATTACTCTTCTAATAAATGAGTAAAAAAATATATAAGTGAGGAAAATAAATAGGAACATCAAATAACTCTAAAGTTATGTGATGCTGCTATTTAGGTATTGTTCTCACTTTATTGTATGAAATAATTAAATATCTCATATGCACGCTCGCGACTCACGAGCGTAGTGTAAGATGAGTATTGTTAAGGGGGGGGGGGGGTATAAAAAGCACTCTGTAGTTTCAATCGAAAACAAAGTTTTTTTTGTCCTTCTATCTGTGTAATATATATATATATATATATATATATATATATATATATATATATATATATATATTGAATTGAATATGTATAATTGATCTATTTACAATATTACTATACTCCTTTTCTTCTTTTATTCATATTAAGTTACAGGTCAGTTAACTTGCAGTTAAAATGAGTGACTTTTATTAAGGTTCTTATTTCTTGAGTTATTTTAAAACCGGTATTGATGGGAGCTTTCCGCCCTCGGGTAAATATAATTTTCGATATCAGTCAAAACTCATATATTATATCTATCGATTCAACATTCATCAAAAGTGTCCTTGAATGTACATTTGTTAATCTTTATCAAATCTTTAAAAATATATCTAGCAATCCACTCGTCTATGTATCGAGCTATTTATCAATCAGTCTATCTATGTATTTCCCTACCCATCTATCTCTCTAATAAACCTTTTATTGGTTGAGTAGGTTTAAAGCAAATTCTTTTATTTCGTCTTCCTATTTTAAAGTAGCATAAATGAAATAAATAAAAAACAAAACAAAACAAAAAAAGCCAACAACACAAATTGTTTCAGTTATTTTGTTCATTCTAGATACTTACAAAAGAGGTTGCCAATGTGTAGAATAAGCATCTTGGAATGTTGAAGATGATGGAGAAGAAGAATATGAAGACGATGAACCGTTTAATCTTTCCGAAAGAACAGAAGATCCTGGCTTTGAATGGGCGTAGCACTATGAGATATCTCTCCACTGTCAAAGTGCCTGAACGAGAATGGAAATAAAGATTGATTAAGCATGTGTTATCTTTGTCATAGCCACATTTAACTCTTCACACGCGCGGATTGCTTTCAGTCTAATATGATAGCATTTGTTCCCAATGGTGTCAACTCGGTGTTATTTTTGTGTGCGACTATGTGGTCTTGCGGTATAACACTCTCTTTTGGATCGGAGTGTCTTGGATTCGAGCCCCGCTCGAGTATAGTTGAGAAGGCTCTTCACTCACTCTCGGATTTTAATTTAAGTTGATGTCAGTTCCTACTGCTGGTTTCAGAAAATCAAAAGCGAAAGGAAGAAAGATGGGATTCTGGGGTCCTGTAAATGCACAGCATTGTTGGTACTGCTCTCTTAGTAAAAAAAGATTACGTGTTGCAGATTTTAAAGAAAATGATAGCAAAATGATTTTTTGATAAATCCATTAGAATGTAACTCTTTGGGTCAATACACCATTGTGTCTGAGTAAACTCGATGCCATTTTAAGCCTAAATTATACAATTTGATTTTTAAATGAATTATTTCATCGAAATGAGTGAGTTTTGTTTCTTTAAACATTAAAAACATACATTTTCTAATTATAACCATTTTAACTTTAATGCCAAATCCCTACAATTAATTGTGTCAACTTATCATCTTATTCAGGCAGCGATTCAAAATTTTGTCTCGCGTTTATATTGTGCACTTTAATGAATAAGTACTTAAACAAAAAAAAACCTTTTGAACTTTGAATGACGAAATCTTTGTCAGAGAACATTCTGTAAAAATACAATGGATAAAAAGAGCAGATGAATTGATTATCTTTGAAGAGGATTATGTTGTCTGTGGAGGCGGGAGCGTTATCCTGTTTTTCTAGTGGAGTGGGTGGAACAAGTGAGAATTGATCATCCCAGGGGTAAAACCTTTGAACTTCTCAACAACGCAACATCACCAATATTGGTTCTTGGGATCCTACGCGTTTGTATTGGAACCTAATCTCCTGTTCACGATTTAAGTAGGTTAAATCCCTTGTAGAATAATATATACACTTGAGGAACAATTATGCTGTTGTAAGGTTTCTTCAGCATCAAATAGATATTTTACCATTTGGATGGAGTTCAGACTAACGATGTTAATAAGAGTATGGATAAGTGAGATCTGAACGGGCGGTTTATCGGGGACAATAATAATAATCAGTTTTCTGTGGTTGGTTATATTAATATAAAAATTAGATTTGGACTAGAACAAAGCGTCCTTTTCGACCTCATCTTCTTTTTTAAAAATTTTACTTCATTCTCATTCCATCTACAACTACAACAACTACTACTTCTACTACTAATAATACTACTCCTTCTTCTTCTTCTTCTTCTTCTTCTACGACTACTACTACTACTACTACTACTACTACTACTACTACTACTACTACTACTACTACTACTACCCTACTACTACTACTACTACTACTACTACTACTACTACTACTACTACTACTACTACTACAACTACTACTACTACTACTACTACCACCATCGCCACCACCACCACCTCCTCCTCCTCATCATCATCATTATTCTCCTCATCCTCCTCCTCCACCTCGTTTGTCTCCTCTTTCTACTATTCTGTGAACTACTTCATTCCTACTAGCTATTCATCCATCGTCCTCTGCCAAACTCAATATTCATTGTGGACAGAAATTATAACGCTTTTCATACTTCTTCTAAAGACCCAACTCTGAGACTATAATGTGTCAAAATTATAGCGATTTGGGGCTGAAGTGGCCGAGTTGTTAACGCATTGCACTGTGGTCCGGAAGGACCTGGGCTCGAGTCCTGCTTCGGGGCACTTTAATTTTTTTTCATTGGGCAAGATTATTAACTCAAATTTATTTACTCACTTTGAGCAATATGAGTGATTCCCGTTGACACTTGACGTTTGTTTGATAGATTATCTAGATTTCTTTATGAAATCCTTAGGGGACCACATCTAAGATGCCGCGCGGAATGGCGGAATTTATTGGGGTTTTTTAACGACCGATTTAAGTCAATAATATATTTGAACTAAACATTTCTGGCCAAACTGAGAAAATGGGTTTAGGTAGAGTACAGAATAAGCACAGTCGACGGGCATGTTTTATTACATCTTGTCTCAGACGTCGTCGTCGTATACCAGTCTCCAGGGACGGGCCGACCTCGCGTGCCGTGCCAAGCCTAAGGAGAAAACGGAGAACTCCTCCCGTGGAATTCTTGATAAGTATTAATGACGTCTTCGATGATGACGCATCCATTTTCGCCCAACCACCGTTATTGTTGTCCTTGGAAATCCCATTCAGACGCTTTCACGTCCATTCATCAAAACAAGTTAATGGTTTTAGAAAACGTGACCAACCTTCTCAAAACGGTATAATGCCGGGATGAATTTTAAGCTACAAGCTTGTTTTAAAGTCAGCATCATTAGAATTACAAAATGTTAGCGTTTTACCCTTCTAAAATGGCATTCAATCTTTTAAATAAAGCAAAATTTATCTCCCTCATGGTTCATAAATTTGATTTTTTTAAAGTTCCTGTTCTTATCTCATTCATCTCAAGATACTACCGTCTTTAGACGATGAGTCATAGATTAATTAAGCTTTCCCCACCACCATAAAAATATGACTTCATATATACACAAATTGACCAGAAATCTTTTATTTCATAGTAACTTGCAAACAAATTTGTCATCCATTTTAAAACTCAAAACTCTTTTAAACCCCTGGTTTAACACAATTTATTATTAAGTAAGTCCACACGGGTTATCGTAATCGATGGATTTGGTTTCGTATGTATGAATCGTGTTGGGGTAAAACACATTTCAAGAAAAGATTTTACAGTTAATATGATCTCAAATAATATGACATTTTAGATATTTTTGTTTTTGTTTTTATCTTTAAGAAGATAATTTACTCTCCCCCCCCCCCCAATAAAGCACGTGATATATTACCTTAACCCTGGACTAATAAATTGGTTAAAAACTCAATTCGTGGCACCAAAATCCATCCACCCAGCAGTTATTGGGGGGGGGGGGGTTCTGATAGACCTGGCGGAAAGTACTTTGTGATAGACTAGAAACCTATCAAAAGGATAGCAAGCAATTGCTATTGTCCGTTTCACGCCATGTAAAACAGTATCAACACCGGGTCGATGGGCTCTGAAGGACAACGAAAGAAAATAGCTTTAAAACAATACTACTTGAGACAATAGGTCAAGTGGTACATTCTTACATTATAGTTTTTAAAAATTCTGAACAAGTTGGGGTTTTTTTTTAACCCGGGCACGGGCTCGCGAGTGCAGGTTGGAAACACAATTCGAATTCCAAAATGCAATGAGTGTAAGAAATTTTTTTTATTTTACACTTTAATTGATTTTCACTTCATTCTCTCTGAATAAAACACATTTGCAAAAATACTTAAATGATACTTCTTTTTTTCTTCTTTTAAATAGTTTATTTTAACGCGTGATAATCTAACAGCACACATTATTATTGTAAACTTGTTATCATTACGCGTTACTATTTAGAGGTAGAATAATATTGTTTACATTTTAGAAAGTCAAAATACAAAATGTAACTCGATTGTGTACATACATTTAATGACAGATGTCTGTCTCATTGGCGTACTATCTTTAGCAGCACCTGTTTCACTAGGACTAGGATACATCACCAGATCAAGGGGCGAGTGGCATATGTTTGATATCACGTAAATCTAACTCAATCAGCTTGTTAATGAGTATAAAAACAAATAATGATCAATTTGATACTATTTCTTTTCGCTATTCGTGTCAAAATAGTTTAAGTATTATCAGTAATATACCCACAACATCTGCCTGCCAGATGAAACATAGCAACACACAAATCTACGAGTAACCTTAAACGCTTTCACTATAATTGATATATTTCAGTGAGAACTAATCACCCGACTGGTGGTCTAAAGCAATAACAAAGAACCGAGTTTCACTATTATTTAACTAAATTTACTTTTCGAGATCCGATTCATTCCGACATTATAGCGTTTGAGACGGTGGATGGCATGTAAGAATATGGCTGAAAACTGAGTGTATTCACTTTCCAGTCCGGTCCGTCATGCCCTCAATTTGACCTTTCTTCTCAGTCAGTCTCATGTTTTATCATAGCAAAGTGCGTGCAACTCACTCGTTTTTAGTTGCCAAACGGAACAGGAACCGAACGCGAACGTTTTATCTCGGAATTAACATTTCTTTCAATTTGCTACCAACAAATCGAAACAACACACCTTTGGATGATCAGTTCTCAGTAAATAATTGTTTGAATAGTAATATATAAACGTTTCAGGTTACACTTATTTTATTTATTTATTATTTTGCTGGTATGACTCATGTGTTTGTTGTGAGTAAATTTCAGAAAGGTCTAGCGTCTATAACCGTGGCCATCGTAAACACATAGCCTGACACTAGAACCCTCTAAGACTTATAGTCTGACGTCATTTGTTTGGTTTGTGTAGCGTCTGGTGAGTTGTTAATTGAGCTCAAGGAAAAAAGAGATCCCATTGGTTGAACTATTGAATACTACTCACGATTTGTTTTCTTTTCTGGACAAAGACATGTCTTTTTACGTCATTTTTGATCAGTGTAAGACTATAAGTTTACAAAAGCGACGCTACAACACACTTGTAATTCACGAACAGGAGACGAAAAGGAATGCACTCAGTTTACAGCCTAACGCGATGGGTCGCATAATAATTTAGTTATCGTTTATTAGTTCGTGACCCGAATAAAAGATGATATAAACATCTATGAATAATATATGAATCAATAGACGTGATTGAATTTCCATACAATGCAATATCTGTTATTTATATTTGTTGACAGGTCAGGTGGTCGTTACCGATAGACAGACTGTCGGCCAGTATTATTAATAATCTACTGTCTTTTTGTATTAATCATGTGACAAAAACACATGTCAATCATGAAATGAAAAAAAAAATAATATAAAACTTGTCCTTCAAAACCGACGGGCCCACGTAGGAGGAGTTTATCCCGGTTTTTATAGCGCCGTGAACTAACATTTGCAATTGCTTGCTATCCTTTGGATAGGACGCAGAGTACTTTCCCACAGATGTAACAGACCCAGCTACCCAGAATCAATCTCGGTCCCAGTACGCTACCGACGTATCAATCAGTTGTAGTAGTAGTAGTAGTAGTAGTAGTAGTAGTAGTAGTAGTAGTAGTAGTAGTAATGGTAGTAGTAGAATTTCTACTACTACTACTTCTACTACTACTACTACTACTACTACTACTACTACTACTACTAATACTAATACTACTAGTACTAACTACTACTATATACTAATACTACTACTACTACTACTACTACTACTACTACTACTACTACTACTACTACTACTACTACTAACTACTATACTACTACTACTACTACTACTACTACTACTACTACTACTACTACTACTACTACTACTACTACTACTATTACTGCTATTACTACTACTAATAAACTAACACTTATGCTTTATAACTCATACTATTTATTTGATATTTCAAATTCACACCCATTGCGGCGATCGCAAGATCGAAGGACGGTTTGGGAATCCATTCAAATTCCAAACGCAATGCTTTTACCTTGACAATTGGATGCAAACATTATGAGATGATATCCTTAATCCTTTTTTAAAGCTGAGATATTGAAACCGCTACTTAAAACAGACATCTTGAGCCTTTTGATTTTGTAATGAGCAACTTTTTTGGGTATTTGTAAGAAACGCAAAAATTAATTGATCTTCAATGTTTTGCATTATTTTTTTTTTTTTTGCACATGGTTAATTGAAATTCCTTTTTAAATGCAATATCTTTTTAACATGAACTAAGATATTCGAAGTCAACTTAGCATCAATTGGCAGATTATGGACAAGAAATAAGTTTATAAAACGCGAATGCAGTTTCATTTCGACATAGAAAACGCTGTTATGTGTACTCATTTTTACCTGGTTATGGTAGGTTAAGGTGAGTAAAGACTCTTTTCAAGGTTCTCAGCTGTACGCAGCCTATAATAAGACTCGAAGAAAAACAATCTACAGGTCAAGATCCGAGGATCTTAAAAGACGCGCAAATAATAATATTATAGACTTAACCGTGAATTGTACTTATGTCAACTTACCCAAGGTATAGATAGATCCTGTTTGTGCCATAAATCGCAAAGGGTAACATATTCCCCATATTACAGCAAACGTGCCCATTTCAGGCTCCAAAAAGGCATCCACCAAACACATAGGAATGGAGGCTATAAGAAACAAAGCGTCATACATCACAAGGGTTATCAGCAACAAGGTTGTCGGAGACCATAGTTTCTTATAGGTTAACACATAACAAGTCAACGCGTTGGCACATATACCAAAAATAGCTAGGCACAATCTTATTACAGAAAACGTATTACGAAGCGCTTTTTGTTCATCAAAATCATCAATGTCATAGTCCTCATTATACATCAGAGAGCTAAAATTTCTCCTCAGCATTCCATTACTTATGAAGACATTTTGGGTGTTCATTGCTGAGATAACGATCGTAGTGGCTGCGGTTGCAGGGATGGTAGCATTTGTAATGGGGAAATTGCCGTATTTGTAGATACTCGAATCACCTGTAACGACGTCACTGAAGTCAGTCATCACCGGGGCTGTACGTTGGATTGAAAGATCCTCAACGAAGTTTGACGGTGAAGCCATGGATGATTTTGTTCACGTCTGTATTATTCACTCAATCGATATGATTAATAAAATGTGTTAATTCAATGAAATAGTAACAAAAACCACAGTATGCCGTAACATATTAAATTTGATCTTTGATATTATGTCAAATTACGACGTGTGACTCACGCACAACAAAAAGAACAAATTGAACATTGGATTTTTTTCTTCTAATAAGATTATCTGTTATTTAACAGACAAAGAAAATTGTTCCTGGCAGACTGAGATAATCGATGTCAGAGATTTTTAAAGATTCCTCCCGGCACAGATGATAGACGTCGGTTGGAACTGACACCTTTTGAAATGATGTGTCAATTCTGTTCAAACATCCGCTGCTGGTCCTAATGGACGTATTCTATCTGGGAAAATAAAAGAAAAAAAATTACTTTCGGTTCTATTAATGTCCCATCAAACCTTCATTATATTTTGATAATCTATATTCATGCTATGCGTTTAGGTAAAATACTTACAACATCCGGCAGTCAGACAAAACTGTGTATCCCTTTCAGACATTAAAACCAAATTTTAGCATCACGGTCATCCTAACTTAATACAGGATTGAATATCTTGTTGTTTATCAAATCATGTCCCGCTAATTTCTGTCGTAAAGTATTAGAAATAATGATGGTAATAACAATAATAATAATAATAATAATAATAAATAATAATAATAATAATAATAATAATAATAATAATAATAATAATAATAATAATAAATAATATAATAATAATAATAATAATAATAATAATAATAATATAATAATAATAATAATAATAATAATAATCATAATAATAATGATAATAATGATAACGATATTAACAATAATAATAATAAATAATAATAATAATAATAATAATATAATAATAATAATAATAATAATAAAAATAATAATAAAAATATAATAGTAATAATAATAATAATAATGATAATAATAACAATAATAATAATAATAATAATAATAATAATAATAATAATAATAATAATAATAATAATAATAAAAATTTAATAATAATAATAATAATGATAATGAATAAATAATAATAATAATAATAATAATAATAATAATAATAATAATAATAATAATAATAATAATAATAATAATAATATAATCATAATCATAATCATAATCATAATAATAATAATAATAATAATAATAATAATAATAATAATAATAATAATAATAATAATAATAATAATAATAATAATAATAATAATAGTAGTAGTAGTAATAATAATAACAGTAAGAATAATACTAATAGTAATAGCAAACTGCTGTTATAAAATTACGACCAGTAAAATTCTACTTTACCATCAACCGACTATTTAGACTACCCCCACAATAAGCTTCAATGAAGCCTTGGGTTTGAGTCTCTCCTCTTTCCAAAGTAATCTAGAGGCGGCGAGACTTGATCTTCACTTTTCTAAAAGCCCGAGTCGCTTTCCTGAAACTGCACTCATTAAGTTAAAGGCTACGTATGTATTTGAAGTATTTCGATAAATAATCTTCCGGAAAGAATTTTGATTCTACTTTAGCTGTTAACGGTTAAATCTAGTCTGGTCACGGAATTAAAACAAAATGAATATAACAAATTAGAAAGACAACAAAACACAGGACGGTTCGGGCTAAAAAGTCTTCTTCAGAAACTTCATTTGTGACACATAAGCGCTCCAACCTTTGTATGACACATAAAAAGCAATAATTTAAAATGTTTTAACTGATGTTCGACAACTCGCCCCTTTTCATGTTTGGATAGAAAGATTTTATTTCAAATGTTGAGAGATTAAGACGTAAAATTTGAAGTCAATTGTTTACAATTTTTTCACTTTTTTTAAACTCAATCAGTTTGTTGATATTATGTGAATTGAAAGTTTCCTGTTTTCATTCCAAAAGTTAACAAAAAATGGTCTGTCAATTTACATAAGTATATAACAAATTATTCTACTGTCACTTGGCTCTTTGTTATTGTTTATAGACATCCAGTTGTGCAATCCGTTGTCCCTTAATCCTTCTAATAAGCGTATAATTTATCTGGCGGAAGGGACTTGTGAGCATTTTACCTGAATGCATAACGACACTTGAAAAAAAAAACAAAAAAAAAAAAAAAACAAAAAAAAAACAACAACTGTCTCTTCATATATCAAAGTCAGTTATAAAATTTTATCTGATATCAATAGCCTTAATTTTGACATAGCTATAGCTTATATAATGAATATAAAATAATGTACATTTCAAGAAGATGTCAGTGATAATTAATCCAGTTGTTTCAGATCAAACGATGGTGACCGTGTCCAGTATTATGTGATATATAGCAATACGATTATTGTAAGTTTATTTCATTCCAGTCACAAAGTTAGTCCAGGCTAGTGAGCATACGACTACGTGAAGACTCGATGGTTACTGACACAATGGACATGCAAGCCTGGTGTCAATGAACAAAATACGAGTGTCTGCGTGTGTGGGTGAGCAGAAAAACGCGACAGAGGGTCGCGAGGACGGATGGACCGACGCGAATAGTAAAAGTTGTGGAGCGCGGTGAGTGAAATAAATGTAGGCGAGAAAAAGGTGATTGGTTTGAAAGTGGACAGATCGTGCAGGGTGAGGGAAGAAAGAGGAGAAAAATACTAGTGTAGGTGTAGTAGTAGTAGTAGCAGTTGTTGTTGTTGTTGTTGTAGCAATATGGTAGTAGGAGCAGGAGAAGGAGTGGTGGTAGTAGTAGTAGTAGTAGTAGTAGTAGTAGTAGTAGTAGTAGTAGTAGTAGTAGTAGTAGTAGTAGTAGTAGTAGTAGTAGTAGTAGTAGTAGTAGTAGTAGTAGTAGTAGCAGTTGTTGTTGTTGTTGTTGTAGCAATATGGTAGTAGGAGCAGAGAGAGTGTGGTAGGTAGTAGTAGTAGTAGTAGTAGTAGTAGTAGTAGTAGTAGTAGTAGTAGTAGTAGTAGTAGTAGTAGTAGTAGTAGTAGTAGTAGTAGTAGTAGTAGTAGTAGTAGGAAAAAGGTGATTGTTTGAAAGTGGACAGATCGTACAGGGCGGGGGAAGAAAGAGGAGAAAAATACTAGTGTAGGTGTAGTAGTAGTAGTAGCAGTTGTTGTTGTTGTAGCAGTATGGTGGTAGGAGCAGTAGAAGGAGTGGTAGTAGTAGTAGTAGTAGTAGTAGTAGTAGTAGTAGTAGTAGTAGTAGTAGTAGTAGTAGTAGTAGTAGTAGTAGTAATAGTTCTAGTAGTAGTACAGTAGTAGTAGAGAAGAAGAATAAGTAGTAGTAGTAGTAGTAGTAGTAGTAGTAGTATTAGTAGTAGTAGTAGTAGTGGTAGTAGTAGTAGTAGTGGTAGTAGAGTAGTAGTAGTTAGTAGTAGTAGTAGTAGTAGTAGTAGTAGTAGTAGTAGTAGTAGTAGTAGTAGTAGTAGTAGTAGTAGTGGTAGTAGTAGTAGTGGTAGTAGTAGTAGTAGCAGTAGTAGTAGTAGTAGTAGTAGTAGTAGTAGTAGTAGTAGTAGTAGTAGTAGTAGTAGTAGTCATAGTAGTAGTAGTGCTTGAATATTGTGAGTGTTGTTATTACGGTTGTTGTTGCAATAGTGATACTGATAAAAGTAGTAATAGTGGTAATAGTAGTTGTAATAATAGTAGTAGTAGCAGTAGTAGTAGTAATAGTAGTAGTAATTGTTGTTGTTGTTGTTGTTGTTCTTGCTGTTGTCTTACACTTGTTTGTGGTGACAATGCTTTTGGTATCTACAGTGCTTACATGTTGTTGAATGCTCCATTTTGTATAATAATAATAATAATAATAATAATAATAATAATAATAATAATAATAATAATAATAATAATAATAATAATAATAATGATAATAATAATCCATGACTAAATATCTAAATGAGTGGTCCTACAAAACTTAAAGATAAGATAAGATAAGATGAACTTTATTATCCACTTCTGGAAATTTACATTGGGTGTTGCCATAGACCGATGCATTTCTGAAAATATTTAAGGAAATAAATAATAAAAAGGAAATATATTGATAGAAGAAAAACCCACAAATTGCTTAACGAGCGAAACTAAACACATTCTAAAAATCACTCATTCCTCTCTCTCTCTCTCTCTCTCTCTCTCTCTCTCTCTCTCTCTCTCTCTCTCTCTCGCTCTATGTATGTGAACTTGTGTGTGCCTGTGTGTGTGTGTGTGTTTGTGTGTATGTGTTTGACTCATTCATTCACTCCTTGTCCACTAGGCACTGAACACAGTTGGACACCTTGGACACAGTTTGATCTGGATTTTGCAGATGATCTGGCTCTTCTATCCTATAATTACGCTTAATAATTTCACACTCACTGTTCACCCATCGACACTGTCCATGACCTCCATCTTAATGCCACTTCGAGAATGTCTCTTTGATTCAGAGAGTACAAAGGGATTTTCAAAACGTTCTGTTCTGGATTTTGAACTTACCACCCTACGTGGTCTACCTAACTATTTATATTCATAAAAAAGAGGATGTAGCTCATCTTACAAGATGTTCAAACCTTTTTAAAAGAAATATTCTTCATAGAGGGTATTTTGGGTAGGACTTCACAATGTTTTCGGATCTTCGTACAATTGTATCTATTCTTTCTCTATCCCCAGCTGTGATGACCCAACCCTAGCAACTGATTCCAAATGTTACAACACTTTGAAAGGCCCATGGGGGCCAGAGTTTATCCCTGATTCAGGCAAGTTAAAATTTTAGAAAACGCATAGGGAATGAGATTAGCGGAAGAGTAGCGTCCCTTCATTGAACGTCACCCATAGTCTGTGACATCACCGGCGGAAAAGTTATTAGAGAGAGAACGTCATGTTGGTTGTGCGCACAACCAACATGACGTTGTCTCTCTAATAACTTTTCCGCCGGTGACGTCACAGACTATGGATGACGTCCAGTCAATGGACGCTACTCTTCCGCTAATCTCATTCCCTATTGGTCTTTAGGACTTTATCTTGATGGATAACTTTCTGATAAGTTGTGGCCAGATTGTCGTGTGTGGCACAGTCCAAGTTGTTATTCACAATAAATAAATAAATAGATCCATTCATACACCCACACCCACACACACACACACACACACACATATTATAT
This sequence comes from Berghia stephanieae, assembly GCF_034508935.2. Lineage (NCBI taxonomy): Eukaryota > Metazoa > Mollusca > Gastropoda > Nudibranchia > Aeolidiidae > Berghia > Berghia stephanieae. The sequence continues at coordinate 27,079,176 of NC_088366.1, forward strand.
ATATATATTAATTATATATATATATATATATATATATATATATATATATATATATATATATTATATATATATATATAATAATTTATATAAATTAATGATTGCTCAAATTTAGGTTTAGTTAATAAACTCATTTGTGCGAATTAGAGTCCAAAAATCGTATTTTTCAAATCACTTGTAGGGCTTTTAAAAAGACCAATTGATCCTTAAAAGTCCTTGAGACATGAGTAACAATACCCTTTTACATAAAATATTGTAGTAAAATTAGTTGGTGACAATAATAATATTTTAAAATGCAAATAAATATAAAAGAATAACCAGAAAAGAAAACCTAAAAATCATATTTATGTTATTTATTACGTATCTTAAATGCTAAATCGAATACATACTTTAAATCACCAATTTTCCTATCAAAGGCAAGAGTAGTGTTCGTATCTTTTGTTTGAAACAGTTTAAACTGTCCCATGTTTTGGTTGTGCCTAAAATTGAGTAGTTCAGAAATAAAAAAACCAATTAAAAAAAATTGAATAAAATATATAAAAGGAGTCGCTCAATTCTAGGATACTTCACACACCACCTCAAGGGCATAATATTTTGCCAGTTTCTCTTAGCAAAATAGTGTAAAATATACTAAACATGATGCCCAAGCTCCAATAGAAGAGCACAAATAGTTTCTCAAAGATTTAAAAAATGTACTTTTTCGACACGTAAAAAAATGTACAACTACTACTACAATTTTGATGCAAGATCGTCTGTTTTTGATTTACTTTTCATTATTTAACATAGAGGAACGTAATGAGAGCAAATTTCTTTTCCTCAATTTTTTTTTCCAAATAAAATAACAACCTAGTATTGGAGTATTTTGTGTGACGGACGTCTCAAAAACGACCTCTTGGCACAGCTTCAACTTCACGCTGTGCAATAAAGAAACGTTAAATCATTTCCAAAGGCTAAAGCAGCAGGGAACTTTAATAAGCGAAATACTTTGGCCCACATGCTGTAAAAATTGTAATTTACTTTCTTTTTCGATTTTTGTAAAGGTATAACTTATCGTTTGTGAATGGCTAATATATGTTTGATGTCCTCTCGAGACATATTTCAAACATGTTTTGGTTTGCTTTAGTAAGACAAAGTGATGCTAAGCTGCTAGACGCTGAGGATCCCAAAAATAAATAAACAAAAATAAATATAACAACTTCAAAAAAGAACAAAATACCAAACACAGAACGATTTGGGCTCAAAACCCTTATTTAGCCAACAACATCAACAAACAAAAAAAAACAACTGAACGAAAACCTCAATACATTATCATAACACCCTTTTTGTAGTCTCTAATAGGAATAAACGAGATATACTAAAATGCATTAATGACCGCATGTGACGTAATCAGGTCATTGGCTTAAACAATTAAAATCGAAGGTCACGGTAAGCAGTCATTAATCGAAAAATTAATGACTTCTGGCCTTCACCTTTTAACATGATTTTCCCTACCCTGCTTCAAACGGAAGTTATATTGAACTAATGAGATCTGACCTTTTAAAATAATTTTACATGTAAATGCTCGGCACAGAACGGAACTTGTATTGAGTTGGGTCACCATAACTTTTTACGTAACTTGAATAATGAAAAACAAAGGGAATAATACCTAACAATAGGACTTTGTTTTGTTTTGTTGAGAATTTAAATTATACTAAAATCTTTTTATAATCTTGACTTACATAAAAATTGTATTTAATATTTTCATATTTATTTACTGATTTTTACGATGATTTTATATAGTTACATCTGGAGTGTCAAATTACAACACATTTGACCAATATTGAATATTTTATAAGAAATTATACATTCGGTGTATTATAACTGTGACGAGCGATTTTCACTCGCTCGCGCGTGTACTTCAAAAGCCCTTCATTCTTTTTTTTTTTTGTGGGCAACAATATTTGCAAAAGGAAATTAACACATTGAATTAAAACACTTAAAACATGGACAGTTTCTTCTCCAATCAAGCCCAATGTCAATATAAAACTGTTCTAAATTTTGCTTACGGGATTTGGTCAAGATCTTGGAAACTCTCCCATTGGTAACGGAACGCTACCTCTTACCATTCGCTTTCCGCTTAAGGTTTTATTCACCTGTTCAATTGCCTGCAATACTCTTCAACAGTCGTAACGTCACTTCCCTCGTAATGACGCATGGTACCTTAGTAACTGGCTCTAAACTATCGGAACAATGGCGGACGCCCTTATGAAATATTTCTCCGGCGAGCATAAAAGCGTATCCAGAGGAGAAAAAAAAAAAACATAAATTTGATCATGTTTTGACTTTTACACATTCTGATCAAAAGACATATGAAAAGTTCTAGCCAGCATGCAGAATAAAAAAGTAATGATTTTCTTTGTTTAGAACCAAGATGGCCGCCGTTGCCGGGCGGCGTGACATCAGACTACTGAATCCAATTGTCTGCATATTTTCAGCTAATTATTCCTTCCGCAAACAAGACCCCAATTGCGCTTATACCCTAAGGTCCGCGTCTCTATCAACTCTTCCGATTCTAGCCTGTTTCGCTACGTTTGGCTTCTACCCAGTTGTCAATCAAAATAATATAACCTCATTGGCCATCTAAAAATGATTATTCTTTCTTATTGTCTTATTCAATAATTGTTTGCCTTCCCATTTTGTAAAACCAATTTCTCTCACAACTGACACACATACACACACACACATACACACACACACACACACACACACACACACACACACACACTAAGAAATCCAAAAAAAGAACTAACCAGTTCTCAATTTTCAAACTTGTAAAGTTTCACTTTCTCTCTCGGTTGAAGGTAATTTATTATTGGTTAACTTATTCAAAATGGAATGAGATATTACTGTGAATTCAATGCTAACTTATTATTATTATTATTATATTATTATTATTATTATATATTTATTATTATTATTATTATTATTTAATAATTATTATATTTATTATTATTATTATTATTATTATTATTATTATTATTATTATATATTAATCATCATCATCATCACCATCATCATCATAATTCATGTGTATTTTATTTGTGCTTTATTCTATGGATGTTCGTAAGTTGAAATACTTGTACAAAACTATAACTCTAAGTATAATATACTACAGTTAACATTGATTATGTTCCATGCTAGATTTCCACTCACATTCGATATGTATATTATGTGTCTGTAATCTACCGTCAATCCCCTGCCACACATCATAGTTATAATTATTTCTAAATTATAAAATATAAGGGACATAACCCTATTAATTTATCATTTTGTAAGATAATTCAACTGTCAGTTGATGATTGACATGCAAATGTAATAACTCGAATTATTATGATTATCATGGAGTTACTGCTTCTCCTTGCCTTTGGTCGGCAAATAAAAGCTAATAGGACGAAACGGTAGCGAACGATAAACTAGAATTGGCTTTAAGATCTTTTTGTTTAAACTCTTAATTGAAGGTCCCTCCTGTCAGTCCTGTCAGTCTCTCCTGGTCCTGTCAATCCCTCTTGGTCCGTTGAAGTCCGTACAGTCCCTGGCACAAGAACTTTCCCTGGCACCTGAACATTCCCTGTCAGCCTAGAACAATCCCTGGAACCCAATCCCAACTCTTGAACTTGATGATACAGTCTCGTCCTTAGAAGGGTAGCGAACAAGCAAGCTGGCTGTTATTAAAAGTAAGCCAAACGGGCTTATACCATTTTCAAATCAAAACGCAGAAGGGCAAATGATTTGAATTAATATAGCATACAATAGATCCACTCAATTAGAGCCATTCTTCCTGTGATTAGATAAATCCAGGAGTAATAATTAAAATTGACAAATATAGATCATCCACAATTTCCATTCTACCTTCCACTTATTCTCTTATCTTTTCCTGTTACAATCTACGAGATTAAACTTATGCATAGAATTGTTATTATTGTATTGGGTGTTACTATTGTCTTGATCCACTTGTTTTTAATATAATTATTTATAAGAGTCCCAAGGCTATTCTTATTCACCTTAGATTAAACCTGAGCGGTTTGTGGTTGAGTGGCGAAGTTGGCAGGGATAGTCATAGCGCGCATACTAGGTTCGAACCCAGACCCTCCAGCTTATCGTTTGAACTCAAACCCACAACTGAAGCACAAAACCCCTCCAGAATAACACAGTTTTTTGACCAATATTGAATATTTTAAAATAAAAAATGGTTTATTTGGTGTGATATAATACAGTTTTGGAACGATATTGAATGTTTCGTAATCTCGGAGAATATAGCCCTCCCAAGGTTCTTACCTACCACTCGGTCCAAAAATCCAATAAAGATAAAACACTGAATACTAAAACAGATCCATGGCAGCTGTTTTTGTAATGCATTTATGCTTTCATTGTTCTTTTTTGTGTTTTGGTTTTTTTTTGTGTGTGACCAACTGTCTCTAAACGGTCTTAAATCCAGATGAGTCGGGACTCCGAATTGTAAATTGAAAAGATAAGCAATATGGCCATGGATCTATTTGCATCATATTGTGAAACCATAATTTTTCTTCCAACATACCGATTTGAAACTATCCGTAAAATTCGTATTTTTGGTTCTGAGGTCTGTATATTTTCAGCTCATGGTTCATCTTCCTAGCATGGTAACGTTTTGAGTCAATGCGTGACATGTTTTCTATTTGACCCTTTCTTTACCAACGACAGGAAAATCGTCACATTCGTTACGATACAACCAACATTTTTCTTATTAGAATTTCTTTTGTACATTATAAAATTTAAAGAAAACGAATAGCCTGTTGTAGGCCATGTTTTACTAAAGAAATTTGGCAGCGGAAGAACTTACTGCTATTGTTTTTGAGTGATAGAAAATATATGTTTGTGTTAGTTGGGTGTGCAGTTTTGGGGGAAATCGTAAAAATGGCTGGTAAGGAGAGAGTTAAAAAAACGATTTATTATGTTCTTATCTCTGATTGTAACAATGCCAGAGATGTTTATCATTCTGACACAGTAAAATGCATCTTTTACACACTGATTCTACATCGTTTCTATCCGTCAGATGAATCGTAACAAAACAAAAAAAAAAAAAAACTGTGTGTAACTATAAGGGATCATAGTATTTCTGGTCTTGTAATTTGGAACCATTTTCAGATGAGTGCAACGCCAGTGCGGTTCCAAAGTCGTGACGTCATTTCCTCTTCACGCGGAAATTATTATAACCAATAGGTCTCTTCTCCCAGTGAAAAAGGAACATCTTAGCAATGCGTGCAGTATCTATAGATAGTATGCGCTTGGCTAAGAAGCTCATAACATTGCCATCCGGAAGTATAACGGACCAACACACAAAACTGCGTGTATCCATGACCGTTTATAGTCAGGTTAATATAGTTCAGCGAACATTACTCATAAACGCGGATGGCAAATACAATAACAAAGACCTGAGTGACGTCATCTTCGAACTATCTATAGATAGTATGCAGATGACGTCACTCAGGCCTTTGTTATTGTTTTTGACATCCGCGTTTGTGAGTTGTTCTCACTAAACTGTATTAACCAGACTATAAAAGTTCATGGTTACACAGAGTTTGTGTGTTGGTCCGTTATACTTCCGGATGGCAATGTTGTGAACTCCTTGGCCAAGCGCATTCTATCTATAGATGCTGGGTGTGCTTGGCTAAGAAACTCACAACATTGCCATCGGGAAATATAACGGACGAACACACAAATCTATAGATAGTTCGAAGATGACGTCACTCAGACCTTTGTTATTGTTTTTGCCATCCGCGTTTGTGAGTTGTTCTCACTAAACTGTATTAACCAGACTATAAAAGTTCATGGTTACACAGAGTTTGTGTGTTGGTCCGTTATACTTCCGGAGGGCAATGTTGTGAACTCCTTGGCCAAGCGCATTCTATCTATATAACCTTAAACGTTTACTTAGAATTACTCATAAACATGGATAAATAAAGCAATAACAAAAACATGAGTGACGTCAACTTCTTTATAGATAGTATGCACTTGGCTAAGGAGTTCACAACATTGCCACCCGGAAGTATAACTGGCTAACACACACACACCTGTGTGTAACCATGATCGTTTATAGTCTGGTTAATACAGTTTAGTGAGAATTACTCATAAACGCGGATGGAAAAAACAATAACAAAGACCTGAGTGACGTCAATTTCGAACTATCTATATATCTATGAGCTAATCTGAAATCGTAGCTATCGTTAACTTATAGCCTGACACTAGATCCATCTATAGTTTGACGTCATATTTTAGGTCTGTGCAGCGTGTAGTGAGTTGTCGTTAGTAGTAGAGCTCAAGGGAACAAGTGATTCCATTGGTTGAACTGTTGAATACAACTCACGATTTGTTTTCTTTTGTCGCCAAAGACTTGTCTTTTGACGTCATTTTTTGTCAGTGTCAGGCTATAGATAGTATGCCCTTGGCTAAGAAGCTCATAACATTGCCATCCGGAAGTATAACGGTCCAACACACAAAGCTGTGTGTATCCATGAACGTTTATAGTCGGGTCAATGCAGTTCAGTGAGCATTACTCATAAACGCGGATGTCAAAAAACCATAAAAAAGACCTGAGTGACGTCATCTTTGAACTATCTATAAGATAAACGATGGCTACGCTGAAATCAAAGACCCGAGTGACGTCAACTTCATTCTATCTATAAATTTAGCAACAGTTTTTGAAACTTCTAACTTCAGTTGGGTGATTACTTTTCATTAAATTTTCTTTAACAGACTGCAAACTTTGACGGTCACGCATATATAGATAGATCAAAGTTGACGTCACTCGGGCCATTGTTATTGCTTTTTGCCATCCGCGTCTATGAGTAATACTCATTAAACTGTATTACGAGACTAGTACGTTTAAGGTTACACATTGTTTTGTGTGTTGGTCAGTTATACTTCCGGATGGCATTGTTTGGAGCTTTTCAGCCAAGCGCATAATATCAATAGATAGAATGAAGATGGCGTCACCCAGGTCTTTGTTATTGTTTTTTCAATCCGAGTTTATGAGTAATTCTCACTAAACTGTATTAACCTGACTATAAACGATCATGGTTACACAAAGTTTTGTGTTTGTCCGTTATACTTCCGGATGGCAATGTTGTGAACTCCTTAGCCAAGCGCATACTATCTATACCATCGATGCTCAAATGCTATGACATTTACTACGCACGGATATCTCAAGTTTCTTGTCTTGAATTTTTGTCTTTTAATCTCGGGTTTGACTTTACAAAGGCTACGGTTAAAATCTAAAACATCGGATGACAGCGTCATTCATTTTCTTGATGCTATGTATTTAAATAAAATACCCATCAGATCTACCACTCAACCAATCGTACCAATTCACAAAACTATGTGTTTTTTTTAAGGCTGATAGAAGGAATGAAGTTGACGACAATCATTTATTTCTTATTGTTCTCGACCGCAGTTGGGTGTTTGGTTCACAATGGGCATGATCGATATTCCCTTTCCATCTGCTCGAGGTCATTGATCACATGGCAAAGCGTGCTCAAAATGACCCATATAGTGAAAAGTATTCACACCTTTTGAAATATCTTACATCACGATTGATCATTTTGTCAGCTTGACACACGGGTATATTCATATCTTCCATAAACAAAGCAGTGTGTTTACATTTGTATATATCTAATCGTTGAACCTCAACAAAGCATGTGACTGATGACTCGGTTGAACGAAAACATGAATAGAGATCGCTCCCATTGATGCCTTTGACTAAGCGTTAAAGGTAACACATTAATTTGTTTGTTGGTGCGATCCACCTGAGGAACTTGTGAGTATTTTACCGAAACGCATAGGTTAGATAAATTTAGGAATACGATTCAATCGTCTCATGTCACGCCGCCCGGCAACGGCGGCCATCTTGGTTCTAAACAAAGAAAATCATTACTTTTTATTTTTCATGCTGGCTAGAACTTTTCAGATGCCTTGTGATCAGAATGTGTAAAAGTCACAACATGATCAAATTTATGGGGGTTTTTTTCCCTCTGGATACGCTTTTATGCTCGCCGGAGAAATATTTCATACGAGCGTCCGCCATTGTTCCGATAGTTTAGAGCCATTGTTACTAAGTTACCATGCGTCATTAGGAAAGAAGTGACGTTACGACTGTTGAAGAGTATTATTGTGAGAATGATTTACCCAAAAGGTCGAAAAGTGGTGACTTGCACACCTTGAACTCTTCCGGTGTAAGTGTGTATGTAACCAGTCCTTTGAAGGACCAATAATGAACAGGTTACTCATTGAATCATAAGGTGGCATAATATTTTAGTAACCGAGTGTATAGGGAAGGAGATTAGCGGAAGAGTAGCGTCCCTTGATTGGACGTCGCCGGCGGAAAAGTTATTAGAGAGAGAACGTCATGTTGGTTGTGCGCATGCGAGGACGAGAGAGACGCATGCGCAAAACCATTTTGACGTTTTCTCTGTAAGGTGACGTGCAATCAAGGGACGCTACTCTTTCGCTAATCTCATTCCTTATAGGCAGATTCTAATGATTACGTGACGCGAAAGAACGAGGCTCATACATATAAAAACATATATTTAGACTAGAAAATATGATGCCATCAATCTGAAACCAAAAGATCATTTATACAAGGTATGTTTCTTTTCCCTCCGATAGAGTGGCTTAACACTTACAATGAGATAGGAACCACTATTTTTTGACATCTCACTTTTGTTCCCTATTCGTGTCTGGAAATAATGATAAAGAACTGAATGATGTCATTTATTCTACTTCAAGTTTAGATATTCGAGACATCTCTAAAACATGAATTAAGTGGGTAACACAATACGGTTATGGCTGTTTTTGTGGCCCTGTCTGATACAACACAGATATATAGCTAAATTCTAATATAGGTATAATTTCGTTCACGAAGTAAGGAATAAAAAGCGTCGTGCTTCTGTCCGTCTACAGAAATAAACACAAACATCAATGTCTATCTTGCCACACTCTTGTCATTCAATGTTGATGTTATCAATCATTAATTATGAGTCCATATTAAAGTGTTTTTATTATTTATCTTAAATTTACTTAATTAAAAGTTGGTGGACAGGGATAATGAAAAGCTGAATATTTTTTAAAAAGGTGGAATAGAGGATAATCAATGAATGAACTGTTTGGTTTCCCTATGTCAACAACAACATAAAAATAATAAATAAAAACAAAACAAAACCAAAAAAAAAAAAAAAAAAAAAAAAAAATAAAAAATTCTTTTAATTTCGTTTGGCGACATCAAGCTCCAATGTTGACAACACCAACATTTTCTTATTAACACGAGTTAGTCATCGATGCCATTGTTTACATTTAATTCACAGAACAGACGGATGTTCAACCGAGATAATAATGAAAATTAACTTAAAAACATGAAATAGGAGGAACGTGACTGACTGGACTGTAGACATGTACACGTGACCGGTGACATCACATAGAGCACTCAAAACAATGGAACGGTTATCTCCTTCTTCCTTTTTAGTCTGGAACTTTTATTTTGAAGATTCCAGGGACCATATCATTTTTAGTTCAACAAAATTATGAGACTATTCCACCGTCTAAATGTTGATGGTATGAAAGAGCACAAGCTGGCATCCGTCATTGAGTGGGGGGGGGGGGGACCATAATATTATGCTTGGATGGCTTCCTCTTACTTTGGTGAACATCACGGAGAGGTACGTTCACTTGATCGTTTTTATGTCTTCAAAATATTTGCCTCCTTGTCACGCTTTCCACTCTGTTGTAGCGGTTCAGTATCTAAATAAATAAATGTTGCGGATCGATTTTTTCTTTCTTTGAGGTTTTGATTAATACATTTGACTGCTGTGTTCGATTTCTTGGATTTCAAATTTGTAGTGAGGGTCCCAGACAGAAAAAAAAATTGAGCTTTATATAGCGCAATATCCACTAAATGTGCTCAAAGCGCTTTAAAAAAGGTCCTGGTCAACAGCAACATTTAACATGTAGGACGGGACATGACGCCTGTTAGGCGATATTACAATTTTTCGGACATAGACAACGCTGTTAACGGCCAGGTACTCATTTTACACCTGAGTACGGTGAGAGAATGTGAGTAAAGAGCCTTTTCCAAGGACTCAACAATGCGCCGAGCGCGAGGCTCGAACCCAGGACCTTCCGATCCGAAAGCGAGTGTCATACCACTAGACCGCATAGCCGCACAGAGCTGATATATTCTAATGTAGGTCTCTATGGAATTTCCTGCTGCCGTCTCAGTTTCTTTCGAGGAATTGCATTCATTTCTTGAATTTAGCGGGGGGGGGGGGGGGGGGAGGGGGGGGGGTTACTTAAAATGTCATTTGATAGAAGTATGTCGGAATTAATAAGGTGCTCAAAATTGATATCTAATCATAATTAAAACTTTGAAGCATATTAAATGTATATGCTTGGTCGAGGAGAATGTGTTCAGAATAATTGAAGTCGACGACTGTGATGTTTCGGTAGAGCAAATATAATATAGAAGAACCTGGACAATACAATCACCAGGGGACAGAGCAAGGAACCAGATAGACTTTATAGCAGTATCATCAAGATTCAGAAATGGCATATTAAATTGCAAAACCTACCCAGGCGCCGATGTAGACAGTGACCATGTCCCATCAACATAAGGTCAATGAAAAAGTAGGTCTAGAAGATTGATAGAAGATAGAGGGATTCCAATGTAGGGTTTTCCCTAAACTAGGCCGTTGCAATGAGACTACCTGATAGAGAGAGAGAAGGAAACGGTAGAAAGAAGTCCGTGCTTCACGTAATGACTCTTCATTAAGAAATTAAACGATAAACGAAAAGAAATAAGGATTAACCATAACGACACTTTTATTACAGAAACAAATTTTACATCTATAACACAAATGTGAACGACACTGCTCTACTTATCCATTTGTTCTGTTTATCTTTCTTCTTCCATCCATGAATAAAGAACGCCACGGCACATTTTAAAAAATAAAATTAAACACCACCGCTGTACTCGATATCGTGTCCAGTCCAGAAAACTCAAGAAATTCTCCCTCTGAACTGCTCGTAGATGGTCGGGGAGTTCAAATAAACTACTAGCGTGTTCGGTCATTTCCAGAATCGCTCGGGTTATATGGTCTTGTGGTATGACACTCGCTTTCGGATCGGAATCTCCTGGGCGCATAGTCCTTGGAAAATGCTCTTTACTCGCATTCTCTCACAGTACTCATGAGTAAAATGAATACCTGGTAGTCGACAGCGTTGTCTCTGTCAGAAAAAAAAATTGAAATATAGCCTAATAGGCAAAATGTTTCGCTCTACACGTTACTTGTTGCTGTGGGTCCGCGACCCCTTGTAAAGTGCTTTGAACACATTGAGTGGGTATTGCTCTACATAAAAGTTCATTAAAAAAATATCCAAGCAATCATGCCAGGATATAGATAGTTCGAAGATGACGTCACTCAGGCCTTTGCTATTGTTTTTGCCATCCGCGTTTGTGAGTTGTTCTCACTAAACTGTATTAACCAGACTATAAAAGTTCATGGTTACACAGAGTTTGTGTGTTGGTCCGTTATACTTCCGGATGGCAATGCTGTGAACTCCTTGGCCAAGCGCATTCTATCTATAACAATGACCTTCATTTCATTTCACATTTTATTTAGTCCGCATAAAGGTGATACTTTTTCACCAAAATCTTTTAAATAGACTTTAAACGTTTAAAGTTAAAAATTGTTATTTGTTACTTCAGATTTTTTTGGCATGGAGACCAGGTGTGTGTTGCTAAAAGAAAATCTTACGGTCAATAATTTGTAAAGGTGCAAAATGTTATTTATGTCGTATCTGGTCATTTTAACTCGACATTGATTTTTAAAGAAGTCGCTTCACTCCAATAAGAAATGGAGGCAGAGAATCACATATAAATTTTACTCAAATTTTATGTTAAACAAAAATACAGTTGAAAAAAAAACCAAACGATTGTTTTGATCAGCGTTTTTCACCCGAGTGCATTGCATACCGCAGGGTATACCAATTATTTTAAAGGGTGTACCCCACAATTCATATATGCAGGTCGGACACTTATGGGCCTAGTTTAACATTGTTGAAATAGACAATACTTTATGTCATTTTTTTTTGAGATTTCCATTACAACAATGAGCCCATAAGGAATTAGGTTATCAGACTTGCAAATAAGTGCACGTCGGGTGTACCACTTTGATAGGGTGTACTGTTGTGTACGACGTACCGGCATAAAACAATAAAGTCACTCTACACAAAGTAACTTCATAATATATTGTAATGGATACACGACGATGAGTGGATTTTGATATATTTATAAACCCACGATGTATTTCCCCCATTAAATCTATGCAATTTTAGAACACTATCGAGACAATATGCTTCATGATGTCACTTCCCTCATAATGACGCATAGTAACTTAGTAACTGGCTCTTAACTATCGGAACCATGGCAGACGCCCTCATGACATATTTATCGGACGAGCATACAAGTGTATCATCATTATGATCATGTTTTGACTTTTATACGACATTCTGATCACATGACATATAAAAAGTTCTAGCCAGCATGAAGAATAAAAAGTATCGATTTTCTTTGTTTAGAACCACGCTGCTCGCCGTTGCTGGGCGACGTGACATCAGAGTATTGAATCCAAATGGGATATACATGCATATTTTAACCAGTTAACAAACGTACTCTGCAGAGACGCGTGTTTAAACATTAGGCCAGAAAACTCGCCTTTTCCCAAGATGAGGGCCATTTCTTCTTCTTCTTCTTCTTCTTCTTCTTCTTCTTCTTCTTCTTCTTCTTCTTCTAGGTTCCATGCCTGGTCCAGGCTTCGGATACTGCATGAATTATCTCTCTCCATTCCTCCCTGTCTCTTGCTTTTTCAAACAGCTCTTGGATTGTTAGGTTGGTGAAGCCCTTCAGTTGGTCTATGAGTGTTTTCTTTGTCTCCCCCGGGCGCGTTTACCAGGTATTTTTCCACAACTTGCCAGGTATTCATTCTTATCTTTCCTTACTATGTGTCCGAAAAAGGATAGTTGTCGATCCACTATTAAGGGCATTAGTTTCCTTTGTTGGTATGTTTGTTTTAGCACTTCTTCGTTCGTTTTGTGTGCAGTATACGATATTCTCTGCATCCTTCTCAAGCACCACATTTCAAAAGCTTCAATGTTCTTTTGTGTTTCTGCATTTGTAGTCCAGCTTTCGCATCCGTATAACAAGATTGGCCACACGTAGCACTTCAAGACTCGGAATCTAATCCCGAACGACATCTGTTTGTTTTTCAAAATGTTTCCCAGGTCCATGAAGGCCTGTTTGGCTTGAGTTATTCTTGCTCGTATGTCTCGGTTACATCTTCCATCTGTTGTCACTATTGAACCTAGGTATTTAAAACTTTCTACCTTGGTAAGTTGCTCACCGTGAATTGTTATATTGCAGGTGTTGTTGTTTTCGGGGTTTTTCTGTATTACCATGCATTCCGTTTTGGTGATATTCACTTCGATTCCCTTGGCTTCACTATCTACTACCACTTTGTCAACAATCTTTTGAAGTTGGATTTCTGATGTTGCAATGAGTACCGTATCGTCTGCGTATCTTATATTATTTATGTCGTGACCTCCTACTTTTATCCCCTCCATATTATTTATGCCCCTCATGATTGTTTCTTGGTATAGATTAAACCGATCTGGTGAGGCAACACACCCTTGACGGACTCCTTTCTTAATAGGAATGGAATTTCCTGTAGAGTTTCCGATTTTGATAGATGCCTGCTGGGTGTAGTATAATGTTTGCATGAGTCTGAGGTCTTTCTCATCAGCGCCAATGGAGTGCAGTTGTTTTAGTATTTCTTCGTGGCGTACTCTATCAAAAGCTTTTTTGTAGTCGACAAAACAGAGGTATAGTGGGGTCTGAACCTGTATAGCTCTTTCACTTAAAACACGGAGGAGGTATATTGCGTTCCTTGTCCCTCTGTCAGGTTGGAATCCATATTGTTCTTCTGCGATTTCGGGGTTAATCTTATTCCTTAGCCTGTTGATAATTATACGCAACAGTATTTTGTTGATGTGGCTTATTAAACTTATAGTTCTAAAATGTTCGCATCTGACTGCACCTGCTTTCTTTGGTATTGCTATGAAAATAGAGTTACAGAGATCTTCTGGAATTTTCCCAGTATTGTATATATTGTTGAATAATATGTGAAGTTCATCAATTGCTAGATCTCCTAGGCTTTTTAATACCTCTACAGATATTTCATCAGGGTCTGTTGCTTTACCATCCCTCATTCGTTCCATGGCATGTTCAATTTCACTTTTGGTGATGTTTGGTCCGCTTAATGGTTCTTTGAATTTCAGTGGTGGTTCATTTCTATTTGGATCATTGTACAGTTCGTCTATGTATTCTACCCATCGGCTTTCTATATGTTGTTCTTCAAATAGCAGTTACCCTTGTTTGTTTTGGATACAACTTCCTGCTGCTTTGCTTTTCCTTTTCCCTGATAGTTCTTTTATTCTTTGGTTAGCTTGTTGGGGGTTGGGTTTGCATTCTCTTTCGATTTCGCAGCATTTCCAGTCTAGATAGTTCTCGTGTGCCTCGATGCATTTGGATTTAATGTGGTTGTTCAATGTTTGGTATTCTGCAGACCCTCTGTTGCATTTTCGTCTTTCTTCAAATAGGTTTAGAATTTCATTTGTCATCCATTCCTTTTTGCTGTTTATTTGAGCTATTGGTAAATGCTTTTCTGCAGTTGCTTTGACACACTTTGGAATATATCAAATTGTTTTCACATTTTTCGTTATCAGGTTCACTTTGGCTTTGTATCATGAGTGCATTTTCAAATTCTTCTCTCATTTTTGTTTGTATGCCATTGTCTTTGCATAACCTGTAATCCCTCTTTATTCTACCAGCTGTTCTCTGAATAGCTTTAAACTTTATCCTTACTGTACAAACAACTGGGACATGGTCACTGTCTACATCGGCGCCTGGGTAGGTTTTGCAATTTAATATGCTATTT
>NC_088366.1:27101725-27161725 GCF_034508935.2 Berghia stephanieae
AATAATAATAATAATAATAATATAATAATAATAATAATAATAATAATAATAATAATAATAATAAATAATATAATAATAATAATAATAATAATAATAATATAATAATAATATAATAATAATAATAATAATAATAATAATAATAATAATAATAATAAATCGGATAAAATAAAAATCGGATGAGTATGTATATCATGCTATTAACAATAAAGGAGGGGGGGGGGGGTGGGGGTGATTTTAAATGATAATTTTTAGCTACTTCAAACCGCGCGATTTTTACGTCTTCTTCCTCTAAATATTATTCTTTTAAAACTGCCGATGTTTGATTCATAATTTAGCTAGAATCATATTTCTAGGACTATTTAAAAGTGCTTTTCTTCTTCTTTCTAAAAATATAACATTTGTTTGGTTAGTGTCGCAGAAAATTTGTGTTAAATTGATTCGCAGCAGACACCATTTTATCTGAAATAAAAGTGTTTTGATATATAAATTAACTGACACTCTTCAAGAAGGTTGAACTACCCGATTGATTGGATATATTCATAAGTGGTACAAAAATAACGGGAGTTAAGATATTAAATGTCCAAGTTAAAGACAACTTTTTATTCTTTTTTAGCTTTTAGAGTTGAATCAAATGAAAGTCCGTCCTCTCTTTTATTTTCTGTTAAAATTTGATTCTGATGTTTGGTGTAATCCAAATTGTTGACCTATCGAACGCTCCGTATTGGAAATCCTTCATAAAAACATTATTTAAGAAAGTTGTGTCACGAAAGTCTACATTTCGAGTTCGAGCAAATAAAAATATTACTATTTGTTTCTTGTTTTCTTGTTTCTTTTTTGTTATTTTATGTGTGATTTAAAGATTCATTATTCGATTTTAAGATTCATTATTCGATACCTTTTGTAAAAAGCTATAATTTTACTTGTTTTCGTTATCTGTAACTGTGTTCTTTATAATTTTCTGTGATTTATTTCGTTGAAATTCCTTGTTTTGACTCACTTTTTTTCACTATCAAATTTGAATCAGTGATATTTTAGGGAGATTGCTAATTTTGGTTAAATAAATTGCTTTTATTCAATTGTACTTTTTCTTGGCTTTTTAAAAAATATGTTATTTAAGTACGTGTAGCTTTATTTAAATTGTATTGACTTTTAAAAAAAAAATTATTTTTGCAATTTTCAAGTCTATTTCTTATATTGCGCAAATGTAATCTTTTTAGCGTTTTTAATGCAATAATTTCTAATTTTTTAATACAGTCTCAGTTTTGAAAACAATAGATGATTTCTCAGTTTTGTGAAGAGTTGAAGAAATTTGAGTCGTTTTGTATTAAAATCTATGCTGTCAGCAGGATTTGGAAATGGAGATTTGACCCATTTGAAAATGCGACAAAATAGGTTGCATAACTTTTGAACTTATTGCCCCATGATATTGAGAGTTATATGTACTTTCCATAACATGTAATACATTTGCTATGTGTATTATTTGAAAAATCGGTTTATTTTTTATGCCAGTTTATAACGGATTTTTTTTGTCAATGTTGCTTTCCGTCTTCGTCTAGGATGTAAATTACTTGGACTTTTTTTCAAGGCCCTGGCCTGGGTGCATAGCCAAAAGATAAACAGTCAAATGTAGTTTTTTTTTTTTTTTTGAGGTGGCATTTTATTTCCATTGCATCTATTGTGCTATGTAATGTCCTTTCTTTTATTGTAAGTTTTTGTAAGCATCTAATAATATTTTTCTTTGTTGGATCCTGTGCTCGTTTTTGGATTAAACTTTTAGATAATTCCAAACTAAGCATGTTGATAGTTTGCTCTTTGAATCTATTCCTATTTGTTTGTTTTAATTTTCCCTGGGTGCCGATAATTGTATATCTAAAATATTTTAACCATCCCATCTCCTTATTTACTGGCCTTGAATGAGCAGAAAATGTGACAAGCTTGGTATAGCCCTTAACCATCTCCTTACCAGCCATTTTCAGGATTTTCCCCAAAACTTCAAACCCAACTAACACAAAAATAGTTGTTTTTTATCACTCAGACATAATAACAGTAAAATTCTTGCGATACATAATTTCTTTAGCAAAACATGCTCTAAAACACACTGTTCATTTTCTTTAAATTGTATGATGTACAAAAGAAATTTGAATAAGAAAAAATGTCAGTTGTACCGTAGCGATTATGACGATTTTCCTATCGTTTGTAAGGAGAGGGTTAAAAAAAAAGCAAACTAAACTAAAACTGAAAATGTCAAATCAGTTTAAAACCAACATACTGATATACGAGTAGATACACATAAAATCGTGAGACAAAACGCTGTGGGTGGCCGTTACAGAACGACTCGTGGGACATAGCGTACATTCCGCCAGTAAGTCTATAATAGGGAACAAAAGCGTAATGTCAAAAAACTGGTTCCAATCTGCCTCCTTGTGTAATTAACCGTCTGGTTCCAGGGTGATAGCTTCTTATTTTCTAGCCTTTAAAAATGCTGGTCGTTAATAAAGAGCATCTATACTTGCTTTGTTACGTCCTGTAATCTTAAGAATCTACCTGAACATCTTGTTACCAAAATAGATTATGATCCAGTATGTAATCGATTCATTATTAATCATCTGAAGGGCTGGTTACATACACATTTCCAAGGAGTTTGGAACCGGAAAATTAGAAGGTGTGATGTCATGACTTTTCTGTCGGTCAAAAAATAATAATAACTTAATTTTGTTGATATTATGTGTTCAAATAAACTACAACATCTGCCGGCAAGATAAATCAAACCAACACACAAAACTTGGACGTATTTAGTTTGAATGAAATCTACTTACTGGTCTGAAAATGTCTAAAAACAATAACGTGCAACGTCGAATTCATACAGTTTTCAACAGAGCAAATCGATATAGATAGTATGCACTTGACAAAGAAGCTCACAAAATTACCATTCGGAAGTATAACGGACCAACACACAAAGCTCTGTGTAACCATGAACTTTTATAGTCTGGATAATACGGTTAAGTGCGAATTACTCATAAACGTGGGTGGCAAAATGCAATAACAAAGACCCGAGTGACGCCCACTTCATTCTATCTATAGGTTAAGGGCAATGTCAGCAATTAACCAGTCATGAATGAAAATGAAATGTATACAATATTATTATTCATCACGCAAAAAAATGTCTTTCATCTTCTTTTCTGTTTTTTTTTTTTTTTTGTCTTCTTCTTATTTGTCACTTTTTATCGCGTTTTTACCCCGACAACACAGCCCTTCTTGTTCAACAAACCCATCTAAATAATGCACATGCTGACACAAAGTTGGTCCGACTAGGTGATGAAAAGAACTGACAATTTTTGTCAGTGGCGGTAAATATTTTGTGGGTGAGACTATTATGTCATCAAGTGGGAACGATCTATTGATGCTATGCGATTAGTCAAAAAACTCATAGCTTCCGCCAACCGGAGATAACTTACTATCACACAAAACTATGCAAATGTGCTTAAAATGACCTACCTAATGAGAAGTTTTTACAATCTTCGATATTCCAAATATAACGATAGGTCTGTTTGTCCTAACTCATGAGATTGTCTGCAGCTTTCATAAACCAAGCATCATGTTTATATTTATTGTGAAATATCCAATCATTGGACAGCAACAAATTATTTGATCGATGACTCGGGCGACACAATCCTGAATACTCAGGGTGTTCATAAAACCTTTCCCTGTTAAATAACATCTTTAAAACATGTTACAGCCAATAAACTTTAAATAAATACATAAATCAAATGTGTTATATTTTGTATACCATTTTCATCTACTCAACATGCCTCAATATGGTTGTAATGGCACCTTACAAGCAAATTTTCAATCTGGTTGGTAGCTTTTGGGGCATGATAGATTCATTAATATCGAGGAGGGTCCCAGGTTTGAGAATACGTTTTTTTCCAGAATACGGCTGTCATCTGGTTAATGGACAGTATGAGCTCGGCTAAGAAGCTCACAACATTGATATCCGGAAGTATAACGGACCAACACACAAAATTATGTATGGAAGTTTTACAGTCTGGTTAATACAGTTAAGTAAGAATAACTCATAAACGAGGATGGCAAAAGACAATAACAAAGACTCAAGTGACGTCAACTTTGTTCTATCTATAAATAAAGTGGCTAAGTTTTATCACAAAGTGTAGGTTTACAATATACTATATCTCCTGGAGTGCTCTGCACTGAAAGAAGTTGCTCTTGTCTCATGGATCAAACAATGCGAGCAACCTCTTTATGATGTTTGTTTGTTTTTAATTTCTTCACTGTGATTGCGACACAGTAAGGTCATTTCAGCGACAGTTTAAAAGAAGGAAATGGAACAGTAAAAAAAAACCCTCAAGATTTACAATTACTCGTATAAGTAAACAAGAAAAAGTAAGACTGGGGGAGGGTTTAAACAGGGACCAGATATATAGATTCCAAGAGCGTACTTTACACAAATTAAAGTTTGTTTTAAACAACCGATATTTTGGGTAAATATTTCTGGTCTGATGAAAATATGTGCCCCCCCCCCCCCTAGATTACGGCAATACGAGTTATGAACTACCATGGTATTAGGTACTTATTTAACCAGATGGGTCCACTTTGTTCAGATACTAGGTCTAGTCCCTTTTACTTTTATGAAGAAACTTGTATTATTATTTGGTCACCGATCATGAGACTGAATTTGCTAATACAAAACAATCACCCACACGCATAAAAAGTTACCTTATATGTAGTCCATTATTGTTGTTGTTGTTGTTGTTATTGTTGTTGTTGTTGCTGTTGTCGTTAATTTTCTTGTTATGTTTTAAATGTCGGACATAGCAGAAGAGTATTTTATCTAAACGAATAGCAACCATGTAGAGAAAATTCAGTTTGAGTCTCTGCTTACCGGCCATTTTCAGAATGATCTCGAAACTTTACCCTAATAACAACAACTTGAGCTTTTATATAGCGCAATATCCACTAAATGTGCTCAAATCCGTACACAAGGGTTCCCTGGTCAACAGCACCACTTAACATATAGAACGAGAAATGAGGCCTGTTAGCCGATATTACAATTTATTTCTGACAGAGAACGCTGCTAACAGCCAAGTACTCATTTTATACTGAGTACGGTGAGAGTGAAAATGGAGAGGCATCGAATGGGAACAATACAGACAATAGACGTTTCGGGTACAAACCCTTCGTCAGCATAACAGTAAACAAATTAACGTGAAAACAAATGAAATAAAATGCAAAATAACTTTTATCTTCTGTACTCAATGGTGGTTGGAGTATGAATTTAACGTTAGCGTGGCGTGGCGCTGCACGAATCTGTCACCCAGCCTCTAACCGGTCTCGCCAACGTAAGCAATCCCACACAGGGAGCACGTAATTTCATAAACTAGATGGCGATCAGTGCATGTAAACGTCTGCCTGATTGATGTACCAAATCTTGTCTGGGAGCTGACTCTGTCGTAATCCCACAAGTGCCCACAAGTTTTGTATTGGGATAGCATGCATGATCTGGCTTTAGGCCCATCTGTGGGTATGGACTCCAGGCGGATTCTGACAAGGTGGTCCCTCAAGTTACTATCCCGTTGGTATGCCACCAACGGGGGTTCTGAGAAAACTGTGGATGTCTTCGCCCGCCTGGAGAATCTCATAAGTATGCAATAGGATGTCCCAACCTGATTTGCATGGGGGTTATGCGTGAGGACTAAAATGGGACGCTGCGTCTCTTCTTGCTTCCTGGCATTGCGAGGCCTCATCGGTGCTTCTCTCGACACGACGCTGGCTTTCCGGACATCCTCATGCAAAACCCTTTTGGGATATTCCCGTGCCCTCCGCAAGCGGATTATCTG
Source organism: Berghia stephanieae (assembly GCF_034508935.2). Lineage (NCBI taxonomy): Eukaryota > Metazoa > Mollusca > Gastropoda > Nudibranchia > Aeolidiidae > Berghia > Berghia stephanieae. The sequence goes on from NC_088366.1 coordinate 27,107,581, forward strand.
ACTGAATGGGATGGAGTCTTTGCACTTCACCGGATGAGATGGCCCATAGAGCAGGTAGCTGTGACTGTCCTTTGCCTTGTAGTGTACTGTGGTATTCAAAACAGCATTGATGTCCAAAAAGTTCACTTTAGAGGTTGAAATCGCATAAGTGTCCTCTATGGACGGGTGGTAAAAGTCCTTGGCTAGGATGAATCCTTTCACAAAGACGTAATGCCGAAACAGTCGCCAATGTACCTTTTGAACAACTCAGGGGCAGGTTCCATGTACTGACGGAAAAAAAGTTTCCTCAAGGTAGCCCATGACTAGATTAGCGTCTGAGGGACCCATCTTGGTGTCCATCACAACACCTGAGATCTGATGTAAGAATACATCGCTGAACTCAAAAGTGTTGAGTGTGAGCACAAGTTCGGTGAGCCGCACAGTGCTGTTGCTGGAGATGCCTGGTAAGGGATGGCGATCGACAAAGTGCCAAATGGCACGAAGTCTGTCTTGATGCGGTATGGATGAGTACAGTGCCTCCACATCCATGGTGAAAATCAGCCGTGGACGTTCATCCTGGAATCAAATTTCATCAAGGACATCAAGAGCATGGCTAATATCCTTGATATGCGATGGAAGGGTAAGGATTATAAGCTGGAATACCGCATCGCGGAAGTGCGATACCTTCTCAGTGGGGCATGAGCCGACACAGTAGCCCTTCCAGGTGGGGAGTCAGACAACTCCTGGATCTTACGGATCTTAGGGGGCATGTAAAAACATGGAATACCTAGGTCGCTGGGGTTGTGTTTAAGCGAGTGCCATACCACAAGAACACACAGCCGCACTCTAACAGACAAGCAACTGGTACATCTTAAAGATAATATTATTCAGCAAAATGAGCTCTCCAGATCCACAACATACTATCAAGTTTTTTTAGCGGTAACAAAAATACATTCTTACAATTCTGTGATTTACAAATGAAATCAGAATGAAAAAGTTACGGGTTGAATCGCAACGAATGTGACGATTTTAATACGATTGGTAAGGAGAGGGTCATAATAATCATAATTCGGAAATTTAGTCTGTGAAGTTTATGAAAGAAAACCCAATAAAGGCATTTTTAAAAATCTAGTTACATAAGCATCAGGTTTATCCGGATACTTCACCGTTTAAAGACAATTGTTCACATTTTAAAAACACGAAAGTTGTATAGATACACATTTATACGCCAAAATGGAAAATACATCGTTATTGTCAATGCAAAGGTGATAAGCTATACAATATGAAGTGTTTCTACAACTGATAAACCAAACAGTGTGTCGCTATTGTCATTGGTTTGATTCATAAGGCTAGAATAAAATATTTTAAGAAAGATTTTGCAAATCTTTAACACATTCATATTTTCATTTCTGGTCAAAACTGATAGAAGATGTAATTTTTCTCTGTAGAGCCGATAGTCGAAATAATTTGATAGGGTTCAATACCAAACAAAACAGCATATTGCAATTCCACACAAAGATATTTGATTACTCGTGTCTAATTAAATAACAAAAACAAAACAATAAATCAACCCAAACAAAAATCAAAAATCACCCCCCCCCCCTTTCAAAAGAAAAATAAAGTAAGGCTATTCACGTCAATCTATTATAATTTTGGAATAATCAAAATGAAGAAAAGTGAAAGGAATCAAAAGTTATCCGAATAATGGATTTCATTCTGATAATTTTAAGAAGCAAAACTTATTAAACCCTTTTATTTTAACTCAAAGTGTATAAAGTAATCATAAACAGCAGGTTCATCTCGACATAATACTGTTTCATTTTTTTTTAAACTACCCAAATTACAATACGCATATTTTTCCTTGATTCATGGCCAAAGCGATAAAGAAATATTTATCGCCAGTGCACAGCAATTAAACATCTATACAATATGAAGGTATCAATTACTGACAAACAAAGCAGCGCGCCACCATTTTGTCATCGTCATTGGTTTGAATTGTGTCGTCAGAATGAAACAAACAATATTAAGGAAGGTTTTGTAAATGGTCATTTCTGTCTTTCTTTTTTTTTTCATTTTTGGACAAAAATAGATAAAAGATGGCATTTGTCAATTTGAGCCGATTATTTATTATAATTTCGAAATACTTAAGATTATAATGAAGATAAGTGAATGAAATCAAAAGGATTTCAATCTAAGAATTTCAAGAAACAAAACTCAGTAAAGCCATTGATTTTAACTCTAACTATATAAATTAATGATAAATTAAAATATCCTGTTCTGTACATCAGGTTCATCCCTTATGCAACTGTTGAGAGACGACGATAAGTCAAGTTTTAAAAATACATAAATCATGGGCTTATTGCCATAGATTTATAGCTAAAATGAATAATATGTGTGTGTTGCCGGTAAACATGTAATAGTCTATACAATATGAAGGGTATTAATAACTGACAAACAAAGCAACATGTCACCATTGCCATCGTCATTGGTTTAATTCATGACGCCAGAAATATCATGAAAAAAAAACACATTCATGTATTTTCCTATCTGGCCAAAGTGGAAAAACAGACGTAATTTGTCAATGTATAAGTACAGCCAATAGCCTGGACAATATGAAGGATATTGATGACAAACAAAACAGTATGTTTTGTCATTGATTTGATTGCTTATGGCTAAGCATACAAAATGCGATTCATGACGTATCAAAATGATCGAGATAAATATTAGATCATAATCATTAAGGGTTGCTTAGGTCTACAACTTCGTATTTCTGAGCACTATGAGGTTACATTCAATATATGGTAACTGGTTCAATCCCATAAAATACCAAAATGACATGGTGGATCACATTTAGAGGTTAGTGTATGACGCCCTGAGCGAAGCATCTAACTCAAATTCTCTCACCGTACTCAGTTGAAAAATGAATTTCTGGCCGTGAACAGTGTTGTCTTTGTTGAACAAAAAACAGCAACTTGTAATATCGCCTAAAAGGTGCCATGTCTCGTCCTAAATTTTAAGTGTCGCTGTTAGCTTGTGTGTAAAACGCTTTAAGCAAGTTTAGTGCATATTGCACAAAATAGATGCTCGGGTATTTTCTGGGATAGTTTTTGTTGTAAGTCGTCATATCAGTGGAAACTTAAGATAATCCCAAACAACAATTGTGACCCAGAGTGCTAAAACAGTTATAAGTCGAAATAAATCAGTCCTCTAAAAGCGAATTTAGAGATATTATCATCATCATGGCTATCCATCCCGGACGTGGCCTCCGCGAATGCCAACCGAAACAAGCTTCTATCCTTCCACATTCAGTCGCTGGCTTATTCAACCATTCGCTGGCGTCTGTGACCATCTTCTTCTTGGTCTCCCTCTCTCTCTTTTACCATCCACAATACCCTCTAGAATATGTTTTCCAAGGTGTCATGTCTCTTGATATGTCAAAAAAAAGAGACAAATCTTAGTTTCTGTATCATCTTGATGAGATATGGTTCCCTAATGCCCAGGGACTCTTTCACATTTTGTTAGTTTCCTTTGCGGAGAATTTTCCTGTAGCATTTCATTTCAAATGTATTAATTCCATTCTCATCCCATTTTTTTTGTGATTGTCCATAATTCACATCCATATAATGCTGTTGGAAATATGCATGTTTTTAATATTTTCATTTTGAGTTGGATGCTTTCACTTTTCCATATATCATTTTTGTCAGTTCAAGTGCTTTCCTCCTTTGGATATCAATGGTTGACTTTCCAAGATATACAAAATGTTTGACATTCTCCAGTTTTTTTTTTTTTTCATAAACCAGAATTTGAGCTTTTGGACTTTTATCAGTATCCATTACTTTGGTCTTTTTCATTTAGGAGCAGGTCTTTGTCTTCACTATGTTGTTTTACGCTAGCCTTTCTAATCCAGAAGGCGTTGTTGACAGGAATGCAGTGTTGTCAGCATATTATTATCTCAGATCTAGGATTGGCTTGTCATTTAATTTTGGTGCTCGGTAGTTTTGTCCGTCTCATCATCGATGACCCCTCTGATGATAGATTCAGTGTAGAAGCTAAATAAAGAAGGTGACAGGCAGCAACCTTGCCTCACTCAACTTTTGACTAGAAACCATGTGGATAGTCCATGTTCAAGACCGATTGAGGTATAAATTCGAGAGCAGGTTTACTTTTTTGTATTGGCAGTTCATTTACTTTAGAGATATAAGGATGAGACATAGAAACTTTGATTTGGCTGCCAAGTAAAAAGACCATCTTTATTCCCCACGATAACGAAGAGAAATTATCCCCAAATTTCATATTTGAATGCTATGAGCTAAGGTAATATACTCACAACATCCGCCAGCCAAATTAAATATACCAACGCACAAAACTGTGTGTAACTTTTAACGTTGATATGATTCAGTGAAAACGAATCACTAAAAGATTTATAAAAATAATAACAAAGAGCTGAGTGACGTCTACTTCGTTCCCTCGGTACATTCTATTTTCAGTACCTAATTTTTTAATTATTTTTTTTTTATTTTAGCTCATCTCGACATATTACCGCTTTGAGACGGAGGGCACAATTATGATTTTGTAGCCAACGGTTTGTTATTGACCGTGGAGCAATTATAACACCTTTGTCATGTGTGACATAATGTTATGCTCCTGCGTAGTTTATGATGGACCCATCTGTTATCTGTTTTGCTTTGTTTTGTGGCTTTGAAAGGGAACAATTAGCTTTTGTAGAGCACGATTTTTACTTGCATTTCCTAATCGCACCCAGGTGTAAAATGAGTACCTGGCAGATGACAGTGTGCCCTCAACAGTAGTTGTGATGGAGAGGGAAAGAAATGATGCTGGCATATACTCCTGGCAGCGAGCAAGAACAAAAGTAAGGGACCGGCACAATTAGTGGAAAACTGTTCCGGCACCTGGTGCTGAGAGAATTAAGGTAAGGTAAAGGATCACAATACAAAGCGTATTTCTAAATCTTCATATGTTTAATAATTATGGGGTTACATTCAATATTTGGTACCTAATCCAATCCCATATAATAATACCAAAACGTCACGACACGGTGGAACACATTTAAAGTATGACACTCTGGGCGATTCATAGTTGAGTCCTTAGAAAAGGTTCTTTACTCGCATCCTCTTACGGTGCTCAGATGTAAAATGCGGACATGGCCATTAACATCGTTGTCACTATCGGAAAAAAAATTGTAATATTTTCTACCAGACACCATGTCTCTTCCTACCAGTTAGGGGCTCAATGTAAAGCGCTTTAAGCACGATTAGTGGATACTACTGCTCTCTATAAATGTTCGAGCCTATTTTTCATTTTTTTATGTCGTTTTTAGTCACACCAGTTTACACTTACGATAATTCCAAACATCAATAATTATGCTTTTGTAGCCGAATGTATTGATGATGGAACAATTCGCTAAGGTAAAGGATTACATACACGGCAGCATTCTTCAAGAAATAACCGCTTCAATTTTTAAAAATGCTTTCCTCCTATTATATCGAAAACAAACATTTTGCTGAGTGGTTATAAAACTTGTTAACTTGTCACAAAAGTGCGCAATGAACCGAAGAGACAAAGGTCAGTCAAATGTTAAAGATAAAACAGCCAAAGCCTCGATGTCTGGGGTCCCTGACAGCGATCTTAAAAGTTGACGCTAGTCTGATAGTGTGAACGTGTTTTTTTATATTGATCCTTTGTTTTTTGTTTGTTTTTTTTTTTTGTTTTTTTTTTCTTTCTTACGTAAATAGTTTTTCACACATTTTGTTCAGACGTCAGTTCTCAGACCAATGATAATGACGACGGTATGTTGTTGCTGTATAATTGTTGAGTTGTGAATAATGGTTATAATATTATAGTATTGATTATTTTGCTGGACATTGTAAAATCCAGATCTTCCTTCTTGAATTTTTTTAAAATTCGTAATTTTTAGGAGATAAAATTGAAGTGTGTGCTATTATAGTTGACTTTAAAATATCAACATATTACCCTCTGAAAAAAATTAATATCACTTCATAATCCTTATAAGGTTATAGTCTGGCATCAGCGTTCATTTTCATTAACTTTTAATGACTTAGAGATGCTCATGATTTTTTTTTAAATTGGAGCCAAAAGTTTGTATTTCTACGAATTATTCGTAGGATTAGAAGGTAGGCCTTCAAATCATATAATTTTTTTTAGTCTTTACCAGAAATTAAAAATAAAAACATCACCCACCTGTTCCATGTTGTATTATATAAGGGTCAAGCAAATGACGTAAAGTGAATGTAAAGCTACAATGTGACCCATTGTCTCAAAACAAGATCATGTCTCACCATTTGAACAATCCAGACATAATAACGGTTTGAAATGATGGGTCACAGATGTGTTACGATTTACAATGTCTTTCTTATTCGTTTCATTCTGACGTCACCGATCAAGCTATATAATAACATGAAACGTGAGGTTGAAATATTCGTTATGGTGGAGAGATGATACAATGTCTCACATTGTAAATACAATTAATGTTCATATCTCTCATCATTTTGATTGTAAATTCACTTTTAATCTTTTATTATCATCCCGGCATAATGCCATGCTGTGACTGTGGGTCTCATAGTTCATGTACTCAATAAAACACTTCGAGAAGGCCCAGGTTTGAGAGCTTTTGCCAAGGTGAGAGTCATTTAAATCCATCGATATTTGTAGGACGATTTTTCTGATCAAGTTTTTTATTTCTTTCTGGACTACGGAAATTAACAGGTTATATTATTTGAACAGATGGTTGGAAAATTTATTGTCGATTTATGACACCATGAAGTCTCGGAATTTTAAATCAACTTGTATAAATCATCATCCTTGTTGTAAACGTCATGGTAGCAATATCGGTCAGAATGTTTGTATAATAAGGAAAAAAAAATTATTATTGATTACTGTACAAGAAACATCATGACCAAATAAGAAAAAAAAATACGGATATTAGTAATGATTCTAACAGTAATATCAGTCCTGTCTCCAGATGAGCTTTCATTGTGAAGAGGGTGGGGGAGGGATGGGAGTGAGCAGTCTCATATACTATCAGGTTCGGTAATTCATACATAATGATAATAGTAATGATGATAATAGTAATGACGATAATAATAATAATAATAATAATAATAATAATAATAATAATAATAATAATAATAATAATAATAATAATAATAATAATAATAGTAATAATAATAATTATAACGAATATTCCAACCTCAAGTTTCATACTGTCATTAGATAGCTTGATCAGTGAGTCAGAATGAAACGAATAAAAATGCATTATAAATCGATAAGTTAGAGTAGTTTGTATGATTTTAAAAAATGGATTTATGGTATCAATAATATTTGAGATTTTGGTGGGTTTTTTTATGCCTGATTCCAGGTTAATGAAAATAATTACTTAAAGTGACAAAAACTAGAATGCTGGTCATTTTAGATATTAATTCTCCTTTTGGCATCTGGTTCAATTTCACATAATGCCAGTGTGAGGCAATGGGTCATACATTTTGTAACGAAGCTTTGTTTGATCGTTATAATAAATATACTAAAACAGGACATATAATACTGGTGATCTCCGGCAAAAATGAAAACAAAATATCCATCGTGTGCTCTTGTGGTATGACACTCGCTTTAGGATCGGAAGATCCCGGGATCGAGCCTCGCTCAACGCATAGTTGAGTCCCTGGAGAAGGCTCTTTACTCATATTCTCTCACCGTACTCAGGTGTAAAATAAGTAGTTGGCCGTCAACAGCGTTGTCTCTGTCCAAAAATATTGTAACATCGCCTAACAGACATCATGTCCCGTCCTAAATGTTAAATGTTGCTGTTGGTCAGGGACCCTTTGTAAAGCGCTTTGATCACATTTAGTGGATATTGTCCTATATAAAAACTCAATCATGTGCCTAGCAGTAAGGAATTAACCAGCAGTTTCTATTTTACTAATTTAACCATGGGATTTGTGGCACTGCTTCAAACCCGCTGAGACAAAAACAAAAATTGTTGTTTACTCATAAAACAATGAATGAATATGACGTCATACTTCTCTTTATTATTGTTTTTAGAACACCATTGGACGATCAGTTATCACTAAATTCCCTCAATCATACTGTAAACGTTTAAGGTTACGCATCGCCGAATGTGTTGGTTGATTGATCTGATGTGTAGAACAATACGTATTTTACTTGAAAGCATATCAATATTTAAAACCTGCGTAATTTACTTAGCTTAGTAGTCACTGTCACTGTTTATTGAATATTGACTGTTTGGACCCTCCGAATCATTTGACGTTAAAGGACAGGGAATGTAGTTAAGTTCCCTCCACTGCGTATGTCGGTCTTGTACGATTAAAAAAAAGCCCAAAACTGTCCTAATGTCCATTGCACACATTTGGCAACAATCTCATTAAAAAAAGTCTGAGTTATGTTTGCTCAGTAAACTAATATGATCGATCAAGGAACATGGAATTGCGCAGAGCAGAGCAAAAGAAATGAAAAAGTTAAAGATCTGAAAAAGTGTCCATGAATCAGTGCTAGACAAAGCAGAGAGAAAAATATAAGAAATAAAAATCTTCCAAAAAAATCAACCTGCGGAGGCGGACTGAAAATTAACTTCTTTTAAATGAGCTTAACTTGATAGTAACAGGAAACGAGTTAACGCAAAAACAAAAGTCCTTTGTGTGTGGGTTTATGACGTCAGCTTAAACGAAAGCCTGTATATTTTATAACGTTCTGGGACAAAAGGAGATTACTGAAATCCCTGTCTACACAACGAATGCCAGAATGCGTTTATAATTATTGCTAAGCTCTTCCTCAAACTATTTATATTTCACCATGTCGGTGTAAAAATTGATTAATCTATTTTGTAATGTCCAAGATTAATTGTTCGCTTTATGTTTTATTTCAATTAAGGATAGAAAAAACCCCGTAAGATTTCAAATATCAAAGTGGTACTAGGCTGCTAGAAGCTGCGGACTGTCAAAAAGTAATAAACAAAATTGAATAAAACAGCTTCAAAAAAGAACAAATTTTGGAGCAAAAATATCTCTGTCGTCTATCTGGAATTTAGTGATGTATTTATGTCTTTATTGTATTTTGTTGTTAACTGAAGAAGGGATTTGAGCCCGAAACATTCCGTGTTTGGTATTTTGTTCTTTTTTGAAGCTGTTATATTCATTTTTGTTTATTAAGATTTCTTATAGTGCATCAATCACTTAATGTTCTCAAAACGCTTGACAAGGAGTCCAAAGCCACCAGCAAAACGTATATAGGACAAGACATGAAAGGCTTTCAATATTGTTGTCGATAGACACAACTGTAACAAGCTACAGGGAATATGAATAAAAAGCCATAAAAGAACCAACTCAACATGGCTATGTGCGGCTATGTGGTCTAGTGGTATGACACTCGCTTTCGGATCGGAAGGTCATGGGTTTGAGCCTCGCTCGGCGCATAGTTGAGTCCATGGAGAAGGCTCTTTACTCAAATTCTCTCACCGTACTCAGGTCTAAAATGATTACAAGGCCGTTAACAGCGTTGTCTCTGTCCGAAAAAATTGTAATATCGCCTAAGAGGCGTGTACCGTCCTACATGTTAAATGTTGCTGTTGGCCTTGATCACGTTTAATGGACATTGCACTATATAAAAAGCTCAATTTTTTTTTCAACATTGCGTTAGCAACACTAGCAAATTATGATGATTCCACACCATAATATTATTATGACGATCTATCCAGTCAGTCCACGTTTTCAGTTATTCAACATTAGTATATTTCTTCATAGTATTTTGCTCGTAGGTGGGCACAAACTCACAAGACGTCACAAGGGACACCATGCCAGAATGCCAATTATGCAACTATCCTACCGCACTCTTACAACAAACAACATATTTATAATTTTGGCCAGAAAACTCATCTTTCTAATATCGATCAATTAGAACCGACCCTTATATATCAAAAACTCTTATAACCTGAGTGGGACCTCAAAGTCCCAGGTTTGAGAGCTTTTCACAAGATGAGGGTCATTTTAATTGATGGATATTTATGGAAGGACCCATTCGTTCACTGACCAACATATCATTACATCTTGTGCTTATTATTTTTCTTTCTTATTTTAATAAGCTTCCTGAACACTTAATATTATATTGGCTTTCGAGAAATTTATGTATGTTCCCAGACTCAGAATTACACTTGCATGAAATATACACACACACACACACATATATATATATATATATATATATATATATATATATATATATATATATATATATATATATACTTTATTGTCGCCATTTAAAGTTTTTTTTAAATTCTTCAATGGCTTCGAAGTCTCATGGAAATTCAACCAATGTGTTGAGGGTTTATGGAATTTACTTAAGTAAATGATGACTCACCTGTAATGTGGGGATGATATTTGATAAGAATTCCATAAAACCTCAACATTTTGGGTGACTTTACATGCCCTCCCTTCCCTCTCCTTGTATAGATTCTATTCAGTAATATTGTATCATTTGGTTAATTTTGAATCTAAAAAAAAAATCGCTTCGAGGGGGGAAATCACTCGTGCGTGCTTCCGTCCTCATGTATGTACTCACCCAAAATGTTGGGATTTATGGAATTATAATCAAATACCATCCCCATCTTACAGGCGAGTCTTCATTTAGCTAAGTAAATTAAATTCGTTGAGACAAAGTAAGGTAGACTGCTAGGTCAAGGAAGCAACAGTAATTACTATAATAATAATCAAACATTGAAGAGAGTAATCTCCCTTGATTTCAAGTGACCGATATCCAAAAGGGAAATAATCCGTGTCAATAAGTCATATTATAGATAATATGATAATAAAGATAGCCAGTGGTCTGTCCATTTCACGACTTCCGTTAACAATGCTATCGTCATGATCAGATTCGCTCTCTGGCACGTTTTAAATCCCTTATCTTCGTATTTAAGGCCAGATTACACCCCGTGGCAATGATCGCACGTGACCAATGATTTCTATAGATAAATTTACAGTACAAGAGTCAACGTGAATACTAAGGCTAAGGGATCGGTGGACTGTAAATTGGTAATGCACTAATATGAATATAACAGCTTTAGAAAAGAACAATTTATAACCGAAGGTTTCGGGCTCAACCCCTTCTTGGACTAAAAACAAACAAATAAAAAACAGCTAAGGCGTCAAAACATCACGTTATATCCAAATTGAAGGCAGAGTTCACGGTATGCGGTACGTATAATCGGGAATATGTCATTGACAAAACACGTTTTTATTTTCATTTTCGCCAAAAAAAAAAAATTACTTCGAATGTTAATGACAGCCACAAAAGTATGTTTTGTGATGTTTTAGGTGTTATACTTGTGACATTATTAGATAATTTCAGCGCCAGTAAAAAGAGAGATGATAGAGAGAAAAAAAACGTCTAGATCTGAGGTTTAAAGCACCAAAAAAAAAAAAAAGTAGGACAAAGGTCTCAAACCCGATGTTTCTTCTCGGTCTACTCTTCTACTTTAGTCACACACAGCTTATTAGGCCCATGGAGACAAGCGTTCTTCCGGGTTATGTAGCGCGAAACGGACAATATCAATTTCTTGCTACACTTTGGGTAGGACGCTATCTATCGCAAAGTTATTTCTGCCAGTTCTAAAAGGAGGTTCAGAAAAACAAATCTCGACTTCACCCAGGATCGACTTAGGTCTCTTTGCGTATGAGGCGAGTAGTCTAGCAACTAAGCTATCGAATGTCCCTTCGATTAAAGGATTTCCTTTAATTTGAGGGCATTTTAATGGATTGATTTGTGAAGTAAAGTTTCAGGTTAATTCTTTTTTTAAAATCTAGCTCACCACTTCAGTACTGTATTATGTCATGGTAAACCAGCTACCGAGAAGGCAATTCAAATTGTAAATAATGTTATGAAATACGAAGTTTTAGGAGGGTTTTCTATAAGAATAATTAATACTCATTATTCTCTAGAAAACCAATGTATCAACTTGTTTTTCTATACATTCAATTTGCAAAATTAAACCAGCATGACATAATATCGTTTTGAGGTGACGGATCGCATAATCTAATAAAATGTTTTATAAGTCCGGCGATATATTCTTTGAAATCAAATTCTACGACAACTACATTCAGTGACCAAATCACCGATGACATCATTGATAATCGGCCAATTGGATTCAATAGTCCGATGTCACGTCATCCAGCAACGGCGAGCAAACTGGTTCTAAACAAAGAAATTGGGTACTTATTATTCTTCATGCTGGCTAGAACTTGTCATGTCATGTAATCAGAATGTATAAAAGTCAAAACACGATCATATTTATAATGTTTTTCTCCTCTGGATACACTCTTATGCTCATCGGAGAAATATTTTATAAGGGCGTCCGCCATTGTTCCGATAGTTTAGAGCCAGTTGCTAAGTTACTATGCGTCCTTACGAGGGAAGTGACGTCATGATTGTTGAAGCGTATTAGGACAAACCAAGCGTGGTTCGGCGATCAAACGGAGACCATTCTCTTTGCTTTGTGTCAAACCATCTCAAAACGTTCTTATGTTGAGGTGGAACGTTGATTTATTAGAATTACCAAATTTCTTTTCTTTTTTTTTTTTCTTTTTTCTTTTTTTTTTTTTTTTTACAATTCACAACATGACATTCTTTCTTTTTAACAAATAAATTCATCTTCCACAAAGTTCATAATTTAGACCTAAAATTAAGGGTTTCTCTGCTCGTTCGCCACGAGATAAATCCACCTTGGGACTGTGTGTTACAAAATTTATTCTATTTATTCCAGCTCTACTATATTTATAAGTTGAATTTAGTTCTCTGATCACAAACGCCCATGCTAAAAAACCTCAGTGAGATAAATAGCCGATTGGGGAAAAATGGTGGTCAAATCGAGACAATTCTCTTTCTTTGTGACCAACAGTCTTCAAACGGTTTTATGTTGAAGTAAACTGTATGCAGAGAATTTGATTGAAAGTCATAATCGTTAGTATAAAAAAAATATTTAGCTCTTTACATTTCCCAAAATAACATTCATTCTTTTAAAGAAAAGACGAATTTGACTTAAACCTCTCCTTATCCAACTGTAGGATAATCGTCACATTCATTACGAAACAAATCTTTGCTTATTCGGATTTTTTTATAAATAACAAAATTTAAAAAAGAAAAATCTTTTGTTTATTCTTATAAGAACTTAACGCTGCTTTGTTCAACAAAAAGTTGCATAGCATGGACTTATTGCATTTATATTCGGGTTTACCAATACGATTTGGGTCTGTATGACATTCCAGTAAAAATCTTGAAAATGGTTGGTAAGTAGAATTTTATAATTTTTAGACCTAAAATTCCCTTTTCTTAGTCTCGTTCAAAACCACATAACACCATTATGAGAGTGTGGGTGTCATATTATTCTGTCTATACCCATTTTACGACAATTGAGTTCTGTCCCCTATTAATCACCTCACCCATGATCACTGCCATAATTGTCCGATCGGGGAGACAGACCAGGCGTGTTCTGGAGATCAAATCAAGATAACTTTCTTCCATTTGAGATAAAGGGACATAACCGATATTTGATGAACTAAACTGTTTGAAGTATGTGCGGCAGAGGTGAGAATAAGATCTGGTAAGTACACTTATTTGGAGAAAGGTTCTGATCACTACAGCGAGATTGTTAAGGACACTTACGCTGTGCTCCATTTGACTTAAGAGTGGCAAGTTGGGTATAGATTAACCATCATTAATTTATTTAGGCCAAGAATACATCTTTTTTTTAATCTATATTAACCTTTTAACAGAGGGACTGGGTTTCTTATAGTCATGGCTTTTAATATCATATTCCCTGTTGGGTTAATAATAATTGTGGTATCTGTGGTAAACGGTTCTATGTTTTGTCTTGTAATAAAAACAAGTGATAAGTGGCCAGATGACTGACATAATTGTAGCTCCAATGTTTGTTCTTTAGTCATAGATTTTACACGATATTCAATTCAAATGAGCAACTTTTTGAAGGGTCTAGTGGATATTTAAAAAAAAGTGATTGTAGAAAACTTGCCTAGTATGAGTTTCACATTTAAAAAATGAGCTTTTATATAGCGCAATATCCACTAAATGTGCTCAAAGCGCTTTACAAAGGGTCCCTTGCCAACAGCAACATTTAACATTTAGGACGCCTGTTAGACGATGTTACATTTTTTTTCGGACAGAGACAACGCTGTTAACGGTCAGGTATTCATTTTACACCTGAGTACAGTGAGAAAATGTGAGTTAAGAGCCTTCTCCAAGGACTCAACTATGCGCCGAGCGAGGTTCGAACCCAGGACCTTCCGATCCGAAAGCGAGTGTCATACCACTAGCCCACATAGCCGCACATGATGGAATGCATGAAAGATTATTAATTGCATTGAGCATAATGAATCTGTAGAATTGACCTATGTTCCACCAACAAAGAATTAACGGGTGTCTCGGTTTTTCATAAACTCTTAGTCATGTCGCCGGTTTCGATAAAATCATAAAGACCTGTTGGGTCCTGTTGGTAAAGAATTAAAGCCCAGATTCTATTTTGGGTAGAAATTAACTTAATTCAACAGATGATCGTGACAGTGGTCTTTACTCTCAGATTTGAACATTTCGTGACAAGTAGATTGGGTAGAAGCGGGCGGGGGTTGTTATCATCTGAATTGACCGATATCTAGAGTATGCATACATTGTTTTTGCCAAAGTAAACTAAAAACGGACGTTGTAAGAATGAGGCATCACATTCCACAGTGCATTCAGCCAGATTTGCAGTCTTTGTCACCTGTACAGATTGACAATCCTCAATGTTTTTCATGACTGAAAAGACGCCAGTCCTGCTTTTCTTTTTCTTTGTATTTTTCTTTCTGCTTTGTCTGGCCTTTTTCAAACAGACATACCTTTTTCAATTTTTTTTTTGTCATGAAGCCTGCTCACAAACATTTCTCTTTCTCATTAAAAAAACAAAACAAAAAACAACAACAAAAGAACAACAAATGGATGTCCAGGTCAGGCGAGGAAAGAGGCAGTGGGGTGGCCACACCCCTCGGAAGGAGCCCTATAACATTAGTAAGAAGGATCTCGAATGAACCCGCATGGCAAGAGGAAACGGGGTCGTTCAAAACAGACCTGGAGCCTTCACCGCAATATTTATGCGTCTCCAATCTTTCCTGGAGTGAGGCAAAGGTCTGTCCCAAGAACAGAAGAAGATGGAGGAGTGCTAATGAGAACCAAAGCTTTGCTGGGAGTCAAAAGGCATTCGTAAATAAATAATTTTAAATATGAAATACTGGGAAAACTCCAAGTGAGAGGTCTATTTCGCAGCATGCACATTGCAGATCTCATATTTAATAGATTAAGCCAGAAATAAATTGGATGGAGGCCAAACACCACACGACTGCACTCTCAATCATCTCTAGTAATTGCTTCCATTATGTGTGGTCACCAAACAATTCCCCGTTGCCTTATAATTGAATAAAGAGAACTAGCCGTTACATACCGTTATATTGTGAATTACACTCGATTGATTATTCAATTAGGTCCCGCAGTAATGACGCAAAGTAAAGTCTTTGATAAAACTAAAGGCACTTTGCACTTACTCATTTGTAATCCACTGTATCAAATCGGTTTATAATTGTCTGGACTAAATCAATTCTGGAAACTGAAATTATAATGAGAAATATGTAACATGTGGATGGTTTCTAGTTTCTATTCATTATGGTGAAGAATAAATATTGATGATATAGATAGAACGAAGGTAACGTCATTCAGGTCTTTGTTATTGTTTTGTTTGTTTGTTTGATTTTGCTATCCACGTTTATGAGTAATTCTCACTAAACTGTATCAACCAGACTATAAACGTTCAAGGTTACACATAGTTCTGTGTGTTGGTCCGTCATACTTCCGGACGGCAATGTTGTGAGTTTCTTATCCAAGAGAACACTATCTATAAATAGAACGAGGGATCGAAACATATATGGTTTTATGTTAGAGGGGTAGATTTTATTACCACGATTTCGAACTGGATCTCGGATTACGCTAATTTGAATCATTAAGTAGTAATTGTGCGTGAGAGAGAGAGAGAGGGAGAGAGAGAGAGAGAGAGAGAGAGAGAGAGAGAGAGAGAGAGAGAGAGAGAGAGAGAGAGAGATGGACTGACATTGTCGAGTTTCATGTTTTAAGATAAAATGAGATGGAAAAATATGTATCTGCTGCAAACTCCACTGCACTTCTGTAGAGAATAATATAATGATGATGATCAAATGCTGTCTTCCAATTTGATTTAGTAGCCTGATGTCACGCCGCCCGGCAACTGCGGCCATCTTGGTTCTAAACAAAGAAAATCTTTATTTTTTATTTTTCATGCTGGCTAGAACTTTTCAAATGCCTTGTGATCAAAATGTGTAAAAGTCAAAATATGATCCCATTTATGTTATTTTTTTTTCCTCTGGATACGCTTTTATGCTCGCTGGAGAAATATTTCATACGGGCGTCCGCCATTGTTCCGATAGTTTAGAGCCAGTGTTACTAAGTTACCTTGCGTCATTAGGAAGGAAGTGACGTTACGACTGGTGAAGAGTATTAACCAGTAGATTTTGGCTGATCAAAACATGGAATTTGTGACACACCTTTACACACGGTCGGACAAACATAGTTGTTTGTGTATAAACAATAACGTGACTGAAGTCGACCTCTCCCTGATCATTGTTATTGTTTTTATATTGCCAAAATGGGTGACTAGTTATCACACGATTTTGTCGATAATACTATAAACGTTTAAGTTTACACGTAGTTTTCAATGTTGATTCTATTGATCAAGCGGTATGACTGGGTATTTTACTTAGACACATAACATTCATAGTAAAAAATGTGAAGTTTGCTCTGTTTACCAATCACTTCCATTGTTTACTTTATGACGATGTCCGAGAGGCATGGTTATCTAAGTGTCTATTATTGTTTCATCCCATGTCAAGCGATGGTATGTCTAAAGAACAATATACCACCTGTGGAGGTTTGCAATAGCCATGGTCTTACAAAGTTCCCACTCAGATCCAAGAAAGTAGGCCATAATTAAGCAGTGCCCCGCATTCAATATCAATCTCTTCAGGCAGGTCATCCAATAGGAGTTTCTACACACTGCCTTGCAACAGTACTAGAAAAGCCAGAATCCTACCCAAGCCACCGTATTTCCGCTCAGCTAGATTTTTAGAATACAAGTAGGAGTTATATCCAAGAGCTAGCCAATAAAATGGAGAGAAACATGTGAAAGGGGACAACTACATTTCGGACTTTGGCGTTCCGCAGGTTACACACAGATAATGACGATAAAAAGACCAAAAAAAAATTATATATGAGCCACGGTCAAAAGGTGCCAATTTTTTTTTCTCAAAATAAAAGTGAAATAATAGTCCATTCATGTTTCTATATGTGTAGCAAAACCCTGTACTTCATGAATCAAAGGCCCTTTAGATAACTTTAAGGTCTAACGCAGCATAATATCGCCAACAATACCTATAGGTTGCTGGTGTCACCTGTGACCATTGACACCAAAATGAGTCAAAAAACTCAATAACCAAACGATTTTTGTTGAGTATCAAACTTTATTTAGTAAGTTATAGACAAAAAAACACAATCAACAACAATCATAGTACAATGATACTATTGGAGAAAATGTCATCGGTCAAAAGCAACAGAGAATGCAAATATATTATTTCATAAAAATGTTTGTACATCAACAACAACAACAACAATATTGCATATGCTTATTACCAGCAATGTTCAGAAACTTTTGGAATAAAATGTTGGGAAATAATGTGACCAAAGCATATCTTATTTAGCGACATTGTGTCACTTGTGACATTAGACCGATGACACCATTACTTATGTCACAAGCAATACCAAATTGCAATTTTGACAATATATCATTAATTTCAGTCAAACCAGTGTAATAACCACAGTTAAATATAGAATTTAATAATATTTCAGAAACCAAAGACTTCAAAAATAGAAATATACATGGAAATTAGAGCATCTGAATGTGACGTGTGACATAACACCGGTGGCACCATTACTTATGTCACAAGCAACACCAAATCACACTTTCGTCCATAATATAATATCATTAGTTTCAGTCAAAAAAGCACAATAACCTACTCTAAAATGAAATTCAATAATATTTTAAGAAACTAAATACTTTCAAATTGGAAATATACTTAGAAATTAGTAATACCATTGTTGCTATTACTCTGGTCAAAATCGGCACTAGAACGCAATTTTGCCTCAATAAATCAAGAATAGCAACTAAACACATGTAATATAGCCTGTTAAAATGTAATTCAATGACATTTCAAACTTTGAAGAACATGAAAACAGAAATACATTAGAAACTTCAAACTTAAGTGTCACCTGTGACATTTTAACCAATGACACCAATGGTCACAAAAAGTACCAGAAGTCACACAAACACTAGATAAATATCAGCCATGGTAATGAATTCATGTAACCATACGGTAACATCACCCTACTGCTCAAATCTGCTAGTTTGTAGTAATTTAGTGTGTTAATAGTAAATCAAATCACATTTTTTGACAGCCCTTCTTTTATCTGGATTCGTCAAAAGCATGAGTTTTGTCTTTTTCTTGATTGATACAACCCTGAAACATAAAAAATTAGAATTACAAGGAAATAGTTAATTGTGTTAAAATCACAATCTTATGTGAGATGTCATATCATATTTGTAAATAGAATAACAGCTGAAAACATAATTTTTTGGTGGCACTTTGTATTATCCAATATCAAGTGTTGCTTGTGACAATGTAAAATAGCGATGACACCAAAGTTCAACTTACCTTTTCTGCCTGGAACCACGCTGGAAAGGCAAATGAAAGTGCTGCATTTCAAAGACTGGTAAGAAGGGTGGATCAAAATTGCGAATCGTCATTTAACGAAACAAACTTCCACGTGTTCACGCATGTCGTGTTGCTTGTGACAAATGACACCAAAACCAATAAACCTCAATATCGGCAAAACGGTATACATTTACTCCAAGATTTGAGTTCAGATAGTGAGTCTATGCGTTTTTCTCATAATAAAACATTTTTTAAACATCAAACATGAGCTTTAAAGTTTCGTGTCGAGTCTTAGTATTGTGCTGTGTTTGATGACACCAAAGGTCACAAGCAACACCAAATTTTTAAGAACTCTATATGAAACTTAACCACCTATGTAATATACTGCAATTGCGTATAAAAGTAAATTTTGACTTTATACTATTAGTCAAATTTCCATCACGTGAGTAAAAACATCACATTTAATTTCTACATGATTTCTAAAAAGGTGATGCGTTGATCTCGTTTTAAGCACATGCCAAACAGCATTCAAATTTCACTTTCAAGTTGTTTATTTCATGTTCTGTTGAACAGAGTATGTTGAGCTATCTCATTTTATCTCTTCTTCATATTATCAATTGATTACAAGCATTAACCCAATGAAAACAGCCCATTAAAAATCTAATTTTCTTAACACGGGTATCAGGCGGGTACCTTTTGACCTTGGCTCATATATATATATATATATATATATATATATATATATATATATATATATATATATATATATATATATATATAATATTTACATCATGAAGTTTATTTGCGACGAGGGAAAATGTAGAGGGGAAAAGGGAGAGACCGAACCGTCATTATCTGCGTGTAACCTGAGGAAGACTAAAGGCTGAAACGATGTTTACTTTGTGTTGTCCCCTTTTTACACGAATCACATTTACTTCCGTCATTTTTCGGGTATATATCCAGTTTGTTGTCCACAAAAAAATTACGTCATATATCAACAGATTTGGGGGAATCAATGACTTGTCGAAAAGTTTTAAACCTAAGACGCATTTGAAGACATTTTGAACTACAGACATACGGATTGACTTCCCATTCACGGATTGTCTCGATCAAATGATCAAATTGTTTACTGTATTCAAAAACATAACGCACATTGTTAGAACCGTACGAAAGGCGTGTCTATTCGCCAATGTTAGCTATCAGCACAAACAAATCTTTAACAGTTTCGTTTTTAAGATGTTTAAGTTCTGATGTCAAACGAAAAGAAACACAATCAAACCCGCTTGCATCAGCAAAATACATTACTCACATTTGAAACACAAATTTTACTGTACTATGGCAACTAATAACCTGGATATTCACTTTTGACCTCAAGCTGTGTGCAGTATTAATTTTCTAAACTAAAGGCCAATCAATTTTCTTGAATTTGAATCCACAGCCTCTTAACCATTGTATAATTGAATTATTGTTATCGCGTACATTTCTTAGACTGTTCAATATTACCATAAATTTTGAATCTATACCAATACTTTACGCGAATTCATAAAGTATTTAACCCGAGCATTATATAAATATTTAAAAACCATAAAAGGGGCGGAATTAAATATCATACACAAGTTTACAAATAACAAAGAAAAAGATGTAAAGAGGAACTGAGTCTCAAGATTTGTTTCTGTTAGAAATCTGAAAAGCTGTTTATCAAACGTGAATTCATGAATGTTAAGTTTTTTTTATAAAAGAACAATTCAAAAGACATTAGACTAAAAAATTGGTTCAATTCCAAATTCATTCTTTTGATTCATAGTTCTTGACCATCAAAGAGTCATTAATAACGTCTCAAAGCAGCTCACTTAAACTAAAATTCATTTGTATTAATTACAATTGAAGTGATTAATGACATGTTCAATGCGTAATATATTATAGAGTTCCAATTGTTTAAAGGAATAAAATAAGCACGGACATTTTCAAAGCCTTTAACTTCAAAAGGATTTCTGTTTAAAGCAAAAAATCTGTTACTTTATTCCGAGTAGAAATCTTCCACCAACCACATCTTAAAAGCATATCAGTAATAATTTGTTCAAAGAGGATTTCGTCTTTGCGGGATAAACTTTACCTCACTCTTGCTTTGTAGCTATACTTCCTGTTCGTCGAAATTTTCTATCAACAATGACTCTTCTGGCAATTAAACAATATGTAGAAACTATTGAAATTTGATATCTTTAATTTAAGAGCCATCATTTTAGTATGAGGGGATTTTGGCTCAAAAGGTATACATAGAAATTTATTGCTATTCTGATAATTTAGGAAGACAATTTTTAATGTAATAGGGATCTAAGCGAATGTATCTTAAATTTTGCAGTTATGGTTTCAAAAGCAGTCATACATTTATGAAAACTTCATTTACGAAATCTCGTATATTTGGGCTATAGTAACTTGGATAAACTTTGACTCCACTCTATAATACAATTTTAATCCCTTCCTTACCACCTATTGGAAAATCGTCATATTCGTTACGATGCAGCCAACATTTTTCTTTTTCTGATTTCTTTTGTACATCATAATGTTTTCTATAGTGAAAGTATATTAACACTATGTTGAAGAGTGCGTTTAGCAGAAAGAAATATGTATAGCAAGAACTAACAGCTTTTGTGTTTGAGTGAAATAAATCTATTTTTGTACAGGTTGGCAGTGAAGTTTTTGAGAAAATCCGGAGAATGGCCGGTACGGAGAGAGTTAAATGATACGATTTCATATTACTATTAACAGTGTCTGCGCCCACAGACATATTATAGAATAGTATTTTAAAGAAGTTCCATTGCTTCTCAACACAACTGCCACTAACAATTTCTAAAGTTTTAGAGATTTTGACAGTTTCAGGATTTGCAGTAGTATATTTTTTCCGCAAGATGAGAAATGTGTTTTGTTAGAGCATAGCAATTTTTAAGTGACAGATTATGCACATATAAGCAAAGTATTAAAACAACCTGAGAGAAAATCGACGTTTTATTGCTTATGGATTATTAATCTTGGAAGGCATTCCGAAAGCAAAAGAAATTGGAGATTAGTTATCGCTTAAATATCAAATTGCATCAGAAATTGCTTGGCCACTATGAAGCCGAGTTGCCCAAACATCCCTTTCTTAATTTGTAAAGGATTGTGGAGTTGGCATTTGTGCTATATATAATAGGTTGACAAATAGAGGTTTAAAAATCCTACTATTTCCCCGTTGCATAATAAATCCTTTCTTTAAAAAATATAGCATTGTGGAGAACATTGTGCTTATTTGAGTCAATAAAAAAATTGATACGGCGCACAACTCTACTGAAAGATTTGAAAATTAGAAATGTATTTTTTTACAGATAGATAAACAGATAACTTGATTTCCTTTTATAATTTAAAGTCAGTTTGAAAGTTTGTTGATTCAAACAGATATCATATGTACCGACGACACTAGAATCTCAAAATCAAGTAATTTTGACACTGTAAAAAGTTGACAATTTGCGTCATCTATTTATGACATCAAGTATTATTATTACTTCCGTTGTGTTGTTGATTTAGCGGTGATCAGTGTTGTTATGTAGTAGTATGTTCTAATTGCGTGTATGTTTGTGTGTGTGTGTGTTTGTGCGTGTGTGTGTTGTGTGTGGTGTATACATGTGTGTGTGTGTTGGCATTATTCAGCAAATCGTGGCATTCATAGTGATATTATTCACTTGATCACATGAAGGTATTTCAGCCGGCATTTTGATTCTTTTTTTACTATTAGGATTAGCTCGAGATCGAAGGATTTTTTCTTTTATATTAAGGTTAGTCATAAGTCTTAGTAAAGGTGCTAGGATGTTTGTTTTTCCATAAGTTAAGTAAAGGGGAGACATTCCGAAAGCTCATACATCCCCAGTATTCTTTAAATTTGTATTTTCACGGTTGATATTTTGTCAGGCATTTATTTATTCAATTTGTCATTATACAGAAGTATTTTAAAAACTCTAGAACAAACCTTGATAGATTTGTGAAAGTTTAAAATTTCCTAATTTGACCATTGTTTTGATTTTCGGCCGCCATTTTGATTTGTTAAGTATTGAAAGGTAGTGCAAAGCAGTCTGAGATTTGTTTTTTTTCTATTAGGGTTAGCTCGAGAGGTTAGTCATAAGTCTTATTAAAGGTGCTAGTGTTTGTTTTTCCATAAGTTAAGTAAAGGGGAGACATTCCGAAAGCTCCTACATCCACAGTATTCTTTAAATTTGTATTTTTACCTTTGATCTTTTGTCAGGCGTTTATTTATTCAATTTGTCATCATTTTTTCTATTAGGGTTAGCTCGAGATCGGATGATTTTTTTTCCTATTAGGGTTAGTCATAAGTCTTATTAAAGTGCTTGGGTCTTTGTTTTTCCTGTTATGGTTAATAAAAGGTACTAGGTTTAATTTTTTTCTTGGGGTTAGTTGAGGGAATATATTATTAAATATATTATTGGGCCACACAGAAAAATCAACCGAAGATATACCAAATTACACAGACAATGTTGTTTACCAATCTGCCCTCATTAAATGATGGTGAGTACAGTATCGAATGAAAATAGTTTTTTTCCCCGCGAAATTGCGGGCTTTTTACTAGTGAGAAAAAATAATGATAAGTAATGTATTGAAAAGCTGTCTAAAAATATAACCTTCGCAATAAAATTAATAAAGAATAAGAAAAACAAGTTCCAGTCCAACTTATATAATTTGACAATAAAGGTTAGTCTGATATATTCTGTTTTATAAGTATTAATGTACGTATTTACAGGTTTTTGTTTTATGACATCGTTGAGTACTTAATCATTGCCACAGTATTTGCTTATTTTTTTTTCCAAAGAGCCATTCTTGTGGAACCCGAGGTTCTTAGCCCTTCTGGCCGTCTCTATGGTCATTAATGCTTGGTGCCTTGCTGATGCAATGTCAAGCGGGAATTCCTCTTCAAACCCCCGCCAATGAAGGGCTTGATACCCAGTTTGATACGATTGTCATGGTCTAAAATGAGTATTAAGAGCTACTCGACTATGAAAAAAATTAAGATGTGAAGAATAAAGCCGCAGAATTTACTAGTTACTTTAAAATGAAGAACGCCACATGCACAATTATATACTATTGAATGACACTGACCTTGCCCCTCCCCTAACACATGGTGGGGGAGGCCTGAGGTAGTCTCCATTCTTTCCTTCTCCGTTTCTTGTCAACTGAAGCCAACAGCAACCCAAGCTATCCTCTATCACGTGACCTTAGATCCGATGCTGCATATCGCTTGAGAGCCTTCACTCCAGATCTCGTTCATGGTCCGTGAGAAGGCTAGATCCGTTCGGGTTCGGTGTTCAGCGTCTCGATCGGCCCGATTTCGTTAAAAGCCTGTTGTTCACAAACTCAACAGATGGCCGATGTCATCGCAAAGCATGGGAAACACCATGTTGAATTCCCATCGTTACAGGGTTGAACCAAGTAATATGCCGTGTTCATATTTTGTCTTCTTCACTTGTATTTGAAAAAGTATTATTCATGTCAGAGTGTGCCTGATACCTAAATCTGTATAACAAGCTTAACTGAGTTTTTGCAGGTCTGACGACCGAACGCAATTATTGGCTTGATGTAACATTGTTGCAATCGACAATGTTTTGCGTTGTATGAGAGTGGATATTTCTATTACAATAAGGAGCTTATAAAAATTTGGATTATCAAACCTGAAAATCAATAAACATCTAGATTAACCTATAAAATAATAGTTAAAAGTCTTGACGTCAATGCTGAGAATAGTTTTCGTTTCATAAACTTCCAGACTAAGTTAATTTTCTTAATTTTGATCAAATTTAAAATTAAAATTTCTTCTCTTCCTCTGGATCTATACAACACAATATGCGACCTAACGTCTCAGAACTGGATCGTGTCTGTGAGAGCAAGTTTCCAAAAAGTGATATTTGAGTTAAAATCACATGAAAAATGAGATTTTAGTTTATATAATTTCAAGAGACTACTTAATGAAAGGCATAAGCATAAACAAAGTTTCATATTTTTTGTCCAAAACTCAACATTCAGCGTTCAAAACATTCCCGACTTAACACCGTTTTAGGACATATTACCGGATCAACGCGGTTGTTCATATTTATACTTTTTTATCCAATGGTTCGCTCCAACATATACTTTTCAAATTAACTCGTTCCGATCAAAATCTATATTGAGTCATTACAAAAACAGAATTAAATCCGATTTTAGTTTGGTCTAAGCTTGACCATGGACTAAATCACCAACAAACATCGACGCTTTCCAACATGTGATTAGGAAACACATGTCACATAGTATTCGCCAGTTATAATCGCCGCAGTCTTAATCCATTCATACCATGGGCTTTAACCAGTTAAATGCCCTACTCTAGAAACACACGTATTTAAAAATCTGCCCAGAAAACTCGTTCTTCAAATATCGATCAATTTCAATGACCCTCGTCTTGGCAATAACTAACTCTCAAACCTGGGACTTCGCGAAGTACATACCTATTTTTCATGAGTACGACAAGTTAACTTGTTAAAAGTGGAAAGATTGAGAGTAATCATTATCAAATTATTTACATATCAGGCCACTAAATTTGACCACTAGCCTCTATTCGGTATTATGTCGGGTTATACCAGATTCCAAACTTTGAATGAAGATAGAAATTCGTTAGTGCTACAAGTTGTGGGACTTAACTGTCTGAGAAATTATTTCCAGACTTCTCAAAGTGGCATAAAAATTCCAATAACATTTGACCATTTAGACTTCAAAGTCATGTATAAATATCTAGTTCACCATGAACTACTATAACATTTTGTAACCACGTACCTCAATAAAGGAT
Organism: Berghia stephanieae; assembly: GCF_034508935.2. Taxonomy (NCBI): domain Eukaryota; kingdom Metazoa; phylum Mollusca; class Gastropoda; order Nudibranchia; family Aeolidiidae; genus Berghia; species Berghia stephanieae. The sequence goes on from NC_088366.1 coordinate 27,133,288, forward strand.
TAATCATTATGGTATAATCGGGAGATTAAAACATTTTTTGGATAGTTAGGATTATTCGAAATTAAAATGATTATAATACATTATACGATTCAGTCATTTCTCTGTATTTATTAAACGAGTAATTTTATTATAATAATAATAATAATAATAATAATAATAATAATAATAATAATAATAATAAATAATAATAATAAAATAATAATAATAATAATAATAATAATAATAATAATAATAATAATAAATAATAATAATAATAATAATAATAATAATAATAATAATAATAATAATAATAATAATAATAATAATAATAATAAACTTTATTCATCCTTTTCTGAAATTGCACAATAGGCGTGGCAAAGAAAAGAGATGGATTAAAGTAGTGACATTAACAATACACAGAAATCAACATTAAATAACTTATACGATAAATACCTCAAAAAAATTGAAAAAGAATTTATATTATATTATATGTAATATAGTAAATATTATATGGATGTAGATAATATGTAGGCTTTATATAATAAAAGTAAATATGATTATTGATTTAATTAAGAGCATATTTAGTATCACAACCTAAAATATTTCACTGTAGATGTTTGATTGGATAATAAAAATGGCGTAGAAATAGATCTGTTAGTGAGTACATAATCATTACGCTAAAATAATCTAAAATATTTTAAACCATATCTTCAGCTAAGAATAACAAAAATGAAATAAATCTTTCAATAGAGGTTCATAATTCTTACATATTGAATAATCTGATGCTTGTCGGGAGAAAGGAACAATTGTGTCTTTCGATTTTGATTTTGATTGAGAGAACCCTATCACTTCTAATAGTTTCTGTGTTGTGTTTATTGAGGGGATGTTTCTTGCAATTTTTGATTTTGTTAAATGTTCGGAGACAGCACCTTTCCAAAATATATCATGATTGTCTATTCTATTACTAAATTTTGGTGCTCGTTTCAGAGTTCGATCTCAGAGAGCTTTATCAGCCGTTCTCGCCCCCCTGCCCCCACAACCAGACTGATATACAAAAAGACAACACACTTTCAATGACTGATCTATAAAACAATGTGCGTAGGCTTGTATCGATTTTAAAATTAACAAGTTTAGAAAGAATGTCCATTCATTATTAATTTTAGATAGAATTTGTTTTGTATTGTGTGTCTAGTTCAGATTATAATGTACGACTACTCCTAAATATTTGTATTCTGAAACTTGCTCTACTGTTTGATCTCTGGTTTTTAGCGGATGGTGGATGATTTTAGATTTTATAAAGTCTATAACTAATTCTTTTGTTTTATCAACATTTAAGTCTAATAATTTCTATCTACCAAGAGACAAAAGATCCAATTTCTTCAAAATAAGTTGTTTCATCGTTATCTACTATAAGGCCCTGTAGAGAAGTGTCATCTGCAAACTTTATAATTGGGACATTTTCTGGATGGGCGCTCCTGCAGTTGTTCGTGTACTCTGTGAAAAATACTGGTGACAGTACACAGCCTTGGGGAGCACAAATATTGGTAGTGATGTTGCATGAATTGTTTCGTCCTACTTTCACGAACTGGGTACGGTCTGTAAAAAAATCTAAGATCCATGCAACAATGAATTTATTCCCTGTTAGATCGAACAAATTCTCAAACCAACCAAAATTATTTTCCACGACAACAAAGTTAAATTCAATGACAGGTTTGAGGCAGACTTATTCGTTGTCGACAGAGGTAAGGCTGTGAACGGCCAGGTAATCATTTTACACTTGAGTACGATGAGAGATTTTGAGTAAAGAGCCTTTCCAAATTATTACATTATGCGCCACTCAGATCAGGGCTACTACTACTATTACTACTACTACTATTACTACTACTTCTACTACTACTACTACTACTACTACTACTACTACTACTACTACTACTACTACTACTACTACTACTACTACTGCTGCTGCTGCTACTATTACTACTACTACTCTACTACTACTACTATTACTACTACTACTACTATTGCTACTAGTGCTAATACTATTTCCACTACTACTGCTGTTGTTAAATTAAAGGACACAATTCGACCGATATATTGAAGGACGAGTTTTCTGGCCAAATTTTAAAATACGTCTCTTTCCTGAGTCCGACAGTTAAGTGGTTAAGCATGAAAGTCATTTTTAAAAATCTGGTTAACCCTTGTATAAACCCATTTCATGTAATGAGTCACAAATGTGGCATTTTAACCAGGCGTGGCTAATAAACATTAGTTGCCGGATTATTGACAAACTCGGATAATATACCAATTAAACTAACAAAATAATTATTCCTAAGGCCACCAATAGATGTACAGTTGGCTAGGTTAACTGTAAAGTGGAAAATATATCTTGTTTCTTTGTAGTATTTAGTATGATAATAATAGGGAACATGACCAGATCTGAGAGAAGTCAATAGATTAGGGGGGAATCAATGACTTGTCGACACGTTTTCACGATTCTAGTTTGATTTGAAGAAACGTTGACTATGATGCACTGACGGCCATAATATGGTATATATATATATATATATATATATATATATATATATATAATATATATATATGTATATATATATATATATATATATATATATATATATATATATATATATATATATATATATATATGTATATTTATATATATAATATTGTATTTGGTTTATAATCAACAACAATAGTTAATTCATCCATCGAAACCTAAAAATGATGTCGGGATGTGAATAAATCAGTGCCTGACAAAGCAGGCTGATTTTTGGGGGATGAAATTTTTCTTGGACTTTTTCTCTCTGGTTTGTCTAGCAGTTTCATTTACACTTTTTCAGACCTTTATCTTGAATCAGTGCGTGTTCCCTGCATCTATACAATGCTACAAAACATTACTCAAGTCAAATTAAATCTCGAGTATGTCAGCGTTGTCTGGGACCCCCATCATCAGAAAGACATTGATGCTCTCGAAATGATATAAACAGAGTTGCCATGCGTAGTGCGAAAGGCTTCTCAAGAAACTCGAGGGCTCTACGCCTGACTTAAGGATTTTGGGTTGAAATAATTCACACATGCAGAAAGAGAGACAAAATCACAACCATTCCTAAAATATTAGACAATCAACTTCCAGTCAATCTCCTAAAATCAATCAGACACAGATTTAGAAGAGCACGAGAGCATAATCATAAATTGTCCATCCCACATGCAAGAATACACACCCACAAACATTGATTATTTCCCTCTACAATTACTCTGGAACCACTTTTTCATTTTCGCCAATAAAGCAATGATCCATTATCTCTCTGATCAAAACAAACGAGATAGGGGGTGGCCAACAATGATATCACCTTTAACTCTCAATAACGATTTGAAACAACTCAATGACGGAACCAGATTAACATCACTGGCAGAGCTATCAAACATCAGGGAAAAGGTGCAACACAGAGCCAATTAAAGACTCTTCACCACAGGTATAAGAGGAACGGCCGAAGCTGCAAAGTCAGTAAGTTAATATTCAGTATTTAGTTCCTCGCCGGCATCACCATTGTAACTGTATTCATTACAAAAGGCGCAACATATTTAGTGTTGCTACTGACCCGACACCCTCTTGCAAAAGCGTTGGACATAGCTCTCAATACAAAACCTACAGTTATTCGCAGGTTAATAAAGCCTATTCTCTTCCTATTTTTTACGTAAGTGATTATTTGCTATTCTTAGGATATAACGCGTTTCAATGCGCAGTGTAGTTTCCACCCTAATATAATTGATTGATGTTGATGTTTCCAGTGGAAAAGCGGATTAGAAAAATAATTAATTAAATGAATTATTGATTAATTCATTTAAAAGAAACAGAAAAGTTCCTCCTTACCAATATTCAAAACCGGTCTTTTTATTTCTGCATGCAGCCGCAATCAAACAAAAGTTTGTACATCAATTGCTTAAAACGACCGTCACCTTATCGAAATGATAAGTTTTATGGTTGAGACGTTCTGACAAGTTGATGATCAAAAATCGATCGATCGATATTTGACATAAATGTATTCAAACCAAAATTCTATATATCATTTTTCTTTACAAAGTACGGCACTATGGGCCGAGCCCTCTGTACCTGGTCATCGGGTATCAAATCAAGCCTAGCCCTCTGTACCTGGTCATCGGGTATCAAATCAATCTAGCAACTCGATATCATTATAAAATCAAGAAACTCCATTATTGGTCTGAAGTCATTAAGCTGAGACATAGAGGGGGACGGGATCATAAACATACACAAAACTCACAACTTGTCATCACTTTACTCAATTCAATTAGACCAGCAACATGAACAATTGATGCTATGCGTTTAGGTAAAATTAAATGCTAACAACATCCCCACCCGAATATAACGTACCAACACAACAAGCTATGTGTAATCCTTAACGTTTATAGTCTGATTGATATAATTTTGTGATAACTAATCTTTTAAATGGCTGTCTTAAAACAATATCAAAGAGCTGACTGACGTCAATTTTGTTCCTTTTATACCAGAGCTTAACAATAAATTCTCCATTTCACCAGTTGGAGCACGTGCACATGTTTATTCCATCCTTTTTCTTCCTGCAGTGAGATTATGGAACAAACTGCCACCTGATGTAGCATGAGCGGAAAAAATCAAGTCATTTTACAAAATTATTATTTTCTTCATGTTAGGACAGAGTTGTAGTTTGTTTAGTTTTGTTTGTTTATTTTTTGACCAAATTTTCTAATGTTTTAATACAACAAAGAGATGATCAGCGGAAAATTTGCGTGAATAATTAAAAATCACCTATATTTCCTCATTGAGTTAAGATAGTGGGTGACCATATCCCGAAATCCAAAAGTACTCAGTTTTTTGTGCACATCATAAATGAGGAATTCGTCTCAAGGTTAAAATACGTGGAAACGTGACTGTATTGACAAATATGCTTTGACTTGCCATACAATGGCAAAACAAGTTTATGAATTTTGACTATCGATCCATGTGTGAAATTGGTTTGACTAAATTGTCAAATTGTGTTGTGTGAAATTGGTTTTCCTAAATTGTCAAATTGTGTTGTGTGAAATTGGTTTGACTAAATTGTCAAATTGTGTTGTGTGAAATTGGTTTTCCTAATTTGGATTCAATCGTCTGATGTCATGTCACCCAGCAACGGCCATCGTGGTTCTAAACAAAGAAAATCTTTTCATATGTCTTGTGATCAGAATGTGTAATGATCAGATTTATAATGGTTTTTTTTTCCTCTGGATAGGCTTTTATGCTCGTCGGAGAAATATTTCATAAGGGCGTCCGCCATTGTTCCGATAGTAGAGAGTCAGTTACTAAGTTACCAAGCGTCATTACCAGGGAAGGGACGTTACGACTGTTGAAGCGTATTGTCAAATTGTGTTTTGTCCTTGTAGTAGTTCCACTGTGAAAAGCTGAGCGTATGATAGAGACAATGCAGACTGACAAGCAACAAAGCATCCGTCGTTTTCCGACAATACACATTTATTCGTTTGACCAGAACACAATTTTCACTTCTAATATTGACATTGATACTATGCGTTTTGGTAAAACACTCACAACATCCACTAGCCGAATATGACGTACCACTACACGAAACTAGGTGTTGCCTTAATCGCCCATAATCTGATTGATACAATATAGTGAGGACTAATCATTAAAATGACTCTTTAAAACAACAGCAAAGAGCTGAGTGACGCCAATTTCGTTCCTTCTATATTTAATTAACCATAAACTTATCAAAGACTGAAATACCGTTTTAGGTTTGACATTTTCTCTACCATTGAGTCAAGGGTTTCAGAGATTTTTAAAAAAAAATTTTTTTCAAGTTCATCACCACTTTAATCCATCTAGTCTTTAAGTTAAAGTTTTCTGACCAAAATGAAAACAAAAATTGCGTTATGACAGAAAATGGCCGAACTAAGCCACTCTCTAGCATAAATAAATGAATGGCAATATGAGTTTTGACTAACGAAGCCGTGATGGCTCTTGGGAATAATGTCTTACTGTGAAAGAGGTCAAGGTTATCTTCATATCGACTGCTGGAAACTGTCAAGTAAACATTGATAGCCTTTTACACGCCAAGAAGTTAACGGTGCCAAAATTACAGTGTTGCCAGGTTGACGGATTTTCCGCTAAATTGGCGGATTTTTATCATCGCGTGGCGAGGGGGAAATGGCCTGGCGGATGGCTGATTTATTTTTTGCGGATTTCTGATGATTTATACAACTTTTAAGGAGCATCTATCTGATAACCCAATTCCTTATGGGATCATTGTTGTAATGGAAATCTCAAATAAATATGGCGCAAAATATTGTCCATTACAATAATGTTAAACTAGGCCCATGTGCGTTCGGATGTCAGACTTGCATATATTTACACGTCGTGTCTAATCCAGATTTAGCTTTTATTTAATTTCAACTGGATGGACGCTGAAAGAAGCCCTGGCTACCGAGGATACAAAGCAGTCGCGTTTCCTTGTGATTTTAATAGACGTGAACGTATTTACAGGTCTCATACCCGAACGCCATTATGGGCCTGATTTAACATCTTGTGGTATACACTATTTCTCTTTTTTTTTAAAAACAATATAGCTTTATATAGCGCAATATCCACTCAAAGCGCTTTACAAAGGGGTCTCTGGTCAACAGCAACATTTAACATGTAGGAAGGGACATGCCGCCTGTTAGGCGATATTACAATTTTTCGGAAAAAGACACCGCTGTTGACGGTCAGGTACTCATTTTACACCTGAGTACGGTGAGAGAATGTGAGTAAAGAGCATTTTCCAAGGACTCAACTATGCGTCGAGCGTGAGTCCCGAACCAAGGACCTTCCGATCCGAAAGCGAGTGTCATACCACTAGACCACAAAGCCGCACATAATCTTTGGTTTGAGAGTACTTCCATTACCACAATGAGACTATAACAGTTTGGGTTGTTCGATCTGAAAATAAGAACACGTCGATTCGATTACATTAACCAGTTAACTCGAGTACTCTGGAAAGACGTGTATTTAAGATTTTGTCCAGAAAACCCGTCCTTCAAATATATATTGATTAACTCTCTCCTAACCAGCTAATTTTAGAATTCACTCCCACTCAACACAAGAATAAACTTTATTACTCAAGCAAAAAGTAACAAGTGAGCTCTACAACACAGTGTTTTGTATTTATAGCTGTAATCAAAGCATGTCTTTAAATTTTGTGAAGTACAAGAGAAATCAGGATGAGAAAATTGTTGCATCGTAACGAATGAGACGATTTTTCTTATGGGTGGTAAGGAGAAGGTTAAAATGACTCTCATCTTGCCAAAACCTCTCTAACCTGTGACGAATGATTGGCTTTTAAGAATTCGATCGATATTTGAGAGACGGTTGTTTTTTTTTTGTTTTGTTTTTTTTCTGCTCAAAGTTTTAAACACGAGTTTGTTTGTCATAGTACGGCAGTATAAATATTGATGACGTTGGAGACGCTTCAAAGAATCCTAAAAGCAAACGCGTAACGGAATTGTGATAATTTCTTGTCTATAAAGATTTTATACGATTCCTTTGTTGCAGACATTGCGATCGGCGAGGGCAATTTTTTTTTCATTCATGAGGTTTTATGCAAAGTTGTCTCAGCATGAGAGTTTTTTTTTTTTTTGTTTGTTGTTGTTGTTGTTTTGTTGTTTTTTTTTCCTGATATTTTATTCCGGTTCTATTCTGGAAGTGACTGTTTTTTATGAGCCTGTGTCTCCCATAATGGTGTTGTAAATCTACGACAGCTTTTAGTGTTTTATCTAGATTTTTTTTAATTTCAAAAGCGAACTACTTTGATTATTTTAATGTTAAAATCTCTTTATCAAATTCCTTCAACAGTCTTATTTTATAACCTTCAATTTTAAGGGTTTTGTTTCCTTGATGAATAAATAGATACGTCTTTATATGATAATTTCTGCCAAAGCTCTTCTCCAGACCAAGTGAAGAACGATATAACAATTAAATTTGATCCAAAAATAGCGCGGAGACGCAAAGATTTGGTTTGTAATGTGTTAATTAATGCGTATACGACCTGTCTACAGGGAGACATAAATGTTAAACGGCACTTAAATCATTCAGTTGGCAGATTTGTTATAGAATTAGGCTATGGCGTCTCAAAAACCATCCTCATCATAAATGCAACGATACTTAAATGTGTTCTCCCAGCCTAATCAACTTCCGTCTTTTATTATTTGTTTGTATGTATTTTTCATATACATATGTTTGGCACTTCCACAGGGAACAATAACCCGTTATGACGCCAGGGAGAATGTTGGGAATTAACTTTCTTATTTATGAGTCAAAGTGACAAAATAATGTCGATGTTATGTAAATGTAAATATTAGATAAAAGAAATTATAAGTTCAAATAGATACGAACTAAATACTAGATTAAGCTGGACGAATCACAACCATTTTGTAACAATGCGCGTACTTTGATTAAAATATATTTCAATATTTTGGCCAGAAAACACGAAATATCGATCAATTAGAAAGACCCCCATCTTTACAATAGTTATAACTATGTGACCACGTGTACCCCCAAATTTTATTTATGCTAAGAGTTTAATAAAATACTCACCAAATAAATTATAAAACAGAAATTTGTGAAAAACTTTAAATAACTCAAATTAATCCATAATTTAAAGAAATAGAGCTGGGGGGTCAACATTGTTCCGTACAACCCATGTTAAATTTCTGTCAATGAGCACATAATTAGTGTCATATCAAAAGTTATAAAACCAATTTTTACTAATTTGATACCCGAGTAACTTGCAACTTTTTTTTACATTGTAGGTAATTGTATCACCCGTTGACTCGTAATTTATATTATTTGCCATCGCATAATGATCGGTCCTTATATATGACCTTGGCCTACGGACTCGCCAAATGGCCACCGTGTTGCAAGTTTCATTTGCATGCAACTACAAACTTTATTACTGAAATAATCGCCTCGATCTCTGTTAATGAACAATACAGTGGTGTAATATTTAAAATTGATGAGTCGTAACATCCCGTATTTCTCCGCAAATCTTGGGGGTTGTCCACTACTCTATTATTCTGTGCGGCGATGTGGTCTTGTGGTATGACACTCGCATTCGGATCGGAAGGTCCTGGGTTCGAGCCTCGCTCAGCGCATAGTTGAGTCCTTGGAAAAGACTCTTTACTCACATTCTCTCACCGTACTCAGGTGTAAAATGAGTACCTGACCGTTAACAGCGTAGACTCTGTCCAAAAAAAATGTAATATCGCCCAACAGGCGTTATGTCCCGTCTTACATGTTGCATGTTGCTGTTGACCAGGGACCCTTGTAAAGCGCTTTGAGCATATTTAGTGGATATTGCGCTATATAAAAAGCTCACTTTTAAAGAGAATTTTGTTTTGATTCATTACCCAGTTGGCTGTCGAAAATCGAATAACAAATGGGTTGATTTTTAAGTTATTCACTATAAAAAATGTGTGATTGGTGCTGCACATAAGCTAGATGACCAGAAATGACTATAATAATATTATAGTTATAATGATCTGGGATATGAAATATTTTTCCCTCATCACTGAGGCTTTTATGTCCGTATGATAGAGAAATCTTGTGTATGAACTGGATTATGTTAGATGCTTTAGTGAGATGTATGTGTGTTTATTTCTGATTTCATTTTTAATGTGAGAGAGCGAGAGAAAGAGAGAGAGAGAGAGAGAGAGAGAGAGAGAGAGAGAGAGAGAGAGAGAGAGAGAGAGAGAGAGAGGATGGTAAATAAGAGATAGAGAAAGACTACAATAGAAATAAAGAAAGAAAGAAAGAAAGAAATAAAGGGGAAATAGAGAAAGAGATAGAAAGATTGAAAGAGATAGAAAGATTGAAAAAAAAAAAAAGAGAGAGAGAGAGAGAGAGAGAGAGAGAGAGAGAGAGAGAGAGAGAGAGAGAGAGGAGGGTAAATAAGAGATAGAGAAAGAAAGAAAGAAAGAAAGAAAGAAAGAAAGAAAGAAAGAAAGAAAGAAAGGGGAAATAGAGAAAGAGATAGAAAGATTGAAAAAAAGAGAGAGAGAGAGAGAGAGAGAGAGAGAGAGAGAGAGAGAGAGAGAGAGAGAGAGAGAGAGAGAGAGAGAGAGATTTTGTGTGTTTGCCTGAAAGAGTAAGCGAGTCACGTGGGTTGAACTGTGTAGGCGTCTTTCACTTTCTCCTCCTTTATATTTCAAAGCAAGCATTATATTTTATGACACAATAGCACGTATTCTGTGACATTTAACCCCAGTGAGTGTGTCTTCAAATTGCTAGTGTCAACGACAGACAGAAATGTGGGTGTCCTTGTCAGGTTTCATTCCGTGACTAAAGTCACTTTTATTTCTGGGATGAAACAAAAGATGTTCTAACGTTAATAGGTCGACTCTCTCTCTCTCTCTCTCTCTCTCTCTCTCTCTCTCTCTCTCTCTCTCTCTCTCTCTCTCTCTCTCTCTCTCTCTCTCTCCACAAACACATACACGTACATATAAACAAACGTTCTTCTTTTCTCTTATCACCCTAATCTTCTACCTTTTTCTCTATAATTACATATAATATAATAGATTACACCCACTGTTCATCCATCCAATAATATAATATTATGTCCTCGATCTCCATCTTTATGCCACTTCGAGAAAGCCGCCTCGTGATAGAGGGTACAAAGTAATTTTTAAAACGTTCTGTTCTGGATTTTAAACTCATCACCATGTCTGCTCTACCTGATGTTTTATATTCTAAAAATTGAAGATGTCGCTGATTTCAAGATGTTCCAAACTTTTTTATAGGATTATTCTTCATAAAGGGTATTTTGTGTTGGCAGGGTGGACTGCTCGGATTTTCCTACAATTTGATCTATTCTTTTCTCTCTCCCAAGCACTGATGGCCCCACCCCAGCAAATGATTTCAAATGTTATAACACTTTGGACCATTGACAAATATAATATATTAAAGATTTCTTTCGTAACGTGAAAAGAATTGCTTTCTAAGGAAAAATAATCAAGAACTAAGTTTTGAACAAATATTATCTACAGTTCAGCTTGTTGTCAATGGTAAATCCTAGATTTTATAGGAATCAACAATTTCTACAAATTGAATCTCAATTCTGAGGGTCACGAAGTGATTTTTGTTTAGTCGAAAATGAATTATCATCTTTTTGTGTTTTGAACATTAAGTAATAAAAAAATATCCTTAAACCAGTTTACAAATTTTGCCATCTCCTCAAAGTAAGCAGACCCTGAGTTGCAAACCCTTCTTTTGTGACCCTGAGTCTCAAAGCGATATTATGTCGGGGTGACCAAGGTGTTGAAAAATTGAATTTGTAGTCACCAATTTGAAACTTGGGGTTAAATTCAATTCCTTATAGTGGAATATAGTGGTAATTTGGCACATTGGAAAAAAACTCAATTTCGTATTATCTCCCATTTGAATTCTAAATTCACTTTTTGGAATCCGATTCATATCGAAATAAAACCGTTTTGAGACCGTGGGTCAGATTTATCGATTTGTTCCAGAGAGATAAGTATAATAGATCGGTTAAAACCGTTTGTTTGTTGGCAATCACCGATCTTGCTAAAGTGTTATGTGAACCATGGCTTCAAAGTGATTTTATGTCAGGGTAGGTTAAACAAAAGCAAAAAAAAAAAAAAAGAATTCTATAATTGAAATGAGCAGAAATATGACAATTTACTTTTTATCACTATTAAAACTATATTTGTTCTCTTCAATCATCGTTGTCGTCGTCGTCTTCGTCTTCTTCTCCTCCTCCTCCTCCTCCTCCTCCTCCTCCTCCTCCTCCTCCTCCTCCTCCTCCTCCTCCTTCTTCTTCTTCTTCTTCTTCTTCTTCTTCTTCTTCTTCTTCTTCTTCTTCTTTGTCATGGTCTCAAGTGAGTAAAGAGCTACTCGACTATGCATAAAGATATATGTAGAATGAGGCCCCAGAATTTACTAGTTACTATAAATGAAAAACAATTAACGATTTGTTTACAATGAAATAAAAATAATGATGAAATTTAATTAAAAGCGATAAACAGTGATCGTGGCAGTTACAAATAGAGATATGAATATTTTACGTAGCTTATGATAATATGTCAGGTTCATAAGTTTACGTTTCCATGCAGTTGATGGGCTTGGATGATCTATTCCTCTGATAACAGGATTGGACTCGTAAAATTCCACTTCCAGGCAATTGGTAAGAAGTTATAGTGTAGTCCTTTTGACAGCGGGCTTGGGTTTGATCCTTGAAGATTATACAATCAAAGTTAAAAGCTCCGGCGTCTTAATGGTGTAGATATAATATCTACAAAGTCCCAAAAGATAAAAATCTTCCAGTATATATATAGGAATAGAGCGACTGGCCGTCCGGCATAGATTGTGGAGAGAAAGTGAGTGTAGAATATTAGACCTATCAGCTTTTATAATAAATGGCTACGTGACAGAATGTAGAATGAAAAGTATTCACTAATTAGAAATTAATTCGAGGGAAGGCTATAAAAGGAAAGACGATCTAATATTAGAAGGTAAAGTTTATCTAAGCCTACCGAAATATAACTGGAGTGAGATGAATTCAGTTCTTAATAAAATAAAATTTAATAAGATAATTGTGAACAACCTTTACTGTGACACCCCCCCACCCACGTTTAAAATATACTCTTTAACCATTATGGGAAAGATAGATTTTACAAACGGAAGTAAATTTACTATCATGATACTCTAGCATTAATCCATTGTTATGATTTGTGCTACAATTAAATTATTTATTAACTAGACATGGAAATGTTTATATTAACGTAGGTATATGAATGGGTGACAATAACAATGAAAGATTGTAATTACAAATCATTGTGATGAACAACATGATGGCAATGTGATTACAAATCATTGTGATAAACAATAGTGATGGCAATGAAGCATGATTTAAGTCGATGATATGAAGGTAATTTACTAAATGAAATGAATGAAAATGTAAATGAAATATTGACATTTCAATTATTAATCATAAATGAGTGAAAATTCATAACAATGATAAATAAAGAGAATATTAGACTGTTAATCTACATATATTAGTTTTGTTTATTGTGATCGTATAGTTTTATTACTTAGTTGTGTTGGAATTAAAAAAAATTCACTCAACAAAAAAAAACAGATTCTTGAAATCTTGTATGTTTATTTACTTTCTTAAATATTTAATCAAACGTTCTACATTTTAATATTTTATGGCCATCATCCTAATCTTAACCCAATGAACTTCATCTTCTTTTTCTTAGTTCTTTAGACTTTAAATAAGATTTCATAGTTCCTTAGTTCTTATAGTTATTTAGCTCGGCAATTTAAGTTACCTTAAGTTCGGATTGTCCCTGAATGCCATGGCTAGATCGCAGAGTCAACACAACTGACTGGCCGTCCGTTGTTACTCTTCCCTTGTTCTCCTTCTCTCTTATCTACACCTTCTTTTATAACAAACAGCAGTGATTATACGTGACTTGACATGTCAACTATAATCATGAGAGTATCAATCTTAACAACTTCCCTTGTCATTTCATCCTGGTGGCATCAGGTTAAGTTAGTACATTACAAGTGCCTGGCTCATGTTAAGTTGGTACATTACAAGATAGTGCCTGGTAGGATCGTGACGCTAATATTTCATAAAGTCGTAACCCATCTGGTTATTAAGTACATCAAGTAAGGGATAAGATGTAAGTCCAACCTTCTTATATTCCTCCCTCACCTAAAGTAAATTTTTTTTTCAAAAAAATTTCAGTATACATTATTAACATCCCATCACCTTGATTCATTGGTATTAATATCCTTCCCCAATTAAGGTAAGAAAATTCAAAATGTAACATCTTAATCTTATCATCACATGCATTTCTCAATGTAAAACTTAGTGAAAATAATTACATTCAATATTTTATCCATAAATCGACAATCCATAAGATAATGTTTATCTATGTATAGTTGTCAGAATACATTTTATCATGTAGTACCATAATATTAATAAGCTTGTAAATACACATCATTGATCATATTATGATCAATTACTGGAGTCTATACTATAACCCTCTGCAGTCAATCTAGAGATCAATTGCCTCATTACACCTTGAATAATCAATTAACACATGTATTTTATGCTTCATCAACGTACGGTTTTTTAAAAAAAAAATTATTTACAATCTTAATTCATATAAGTCCTGGTTCAAGTCTGTAAACACAGCTCTGCCAAGTCATCTTCTTCAGCATCCCAGATATGCACATTTCACAGCCAGACATTCTCAGGAACCAGCGTGAGCATGGATATCTCACCAAACAGACATCTAGGGCGACAGCGTGAGCCTGGACATCTCACCAAACAGCCATTGAATGCGACAGCGTGAGCCTGGACATCTCACCAACAGACATCTAGGGCGACAGCGTGAGCCTGGACATCTCACCAACAGACATCGAATGCGACGGCGTGAGCCTGGACATCTCACCAAACAGACATCGAATGTGACAGCGTGAGCCTGGATATCTCACCAACAGACATCTAATGTGACAGCGTGAGCCTGGACATCTCACCGACTTTTTAATTCGTTGGGGGAAGTGGACCATCTCAGTATGTGAATTCAATACGGTGTGGACCAGTGGCTCCTGACTAAGTCACTCACCGAAAGGTACTACCACTCCCTTATTGGTTTTGACTCTTTGATTAAACCACGACCTAACCTCCGAGCTTTAAAAATTTTATTTTATTATTATTATTATATTTTATTTTATTTAATTATTTATCTAATTATTGTTCAATTTCCTTATTCGCTTCCTTATTCAATGAATTATTTTTTTTTAATTGGATCTAAATTCTGGATTTTTAACATTAGCATTTATTTATATATTTTAAATTATTTATTCGTTCATAATGGTTGGGTAGATTGCCTTTAATGGGTCTCTTTCCAGTTCCTTCCGTTCAACCACATTGTTTCCTCCCGACTTCAATGGATATTCTTCAGGTTCAGGCTTAGCTACCTGACCAATTTTTATCCAACTTGGTGCCCACTGCTTTAATTGATTCTTATACTTTAACCCAAGATAAACCAAAATAACTAGTATTACTCCTAATGTTACCAGTCCCAATATTTCTAACCACGTCCAGTTACTGCCATCTAACGATCCCAACGGTTTTAAGGAGTGAAGTTGTTTTATCATATCGTCAATATGTATTTCCTTAATATTTTCTAGATTACTCACATTCCAAGTGTGATTAAAAGAGGGTACTGCCTTGTATAAAGGTTGCCATAATTGAAATGTTTGTTTGGAAAATTCCTTAGAAAAATCTTCTACTTCAGTCTGAATTTTTTGCATTGAATTAATGTTGTAATGAGCTGGAATGGTAATGAACTCATTATTGGCCATACAGCCTTCATCTAATCTTAACAAATCCAAAGGAGGTTGCAAAGCCACAGACTTCAGTCCAAATTGCCCCTTGTCACTGGTTTCACAAACTAAACTGAATGTCAATTGTTTTACTGTTGACACCGCCCATCTTCCTTCTGATACAAATTTATAAGGACCGCTTCCAACGACAAAGCCATACCAACTCTTAGATTAAATATCAACAAAAATAATTAAATTTTTAAATGAGTTAAAATCTTAACATTCATTATACAATTAAATCTTATTACAAAAGAATTAGGTTTTAAAATACATGTACGCATTCCTATAGCGCAATTTCCTTGATTCATTGTGCTCTAACCGCATAATGTAAATATACAATTATCAATCGGGTTGCGTCACTCTTGATTGGGAATTTACCCTCAACTTTTTATAACTTGTGCGCTCGGACATCTTAATTGCCCTACCCTTATCTTGGAGTCTTAATCTTACAGTAGATACTTACAGCGCCGCAGCAATGGCACTAAGTATTGACTTGATTTTGTCTTTGTTTTCATTTTGATTATCTCTTTCATTTTGACGTTTACAATTATGTCTATTATTGCCCTTGGCAACGTGATTAATTTCCATGGGTTCAGGATCAATTTCCTCTGAACTACTCTTATCCTCTTCATACGATGTAGTTCTAGCAAACTTTTGCCTTTCAAACACAGACACTATAGTGTCATCACTAGTTTTAATCTTTCTTTGTCTGTGTTCTATCCTATCTCTCACTTCGTTTGGATCCTCTTCCGATAATGACTCATCTTCTGACCTAAATTCAAGTTCATATTCATTTGGATCATAATTAATAGTTTCGTCACTATCACTGTCTTCAGCAAGGTTGTCTACTAATTGAGATTCCGACTCACTATCACTAGTGTTTACTGGTGATTCAGCATATTGAGTCTTTCGTAACCTCTTCCCTTTTTCTTTAGGAACCTCCCACTCTAAATTAGCTAACCTAAGTGAATTTGCATGAGCTTTTACTAATCTACCACTTAATAAATTCTTAATTATAAACGATACCGGCCCGTTTTTTTTTTAAATAACATAATGAGTATGCCAATTTCTTTCAAATTTATTACTTCTTGTATAATTTTTATAATATACGCAATCTCCCACTTCCAATTCTTCTTTAAGTCTTGC
Organism: Berghia stephanieae; assembly: GCF_034508935.2. NCBI lineage: Eukaryota > Metazoa > Mollusca > Gastropoda > Nudibranchia > Aeolidiidae > Berghia > Berghia stephanieae. The sequence goes on from NC_088366.1 coordinate 27,149,873, forward strand.
TTCTGTTTTTTCATTTTGCTTACGCCTGGCTTCTCTTGTATTTTTAAGAACAGACATAAAAGCCTTATGCTGTTTTTCTAACATGGTTTCATAATAATCTGAACTGTAATTTTTCCTTCTTACAGCTAGTAAATTATCTAAAGGCAACATGGGAAGTCGTAAAAATACATTGAAAAAGATAGATGATTTACTTGTTTTAGATACGCTGGTGCGAATTGCAAATAACACTTGGTTTAAATGTAAATCCCATGAATCTGGATCATCCTTAATTTTCTTTGACATAATATCATTTAACGTCCTATGGCTTCTTTCTACTTTGCTATTTGCTTCTGGGTGGTAATACGAAGTGGAGATATGTTTAATGTTTAAATATTTTAGAACCTTCTCAAATTTTTCAGAAGTCATTTCCTTTCCATTGTCAGTGAAAAATTGCTCGCAACAAGAATATCTGGTAACAAATTCTTCTAAAAATAAATTTATTATAGTTTCTGATGACTTATCTGGTATAGCAAAGCCTTCTATCCAGCCGGAAAATGCGCAAACAAATGAAACAATATACTTATTGCCCGAAATAGTTAAAGGTAATGGTCCTGCAACGTCACAGTGCACTACTTGAAAAGGGTAGCTAGGTAACGTAGCATTCACTAAGGGTGCTTTCTGAATTTGTAAATTTCTTTCTTTACATTTAACACACTTATCAATATAATCATTTAATTCCTTATACAAATTTTTCCAATAATATTTTTGTTTAATAGCACTGAATGTTTTATCTAAACCCATATGTCCATTGTCATCATGATATTGGACAATTACTTCATGTCTAAATTTCTTCGGTATAAACAAACGTAACACTGGGTCATCATCAATTTGTGATACGTAATATAGTATTCCTTCCACAATCATGAATCTTTTATGTAAGGACTTATCTGCGATTTTATTATCTAATTTATCCTTTATGTCTTTAATTTCATCATCTTGATCTTGTTCAGCTTTGATATTAATATCATCTATTGTCGGTTGTTCTACATCTCTCTGTAATTCTAATTCTATTAACTCATTTCCTGCATTCATAGGTGTTGGATCTATTCTGTTAGTATTTATGGCCGCTATCGGTATTGGAGAATTTTGAATAACATTTTCATTATCCGAATCAATTTCATCTTCTACTGTTTCGTCTTTTGGAGGACTTCGGGATAACATATCTTGTAAGAGAGTAAGCCTATGCAAAAGGTTATCTAAGAAATTTGGTGCAAAACTGTCAATTATATATATCAGCAAATGGGTTTAGTGAGTACATAGTGCAGGCATATCAGTTAAGCTTGGTCAGTGCATGACACGTGTGGGCAGTTTTATGTCCAAGCTATTTGAGACGCATGACACGTGTGCGCAGTTTTATGTCCAGGTTACTTGAGACCGTTTGTGTCAAAGTTACTGGACAGGTTATCATGTTGAGTACTATTTAATCAATCATTCTTAAATTGGTTTAGGGGTGTTGAAACAGGTGAAAGGGGCATTTATCAAAATAATGTTATATCATAAAAGGCGGGGTTTAACATCAATATGTAGGAATTGACGTTTCAGGTTTGATTATGATTTGGTCTTACTCTTAGGGGTTGGATTATAGACTGACAGGGAACTGTCAATAACTGCAAGGGGGCGTGGAAACAATGGAACTGTGGGTAAAATTTTGATAGGGATAAAAGAGGATGTTTGGAGGAAAACGAGAGGATTCTGATTCTACTTGACCATGAGCTGCACACTTTAAACCTTATGTACTCACCATCTTTTATTTGAATATTTTTGGACATAGAATTTGTTTGGTTGCAATTTGTGAAAATGTAAGTTGGATTGTTAAACATGTTAAACAACGCAATAAAAATCGCTATATAAGATCACAAGCCTTTACATATGTATTTGCTACACCACAATCTGCCACTGTATTTTCTTTACCTTTGATATATGAAATAGTGCATTTATAACTATTAATAAACAGTGCCCATTTTTGTATTCTTCTATTTTTCTGTTCGGCAGTAAATAGATATTTCAAAGGGAAATGATCTGTTCTCACCTCAAATTCACTAGCATAAAGATAATAGCGCAACTTTTGTAACGAATAAAATATAGCAAATAATTCTTTTTCAGATGTCGAATAAGATTTAACTTGACTCGGAGATAACTTGTGACTAAGAAAGTGAATTGGGTTTTTCTGACCATTCTCATCCAACTGAACCAACACACTTCCAATACAATTGTCTGAGCTATCAGTATACAAAATATATGGTTTATTTAAATCAGGATAAAATAATAACGGCACCGTCGTAAGGCTATCCTTTAGATAATCAAAAGCCTTCTTACAATCGTCTGTCCATTTAAATCTACTATACTTTCGTGTTAAATTAACAAGAGGTTCTGATATTTGTGCAAAGTTTGGTATAAATCGGCGATACCATGACACCATACCTATAAATCCTCTTACTTGTCTAACATTCGTGGGTGGCTGTAATGATCTAATGGCTTCTACCTTATCTTGTTTTACTCTAACACCATCCGTGTCCACTACAAATCCTAAATAGTCTATTTGTTTCTTTGCAAACTCACATTTTGTCAATTTTAGTTTTAAATTGTTTTGTCTCAAACGGTTAAACACTAATTGCACTTTATCCAAATGATCTTGTAACGAACCCTTTGTAAATATCAAAATATCATCTATGTATGCCGTTGCGAAATTTTCCATACCCGCTAATAGTTTACTTGCTAATCGCTGAAATGTAGATGGCGCAATTCCAAGTCCAAATGGTAATCTATTATACTGATATTTTCCACAGAATAAAGAAAAACTTAAAATTTCTGATGTTTTTTCATCACAAAACACCTGATTAAACCCAGAGCGTAAATCAGTTAGAGTAAAATAAGTACATCCGTTCAATGAGGCCAACAAATCATCAATGAGCGGCAACGGGAAAGATCTCATTTTTATTCTTTCATTCAATTTCCTAAAGTCTACACAAATGCGTGGCTTAGGGCGAACTCCTGTTGAATCGGGCTTTTTCTCCACTATAACACATGGAAAGTTCCATGGAGAAAATGACGGGCGTATTATATTAGCTTTTAACATTTCATCTATATTTTCTTTCACTGCCGACTGCTGATTTAACGGTACTCTATACGGCCTTAAATTTATTGGTGTCATATCATCTACTTCAATTTCCGCTTTTACTAAATTTGTACCTGTCAGTTCTTCATCACAAAAAGCAAATACATCTTTATTTTTCATCAATAATTCTTCAACTAAAGTTTTATTCTCTGGTGCTACTTGTATAAAACTTTTAAATTCTTCGTCTGAAACACTTGCTGAATTATTTTCTCCTTGTCCTACTGATTTGTCATACTGAACCGAATTTACCACCTTAACCTTTTCTAATGACCCTAATATACGTCCTTTTCTCAATTTAATCGTTTTATTTGAACAATTAGTAATTTGTACTGGAAATCTCCACTTATCTGTAAGTGTAATAAGACCCTGACTAATCTCTAGTTCTGGTTGAGATGAAACAAATCCTTGACTTGCTGGTTGTAATTGTAATGTATCACTCTTATCGATATAAGGATTTTGTTTTATACTAGCTTGTACCATATATACTGTTTGTGGTTTCAACACTGTTGTTTTACTTATCCTTGAAATTGACGAAATAAACGCATCATTTTCTAACGAAACATAAGCACCTTTTAACCTTAATTTCCTTAAATCAAAATAAATTCTTGCATCATTCTTTTCTAAAAAATCCCTACCTATTATCAGGTTACGATTCAAATTGCTGGTAACAAAAAATTCGTGGGTGAACTTGATTCCCCCTACCTTTATATCAAGGCTTGCTGTTCCTGCAACTTTCATCTGTGTACCATTTGCTGATTGTAAATTAATGTGTTTTCTTTTTAACTGAGGTTTATATTTTAAATTATCATAATTTTTTTTGTTTATCAATGATACTTCCGCTCCTGTATCTATCAATCCCCTTAATTGTACTGATTGTAATTTTACAATTATACTATTGTACGCATTTCTATGTGTAAACGACAATTCAAGAACACGACTACTGTTTCCTCTCACTGAGTGGACTCCATCATCCAGTGAGTGATTTAGTTTAAAGAATTTTGAGAGGCATCATTATATTTACCGGCAAATCTTCTGTAATTAGTTGCTCGCCCTCTCCTATCATTATTGCGTGGTTTGTCACAGTCTCTGATAAGGTGATTCGGACTATTGCAGTTATAGCATCTTCTATTATCTCTTCTTTCAACTTCTGCAACCAATCTATTAGGTGCTCTTCCTTGTTGATTATCCTGATTATTATTTCTGAACCAACCATTTCTTTTAGTCCTAACGTGACTCGTATCCATTGGCTCAACATGTCTATTTTCTACTCCACCCTGACGACCTACTCTCAGTTGAAATCTCTTGTCAACATTTTGATCTTTCATGGCAATAGTTATGCATTCAGCTAAGGTTCGCGGTTCTTCCCTAATGATTCTGTATTTAGTTCTCTGGCTTAACAACCCATCTGTAAAGTACATTATCAGCTGTTTTTCAACGATTTGCCTAGCCTCTGGTTGTCTAGTGTCAGCTTGTCTGTATGCATCGGCTGCCAGTCCATATAATCTTTCAGCAAAAATACTGATAGGCTCACCTAACTTTTGTTTGACTGTACGTAAAAGAACATGGGCGTGTTCACTATCGGTGACCTGTGCAAAATTGACCGTTACCTCACTCTGCAATTCCTCAAATGTAATTTGTGGATTAGCCTCCTTTCTTCTATGCAAAAAGTCACTAACAGGTCCTCTCGCTGTTAACATCATTACCCTTATCTTCTTTCCATCATCTAACTCATTCAACGTAGCATACTTAGAAATTGAGCGCATCCATTCCTTAAATTTATTCGGATCCCCATAGAAAGGTTCAATAAGAGAACCAATTGCACTGTTGGCAATTGCATTAGAAAGTGCATCCATTGTATGCATGAGTCCCACAACCGCATTTTGGTCCGCCATTCTTATTTATTTGTTTTGTTCTTAAATCTTTTGTTAACTATTATTATTGTTATTATTATTATTCACCCTCAATGGCAGTAACAATTCTGTATATATTTATATTAAAATAAAAACTTAATTTAAAAAATGATTATCGTATATTAATTTTAAAAATATCCCCAAACCTGATTCTCCTAGAAGTCAGAATTTCACAATGAAATCTCACACAAGATCCTGGAAAGTCACGGCACCAAATTAACTTTATATTAGACTGTTAATCTACATATATTAGTTTTGTTTATTGTGATCGTATAGTTTTATTACTTAGTTGTGTTGGAATTAAAAAAAATTTACTCAACAAAAAAAACAGATTCTTGAAATCTTGTATGTTTATTTACTTTCTTAAATATTTAATCAAACGTTCTACATTTTAATATTTTATGGCCATCATCCTAATCTTAACCCAATGAACTTCATCTTCTTTTTCTTAGTTCTTTAGACTTTAAATAAGATTTCATAGTTCCTTAGTTCTTATAGTTATTTAGCTCGGCAATTTAAGTTACCTTAAGTTCGGATTGTCCCTAAATGCCATGGCTAGATCGCAGAGTTAACACAACTGACTGGCCGTCCGTTGTTACTCTTCCCCTTGTTCTCCTTCTCTCTTATCTACACCTTCTTTTATAACAAACAGCAGTGATTATACGTGACTTGACATGTCAACTATAATCATGAGAGTATCAATCTTAACAACTTCCCTTGTCATTTCATCCTGGTGGCATCAGGTTAAGTTAGTACATTACAAGTGCCTGGCTCATGTTAAGTTGGTACATTACAAGATAGTGCCTGGTAGGATCGTGACGCTAATATTTCATAAAGTCGTAACCCATCTGGTTATTAAGTACATCAAGTAAGGGATAAGATGTAAGTCCAACCTTCTTATAAGAAGATTTCCCAAATCATGAATGGGTATGGTATATATATCCAAACAATACTCAATGTTACATTAAGTTGGGTCATCATCTTTACAAATAAAATTATCGAAATTGTGCGTTCTGATTTGGCATAGTTTGCGAGGTAACTAACAGTATGCATGGGAGGTTAAGTTATACCCTTCTCACGTATTTATACTAATCGAGAAAGTAGGTCGGCGTGAATATTTTCACAGCCTGGTATGTGAGAGATACTGAAAGTGTAATTTTGCAAAAATAGACTCCACCTTAGTACTCTACTATTATTCATTTTGTTATTTCTTATGTACGTGAGTGGTTTATGGTCCGTTTCGACCACAAACTCTTTTAGCAGTAGATATCTGCTGAATGTCTTTAAAGCAAAGACGATGGCCAGTCCTTCACGCTCTATTACAGAGTATCGTGATTCTCTGTCCAATAATTTTCTGCTTGCATATAAGCAAGGCATTAGAGTTCCCTCATGTTCCTGTAATAGTACACCTGCGATGCCCTTATCAGACGCGTCAGTTCTTACAACAAATTCTTTTGATATGTCGGGTAATTTAAGAATTGGTTCTGAACAGAGTAATGCCTTTAATTAGTTAAAGCTATTCTGACACGCTTCTGTCCAAACAATTTTGTTCGGTGACCCATTCTTTGTCAGATTTGTTAGCGGTGTCGCGATGTGCGCGAAGTTGTAAATGTATTTCCTGTAAAAATTTAGGAGCCCAAGTACTTTGCGTACTTCTTTTTTTGTCTTAGGTGGTTGCAATTGTGCGATTTTTGTTTGTTTTTCTGTCTCGGGTGTCTGTGTCCCATGACCAACGGTATGATTGATCCTGCATTTGAAGCTTCGATATTAGTAAACATAGGTTGCGACACTGTGTCTCTATCAAAATATTTTGTTAGCATATTTGCATGGAATGTCTTTGTTGTGTTGTTAATTTTAATCTCGTAATTAACATTAGATTTTACTGCTGTTATTTTGAATGGTCCTTTCCATGTAGCTAAAAGTTTACTCGAGTCATCGGGTAAGAGTATTAGTACTTTGTCACCAATCTCAAATTTTCTTGATTTGCTTTTGCGATCGGAGTATTCCTTGTATTTCTCTGCTTTTTTAGTGACGGATTCCTGTGATAGCTTACACGTGTCCTCTATTCTGTCTTTCAGGTTTCTTACATATTCGTAAGCAAACATAATTTCGTTATTGTCCTCCTCATTCCCTTTACAAATGTCGGCTACTATATTGATCGGGCCGCGAGGTGATCGTCCATACATCAACTCAAATGGGGAGTAGCCTGTAGATTCTTGGGGTATTTCTCTATATGCAAATAGATAGGATTGCTGGTAAGTATCTGTCCCAATCATCTGGTTTTTCTGCTGACACTTTTCTTAACATATTCTTTAGAGTGCCATTAAATCTTTCACAAAGACCATTTGCTTGGGGGTGGTAGGGAGTTGTGAATGAGTGTTGGATTCCCATGAGTTTCATGGTTTCATGCATCATATGTGATGTAAATTGGGGTCCATTGTCCGACAGTATCTCATTTGGTATGCCTATTCTAGTAAAAATTGTCATCAATGCTTCAGCTATGTGATCCGATGTAGTTGATTTCAATGCTATCGCTTCTGGCCACCTGGTTGCGTAATCGACTAGTGTTAGTATGTGTGTATGGTTTCTATCTGATTTTGTTAAAGGGCCTATAATGTCGATTGCAACTTTTTGAAAAACTTTTTCAATAACTGGGGTTGTCTCTAATGGCAATCTCGGTATTCTGCCTTTTGCGACTCTTCTTTGGCATGTGTCACACGATTTCACATATTCTCGGACGTCTTTAGTAATTCCAGGCCATGTGAAATTCTCGGATATTCTCTTCAATGTGGAAGAGCTCCCAAGACGTCCAGAAGTTATTGAATCGTGCGCTATTCCAAGGATTTTGTTTCTGTAAATACTCGGCGTGACCAGTTGTTTAGCTATTTTGTTTATTTTCCTATGTAACCTGAACAGAATATCTTTTTCAATGATGTATTCAACTTTTGATTTCGTCCCTTTGTTTGCGATATTGAAATATGAAGTTAAAGTCGGGTCCTTTTTCTGTTCTTCGATGAACGTGTTCCTGTCAAATTGTTGTGGTTCAAGAGAAATAGTCATTGGCTTCTCTGTTGTCTTAGTCATCTTTCTTGTTTCTGCTAGACAAGCTGTTTCTTGGGTTAATGACCATTCTTTTACATCTGTTGGGTTGTCTTTAAGACATTTTATATTGCCAATAATAACATCAGCGACGGGGTTGGGAAGTATACAGCATTCCACTATTCCTGTATAGTATGGGGTTTCTATGTACACGTTAGCTGTTTCAAAGGTTTCGACTGTGCCACTGAATGTGATGCATTGTACCGTTTTTCCAGTTTTGTCTTCGTCATTGATCAAAGATGCTTTTATTCCTACTGTACTGCATCCTGTGTCTCTCAATATTTTGCAATCAGTTCCATTAGCTTTGCCTTCACAAAAAAATAGCGATCCTGATTTGTGAGTTTGTGTTAAAAGTGACATACCTTTCACGCAATACACATTTATATTTTCTCCTGACATTACTCGTGTCTGATTATTTACACTGGTTTGGAGTGATGCATTTGCAGTTTCTTTCGGATATCCCACGATTTTGTAACATTTGTCTGCTGTGTGGCCTTTCATTCCACAATATTGACATTTAATTATAGGTTTGTTGGTTTTCTTATACTCAGTATTATTGTCAGTGCTATTTCTTGTTTTGTTTTGATAGGGTCGGCTATGGTCTCTATTGAACTGTTTGTTCCATGGTTTGTTACTATGGTCATCCTGTTTCACTTGCGTGTTCCGAGTGATTGATCGGCTCGTTCTATTTGAGTACTGAACTTTAGGTGTACCTGGACTCTGAGCAGCAGCAGCGTAGTATGGTTCCTTCAATGTTCTGCTAAGGGGTGTCAATGGATGTGCGCTGTTAAAGTTTTCTGCGTAGATTTTTAATTTGTCCAAGTTTTCTGGCTTTCTCTCTTTAAAGAATGCGACTAAATCTGGTTGCAAGCTTGATAGATTCGATTCTTCAGCGTGAGATAGTAAAGGCCTGCAAAGTCGTCTTGTTTTACGTTTGCCAACTCAAGCCACCGATTTAGAAATTGAGTAATTCGGTTCACGAATGTATTAAAGTCTTCTCCACTTTCCGGTTTTGCAGTGTGAAACCTTTCCTGGTAACCATCTTCCATTAATCTAAATCTTTTAGTAGAGCGTCTTTAATTTTACCAGAGTCATCTGCATCTTCAGTTGTTAAGGTATAGAAAACTTTTAGCGGTTCTCCAGATAAGCAGTTAATCAAGGCTGTAGCCCATTTGCTTTCTGGCCAACGATAACCTTTAGCCTGAACTTCGAATCGGTGTAAGAAGGATTCTAAACAGTCTGAGCGTTCATCGTATGTTGGCATGCGTGGAAGTTTCACGAAAAATTCATCACTATTATTATGTTTTCTTTCATGACCGGTTTTTGTTTTTTTCAATTTCCAGCATCATTTGGGTCCTTTTGGTTTCTTCTTCTGCTAAAGCTATTTGTCTTTTTAGTTCCCTTTCTTGGACTCTTTCTTCTCGTTCTTCTCTACGTATTCTTTCTTCATTTTCTTCTCTACGAATTCTTTCTTCGTGTTCTTTTCTTCTTTACGAATTCTTTCTTCATTTTCTTCTCTACGAATTCTTTCTTCATGTTCTTTTTCTTCTTTTACTTTCTCTTCGCACCATGAAAATATTCTTTCCTGGGGTATTTCTAAGTCCTTTGCGAGACTTAAGTATCTTTTATATGCTTCCATGTTGCAATAAATTAGTTACGATATTTTATATATATTATATTGACAGGATACTGTTACTGACTGTTTTATTTATTTACACTTACTGGAATGAACTGTTCTATTTTTAGAAATCTCTCTCTCTTATTTCAACTTATTATGTATGTTGAATTTGATGCCTTTTATCGTTATATCTTATAAAGCAATGTGTCAATACAATGCGGAGTTATTATGACTTGTGTCAATAACAATGTGTCAATCGCGTGTACTCTAAACTATGTTACTACGAAAAATGTATCACCAATGTGTGTGACTCGTCGTTAGTTTGTGTACAATTATTCGCAATGACGCTAATATACTAGAGTGTGATAACAATAATATGATGCCAAAATAATCCCAAGTTATCTATCACTAAATATAATACGACGGCTAGTAGACTCCTTTTATTATTATTTAGTTTTTAAAGACTAACTTTTCAGAACATAATATATAAGTGGTTTTCGGTAACAGTAATATGCCAAAAATGCATTTAAAACAAATCGCTATGCAAAACAAATCACGATGTCTATAGTTACTATGTGATGCCCAACTCATGTAAAAGAGAATAATGAAGGATATATTTACCAACTCAGTTCGTGGCTGGGACCTCTCTCTTGTTCAATGGTTGTTCAACAAGTGTAATTAGGCATTGAAGAGTGTTTAACAGTGATGTCTGAAATACAAAACAATAAAATATCGTAAGATTTACAATAGTTACAAAATGTGTTCACAACACTGAGTGATTGGATGATAGGTGAATGAATCGTTATGGAATGTAAACATATTGAAAACAATTCATGAATGAGGCAAACAACAAAATGAAATGAGTGATATAATAACAAAGTGGACAAGGAATGAATGAATGAATGAAAAACTGAGTGAATAGATGAATGAATGAATGGATAATGTATGAATGAAAGAATAAGGGAGGAATAAATGTATGAATGATTGGATAAATGAGTGAATAAACGAATGAATGGATGAATGAATGAATGAATAAATGAATGAACAATGAATGAATGAATAATTTATAAATGAATAAATGAATGAAGGAATGAATCAATAAAATGTTATTCAATTTGAATGAAAGAATGAATGGATAAATTGCTATTCCATTTAAATGAAGAAATGAAAAAGAAAAAAAAATTAATCCTGTAAATAGGGAGTTCAATTAAAATATGATCAAGTGGGGCAATTAAGAGTTTTACAATTTAAACTTTAAGGTTAGATGAAATAGATATAAGTAACTAAATAAATTCAATTCTTTATATGTGTCCCCTCCAAAATGTCATGGTCTCAAGTGAGTAAAGAGCTACTCGACTATGCATAAAGATATATGTAGAATGAGGCCCCAGAATTTACTAGTTACTGTAAATGAAAAACAATTAACGATTTGTTTACAATGAAATAAAAATAATGATGAAATTTAATTAAAAGAGATAAACAGTGATCGTGGCAGTTACAAATAGAGATATGAATATTTTACGTAGCTTATGATAATATGTCAGGTTCATAAGTTTACGTTTCCAGGCAGTTGATGGGCTTGGATGATCTATTCCTCTGATAACAGGATTGGACTCGTAAAATTCCACTTCCAGGCAATTGGTAAGAAGTTATAGTGTAGTCCTTTTGACAGCGGGCTTGGGTTTGATCCTTGAAGATTATACAATCAAAGTTAAAAGCTCCGGCGTCTTAATGGTGTAGATATAATATCTACAAAGTCCCAAAAGATAAAAATCTTCCAGTATATATATAGGAATAGAGCGACTGGCCGTCCGGCATAGATTGTGGAGAGAAAGTGAGTGTAGAATATTAGACCTATCAGCTTTTATAATAAATGGCTACGTGACAGAATGTAGAATGAAAAGTATTCACTAATTAGAAATTAATTCGAGGGAAGGCTATAAAAGGAAAGACGATCTAATATTAGAAGGTAAAGTTTATCTAAGCCTACCGAAATATAACTGGAGTGAGATGAATTCAGTTCTTAATAAAATAAAATTTAATAAGATAATGTGAACAACCTTTACTGTGAC
>NC_088366.1:27166725-27216725 GCF_034508935.2 Berghia stephanieae
TGAGTACCTGGTCTTTAACGCGCTTTGTCTCTGTCCGCAAAATTGTAATATCGCCTAATAAGTGTCATTTTCCGTCCTACATGTTAAATGTTGTTGTAGGCCAGGGACACCTTGTAAAGTGTTTTGAGCACTTTTAGTGGATATTGCTCTTTATAAAAGCTCGATTTTTTTTCTGTTGTTGCTTTTATTGTTGTTGTTGTTCTTGTTAACGTTGTTACCTTTATTGTTGTCATTGTTGTTGTTACTGTTGTTGTTACTGTAGCTGCTCTCAATGTTGCTCTTTTGTTTAATTGTTACGGACCCTCCGCCTACGTCATACTGCAATCAACACGATTCACAATAAAATAAATGAAAATAAAATAACATCCCCTTTATTCATCCCATAGGGGAATTTTTTTTCTCTTGGGTCTGTTCCAAGGGAAGCCGCTGTGTAGCGCCGCAAATAGAGCTAGGGCAAGGTTACTTGCTCAAGGCCACACAGCGCAGCAGCGGTGATAGAGCTCGGTACCTTTCGGGTACTAAGCAAAGACCGTACCGCTAAACCACGCTTACCCAATAATTCTGAAAGAAGTTAAATTTTCGCGGCGTTACTTTTGTTTTTTGTCTTCTGCCATCTCTCTCCTTTTTCTTTTTCTGGGGTTTCGCAACTTGTAGATAAATCAATCTGAGCAAACGTGTTGTCATTAATTTATTTACCTATTTGTCTTTTTATGTTTTGGCTCACAAACAGCATGTCTCGACAAACACTTAACTTGTTTCCTGAATTCCTTTAGATCCCTAGTCTCTTTTGACGATTGGCTAGTTAAATGCCAGAAAAAACAACAACTCGTATTTAAAGATCTGCTCAGGAAAACTCGTCCTTCAAAAATCGATCAAATTCCCAGGTTTGAGAGCGTTTGCCAAGATGAGGGTCATTTAATTCGATTGATATTTGGAGGTCGAGTTTTCTGGCCAAATTTTTAGATAAGAGTTTTTATGGAGTACGCTAGTTAACTGGTTAAACAAGTTGGGAGGGATCTTAAAAATAAGATACATCATCAAAGCTACCAGTCTGCAAGGGCAATCTAGAAGATCAATTCACGTGTTAACCTCTTAGAGCCGGGATTTCATTTCATTTTAGTCTCTCTTCATATGTAAATAATCGTCTCAAAACGGTTTAAGGTCGAATGAACTTGCTGTCTTTAATTAATTATATTTGGAGATTTACTTATAAACTATATGGCGCACAATGAATGCTTTAATTTGGACAAAAGTGTGAAGTCAAATTACTGGATACATATCATGTGCAACTGGTCCCCTGGCTTCAGGATGATAGCATTTGAACTTTGGGCTTTGATATAGAGCACAATCCACTAAATGTGAACAAAGCGCTTTACAAAGGGTCCTTGGCCAACAGCAACATTTAACATGCAGAACAGGACATGACGCCAGTTAGACGATATTACAATTTTTTTCGGACAGAGACAACGCTGTTAACGGCCAGATACTCATTTTACACCTGAGTACGGTGAGAAAATGTGAGTAAAGAGCATTCTCCAAGGACTCAACTATGCGCCGAGCGAGGCTCGAACCCGGGACCTTCAGATCCGAAAGCGAGTGTCATACCACTAGACCACATAGTCGCATCTTATTTTCTAGCCTAAATAAATTTTGTCTTCAATCAAGAACATCCATCTTTTCTCCTTTACGCTCCATAAACATAAGAATTTGCCTTTATATCCTGTTTACTAAAGTAACAATGCCACCTTATGATTAAGTATATAACATATTAGTCATTGTTAGTCTTCCAGAAGACGGGCTACTCACGTCCAGGGTGTTTGGAACCAGAAGCGTGGAAGATTTGATGTCAAGACTGGACTTTTGCTTCCCATTGAGGACAGTTTTGTGAACCTTCAACTCCATTAAAAGATAAATATGGTAGTTCTGATCAACTGAGTTTTCAAGTCATTTTTTTCTTCTTCAAGTTCTTTTCAATGTTATACCAAATCGACGTATTGGATTAAAACAGATTGTTTTACTGTATTTATCAATAGAGCAGTAATATCAATGGACTTTAAAGTCGCGCAACTTATCACATTTCCCGTAACATATTCTAAGCTACCAACCAAGAAGATCGATTCAAATATTGACCGTTTACAGGCTGGATTCATTTTTAAAACAAATTAATCTAAAATCGTAGTGTATGGCCAGCCGTTACACTAGGGTCACATGTCGTGGTAAAATTGACGCTGAAAATTGTGATTTAAAGTCTAAATTCTAAATTCAAAGTCAAATTTTAGTTATCATAGAAAAAAAAATGAATATGATTTCCTCAACTCTAACAAACCTGGGATCCTGACATCTCAGTTGGTAGAAACAAAATAACCAGAAATATAACATTTCAGTTTTTGTCATATCGATTATATTCATTTCATAATTCTCAAATGAACATTAAAAAATAACACATGCCTCGTACTTTTTATTTTACTATAAATTTCATTCTCAATATCTAAACAACAGTGACATAAAACCTTTTGAAGCAGTGGACAATATATGTAACCCATCGTTCAAAACGGATATTTGCAAATGAAACAGATGACAAAAAGGGGACCTAAATGTAAAATGACCAGGAATATAATATATATGTTTTTGTCATTTTGACAAATCAAATAAACTTAAGCTTTTTTATAGAGCGACATTCACTTACTATTCTCAAAATGTTTTACATGGGATCCCTAGCCAAAAGCAACACTTAACGTGTAGGACGAGACTTGACGCCTGTTAGGCGATATTACATTTTTTTTTTCTACAAAGAAAACACTGTTAAGGACCATGTATTCATTTAACACTCGAAAACGGTGAGAGAATGTGAGTAAAGAGCCTTTTACAAGGACTCAACAATGTATTGCTCAGAGCGTAATTCGAACCCAGGGCCCTCCTTTATTCATTCTCCTGAATTAAACATAAAATCTTGACCCACGCCTCACATTTTTTGTCATTCTTAGCACCTAAACCATCCCGACATTACTCCGTCTGAAAGCCATGGGTTACGTATTTAACACTCAATCAATATTGTTTGTTTGTTTTACGTTGTTGTTTTGTTGGTTTTTTTTTTTTTTTTTTTTTTTTTGGGGGGGGGGGGGGGGGGGGGGGGGGGGTTGGTGTCAATAGCGACGTTTCCTTCCCTTAATCTCCCGATTCACTCCCACTCACAACTCCATTATTTTCCAATTCCCCCAAAAAGCATTTAATTCAATTTACAAACCCACATTTCAAAAACGACAATTAATCGGATTGACTCAGTTTTTAATGGAAAAAAATACACAAAATCTTCCAAATATGTTTTCAAAAATGACAATAAGTATTGAATTATAAGCTTCAATTTATGAGACGAAGACAGATACTGGACGTTTCGGGTTCCCCCTTTATCATCAAAACAGGATGAATGAAACACTACAGACGAATGAGATAATGTGATAGTGGCGTTGTAAAGGTGAATAAACCTTTGGTAGTATGCGAGGCTCGAACCCAGGACCTTCCGATCCGAGAGCGAGTGCCATACCACTAGAACACAAGCTGCATTATATAGCCTTTGAAAAGATTGATAATTATCCCAGAGTACTTTCAGCGAGGTATATATAACACAAATGGATGAACAGAGTACCAAAACCTATCCATTTGCTTCTGAAGCGAAATGATCTCTTTGCGATTGAGCAATCAGAACACCCTACTAGTAACAACAAATAAATAGTATAAACTACCCTTTGATGGTCAACCATATAGTAAATATCATATTTCAAACACTACGTCACTCTGTTGCACTCTAATGACACAAGTTTGTATTTTTTTTAAAAAATTGGACAGAAATCGATTAAAATGACCCTGAAATGAGATTCAGCTTCTTCAACATTCCCAATCCATAGATTGTCTTTGAAAAGAAAAAAATCTAGGATTTGAGGCCTTCCGACAATCTGTTATTTAATTCAAACTGTATTTGAAGTAAAACTTTCTGGGCAAAATAAGAAAAGTATTTCGTCATAAGAAGGAAGTGGTATCCTCATTGTTTGCTGGGTTGGTTTTTTTTTTGTTTGTTTCTTGTTTGCTTTATCTTGTTTTTATTCGGGGTTTTTTTTTTGTTTTTTCTTTTTATTTGTTTGTTGTTTTTTTTTTTGTCTTTTTTGTTTGTTTTTGTTTTGTTTTAAGTTACGGAAAATCTCGATGTATTAGCGAATCTATTATTATGTCTCTGTCTTTGGGATTTTCCCGTGCCCATTTGATAATACAATACAGCCAACCTTCACGACAATAGCCCAATCTATTATCACTGTCATTACAATAGCTCTCTCCATGATGGATCTGACAAACAATACGTCATCTGTTCCCCAAATGGCAACACAGTCTCTTAATCATAACATCCTGGAATATTTCATTCACCATGCACTAATAGATAGTCTTGGCCAATTACTAAACGATACTTAAAGCTATGATTTCTGTGACAGAAAACTGAGGTTTAAGACAGTTTGATAAATACCTATCAGGCTACATTACGAAAAATTCGTAAAATTAGGAAATTTCAGCTCCAATTATTTAAAAAAGCATGACCATCTTTTAATCCATTAAAATGTATTGATAATCAAAGCTTATCACCAGACTATAGAATTATAAGGATTTTGAAGTGTTATTAAATCATTGCGGGCGTAATATGTTGATCTATAAAGTAAATTATAGTGGCTACTATTTTCATCTCCTAAGAATTGCGAATGTTTAAAGTTTCGAGTAGGCAGGTTTGTAAATGAGCGTATCTTTATCTATCATAAAAGTGACCAAGCGGTATTGTACATGTCGTGATAAACAAAGTAAAACACCTTTCAATGCGGTATTGTTACAAAAGTCTGATATCAACAGGAATCACCAATATTTTCCAAAGTGATAACATTGGGTTCAATAATTTTGTCCAAGTGAAAAGCGAAAGTGCCTAAAGTGAGGATCGAACCCAGACCTTTCGGGTCGCAGTGCACTGTCTGGACCACTGAGCAAGTCGCCCCCCATGCCATGATGAAGGTAATATATATATAATTTAGAGATTATTTTAAGAGTGCTAATTTTGTTTCTTAAACTTAAAAAATCATATATTTGCCCTTCTCTTTTTTCTTGTTAGGAACTCCAACCGCCAATCCCACGACGAGAATAGTCAAGCTCGGACCCACCTTGGTAATCCGAATCGGTAATTTGGGAATCCAGTGTTTAGTGGGTAGGGTAATCAAAACATCGTTGCCAAGGTACCTTCGTCAGACCGTATAAGTCCAGCTAATCAGTAAATTACTGCTCGGTCAACAAAGATGCCAGGGAAAATTCATCACCCGGAATCGATACCATTCTTTTTGCTTGTGAGGCGAGTGCCCCACCACCTGGGCTTATCTCTCTCCCTATCATCCATTTTTAGAACTTTTCCCGAAAGTTCATACTCTCCCAATACAAAAATAGATTTTTTCAAACAGATTAGTAACGAATATATTATTATGCTATATTTTCGTCAGAAAAAATGAACTCTGCAACACAGTGTCGAGTTTTTATCGCGATAACGATAACAAAATGAAATCACAACAAGAAAATTGCTGGTTAGATCTTAACGCATGTGAAGATTTTCCTATGGGTGGTAAGGAGAGAGTCCTTTTGCCTTCGAATGTAAAGAAGCTATTACCGCCATTCCCACGAGGAGAATAGGCAAGCTGGGACCCACGTAGATCATCCAAATTGATAATGGAAAGCAGAAGCCGTGATGGGACATCTTCTCTTCCGTTACAAAATTCATCGGAAGTGCGTAACCAGTCTTCTGGAGGACAAACAATGTAAAGGTCATATATTAATGAACCATGAGGTGGCATAACTATTGGAGTAGCTGGATTATAGGCATATTCTTATGATAACGGGGGGGGGGGGGGGGGGGGGGGGGGAGAGATCCAAAGAGGATAGATGATATTTATTGCCGTCAATTTAGGCTGAAAATGAGATGCAATCACTCTTAAACCAGAAGATTATGTGGACAATATATGTATGCAGGCTTATGGGGAACTGGTTTCACACTTCCAGGTAGATTGGAACCATTATGTTGACACCGTCCTTCTGTTCTCAATACCTCGGCCTCTTCCTGGTCATCCGAATGGGTAATTTGGTAATGGAATGTTTAATGGGTAGGATAGGCGAAACCTCGTAGGGATTGACAAGAAATGTATACTACATGGTTTAGTCATTAAAAAGATATCATTACCGTATTTGGTGGATGTGAATGGATAGTGATGGTATAAGTAGTGGTGTCAGTAATTTAAGTAGCCCCGTGTGGTCCAAGCAATACTGATAATGATAATGACAATAATGTTAGTGGTAGTAGTAGTGGTAGTTGTGGTAGTATCAATAGTAGTAGTAGTAGTAGTAGTAGTAGTAGTAGTAGTAGTAGTAGTAGTAGTAGTAGTAGTAGTAGTAGTAGTGATATTAATATTAGTAATAGTGGTAGTAATTGTGGTAGTAGTTGTAGTAGTAGTAGTAGTAGTAGTAGTAGTAGTAGTAGTAGTAGTAGTAGTAGTAGTAGTAGTAGTAGTAGTGGCAGTAGTAGTAGTAGAAGTAGTAGTAGTAGTAGTAGTAGTAGTAGTAGTGGCAGTAGTAGTAGTAGAAGTAGTAGTAGTAGTAGTAGTAGTAGTAGTAGTAGTAGTAGTAGTAATAGTAATAGTTGTAATAGTAGTAGTAGTAGTAGTAGTAGTAGTAGTAGTAGTAGTAGTAGTAGTAGTAGTAGTAGTAGTAGTAGTAGTAGTATAGTAGTAGTGGTAGTAGTAGTTGTAGTAGTAGTAGTAGTAGTAGTTGTAGTAGTAGTAGTAGTAGTAGTAGTAGTAGTAGTAGTAGTAGTAGTAGTAGTAGTGATGGTGGTAGTAGTTGTAGTAGTAGTAGTAGTAGTAGTAGTAGAAGTAGTAATAGTAGTAGTAGTAGTAGTAGTAGTAGTAGTAGTAGTAGTAGTAGTAGTAGTAGTATCAAAACTCTTCCTCATTTATTGTTTTTCACATATGTTATGTATCGTCCAAAAACAGTATTATGTCCATGTGATCCAGATGTTAAAAATGTTTTAAGAGTTAAAATGAGAACAGTGAAATTTTCGATTTTTTACCCGATACCTGCACATTAAGGAGTTGTTTCTTTAACAATACGACAATTCATGGCCCAGGTACAATAATGATAAATAGAAAAATGTTTATTTACCCGGACCTAAATGTAAATAATTAGTGGACACATCATAATGTCTTCTTCAAGTTTACATTTAATTCGGATTTAGCTTACAGATAGTAGGATGAATCAAAGGATGACAAAGAGAATCTGAATTTTAGGGCAACACTATTAGAATGAAAACATTACAGGCGTTTGCATGTAAGGAAGCGAATCATGATTCTTTCGATATCGCCTTACATGGTAAATGTGACTGTTGACCGGGGATGTAATGAGATTTGAGCATCTTTTGTGGATATTGCCCTATATAAATGCTCAAATTTTAACCTGCAACATCTTCGACTTCTTTAATGATGAGACGATTTGATTGCTCAGATTTAGAGTATAGAGGGAACGAAGTTAATGTCACATGCTCTTTGTTATCATTTTTAGACCGGCATTTGGATAATGAGTTCTCACTAAATAATATCAATCGCTCATTGATAACCTTTCCGGCGGGTGCAATTGAAGCCTCCGTCGATTCAGCAGTGACTGTGTAGCTAGTTTTATATGGTTGGTTTGAAAGTATTTTGCAATTTTCTGGAGTCCTATTGAAAGGTTGGCAAAAAGTGTGAACTACTGTTCGTTTATCGCTACAAAAAATAAAAAATACAACCAAAATCAACAACAACAAAAAAACCCAAAGATATTAAGCAAGGACTCCGTGAGCGTTACTGTTCTTATGGACTATTTACTAAATCTTGATATAATTATCCCAATCCTTCTAACCGGTATCAAGGACTTTTCGCCAAGTCATAATATACTGAGCAACCCATCACTGCTAGGTGGATAGTCGTGGGGGTGGGGGAGGGGGTCAGTAAAATAATTTTGACTTCTCTCGATATAGATCTCAGTCCCTAGCCGTGTGAAGCGAATGTTCTACCAAATGATCAGTCGGGACCAACATTTTTAAAAAGAGTTTTTTAAAAACCCAGAAATTGTTAGTTTTTGTGATTTTAAGCGACTACAAAATAAAACATGATGATATTATTGTCTATTCAACACACACTTAATACTTATGGCCATGTAGATCCAACGTTCAGCATCAGACTCATCACGACATAACACCATTTTGAAGCAACAGGTCACCTTTTGAGGCATTGCGATATATCTAGGACATAAAGGTAATATTTTGCACATCATTTACGTGATCATACAATAGATTTCCTCATTAAGTGCATTAAAGCATTGAAACGGATTACATCTGAAGGTGAGATAATCCTATGGGCTTGCCACATACGTCAACGCAATTACAAATCACACCTGCCCGAAACGGAAATAAGATCCATTTTATTACTTGCCTTAATTTTTGTACATATTATAATTTTGAAGGCTGGTTTTCCAAAACTCGGTTAAGTTGATTTTTCTACCTTTTGAGATTTTCAATCCGTGAGATAATTTGAAATGTAAACATCATTTTAAGCATTAATACTCTTCAACAGTCGTAACGTCACTGCTTCCTAATGACGCATGGTAACTTACTGGCTCTAAACTATCGGAACAATGGCGGACGCAGTATGAAATATTTCTCCGGCGATCATAAAAGCGTATCCAGAAGGACAAAAAACCATAAATTTGATCATGTTTTGACTTTTACACATTCTGATCACAAGGCATATGAAAAGTAGCCAGCATGAAGAATAAAAAGTAATGATTTTCTTTGTTTAGAACCAAGATGGCCGCCGTTGCCGGGTGGCGTGACATCAGACTACTGAATCCAATTGGCAAAAATTTCCTCAGATTTGTGTCAATTTGGAGTTTATTTATGATGATATAATAGACCGAATGAGAAATTTTAAGGGAAATAATACTCAATATTTCGAAATGAGACAGAGTTAGAGAGTTTTGGAAAACCGCTCTTCACTTTTATCAAGGTGAATGTGAGTTAACCCTTTTCAGGCGGACATCGATGTTGGTCTTCACGATAGATCTTTATTAAAATAGATGTTCAATGTTGTTAACATAAATTGAGCATTTATATAGAGCAATAGTCACAAATCCTGCTCAATGTTGTGCAGCTATGTTGTCTTATGGTATGACACTTGCTTTCGGATCGGAAGTTCCTGGGATGAGCCTCGCTCGGCGCATAGTTGAGTCCTTGGAGAAGGCTCTTTACTCACATTCTCACCGTACTCAGGTGTAAATGAGTACCTGCCGTTAACAGCATTGTCTCTGTCCGATAAAAAAAATTGCAATATCGCCAAAAAGGCGTCTTGTCCTGTCCTACATGTTAAATGTTGCTGTTGGCCAGAGACCCCTTGTTAAGCGCTTTGAGCATGTTTAGTGGATATTGCACTTTATTATAAAAGCTCAATTTATTATTATAAATCATTATTCAATAAAAGGCTTTGTACATCTAATACTTGTGGTAATATAATAATGAGGTCAGTTCATGGCTTAGACGCGGTCAAGTGATATCAATGCTGCGTCGGCTTTGAGTTGCTTGTGATTATAATACTATAAGTGACTGAATTGATTGACCATGTTTTGTCAAGTGAACAAAGTTTAGATTTCAATTTCGTTGTGATAATAATTCTTTGAATCCATGTGTAATAGACAGGTCGGCACTCCGACAAACATCCCTTTAACTCTTTTTTACCATTTCATATATACTTTTCTGAAATAATACTTCTATTTTTATTCCGGTTCTGACTGGGATTATTCACCGGAAGAAGACAATTTTCCGATTTGAGATTGTTTAATTTGTAGGATATGACACAGGCTGTTGGGAATTCTTGCTGAAACCAAAATTGTTAGACTATCAATAACTGGAAAATCATGTCTCAACCCTAATAACTACCTTTAACGAGTTCGTTGTCCGCTCGACTTTTTTTTGGCATCATTCCATTTGTCAAACTAACAGCAATTTCAATTTTTGACTCAGGTTACGTCTAGCAAAATACAATAACAGATTATTTTTAACCCAAAAGAAATTCTCATCAAAGTTAATAATGTTACTTGTTTATGACTGTGAACTGAAAATCGAAAAAAATAGGCTTTGATAAAAGGCACTTCATCTCGAGAAGATTCATGAATGTATAGTCAGCTCATTAAAATATATTTAGACTACGGAATATGTATAGAGCATACTTTTTGTTCGAGGTTCATAACATGTGAAATATTATTGTTTCAAAATGGTAAGTATAACCAGCCGTCTAAAAACGGTATTATGTCGGGTATATACGAGACGGATAAATGAATGTCATTTTGTGAACTGTAACAAGTTAATTTCTTAGTCAACCATAAACCATATTGTCAGAATATAGTCCCCCCGCGACCCCCGCCCTCCTACAGACGAATGAGATAATGATTCATCTTAACAACGCCACTACCACATTATCTAATTCATCTGTAGTGTTTCATTCATTCTGTTTTGTTGATAAAGGGGAAACCCGAAACGTTCATTTGATCTGTTTTTTTGTAATCAAATTGAAGCTTACATTCAATTTCACATTATTATTGAGTACTTGGAAAACTGACTCTTTAATACACATTGTCAGAGAGCAGTAAAATTAAATTGAGTAGGCTCTTGGTCAGTAACACCGTTGTATCTATCACAACAAAAAATGTTTAACGCCTAACAAAGGTTGTGTCCCCTTCTTCCTTCTTAGTATAACTGTTGGCTTAGAGAAGCATCGCGGTTTTAGTGGATGTTATACGTGTTATTGTAAAACCATAGAAAACGTGAATATATATATATATATATATATATATATATATATATATATATATATATATATATAAATATAGAGGTTTTATTGATTATATTATAGCTGTTAGGACTCTACATTCTTTCAAGGCCATTTGTGGTGTATCTACTATGTATTTGGCATTGTGTAATAAAAGGATTTCTTGGCAGAATGAGAGAGAAGCCAGAATTTCTAAATCCACAGCTCCGCTACTCAATGCCTAACTTAGTTCACTCTCCTTGGTCTTTAGAATACCCAACCGTAACTCGGTTAATATTAGGTTTACGTGTCCAATTACCAGAGCTTCACACAACTTTGGGCAGCTGACCTTTTTTTTTTCACTATGTTAACCAGAAAATGTTAACGTCCGAGCATTTTGATGAAATACGCAGTCCTTCAGAGCCATTAGGCCTATATTCTATTGCGTGAAACGGATAATAGAAATTGCTTTCTTCCCGTTTGGATAGGACGCTTAGTGAACAGGGGGGTACAAAAATCGCGACAGCAGCATGGCGTGGATCGATCTTAGTCCCTTTTATTATGAATCAAGTGCTCTACCGAATGAGCTATCGGGATCTTTGATGGACTAAGAGGACATAGATGTAAAACATTCTTAAACCTGAGACTTCAAAAATCTAGACTTATTTTCAAGGAAATTCGAATTAATAATCTTTGACAAAATGGCGGTCATATCTGTTACTTGTAGATAATTTATTTGAAATTTTCCAACCTTTTTTTAAAAAAAAAAAAGTTTTTTGTCAATTATTGGGAA
This sequence comes from Berghia stephanieae, assembly GCF_034508935.2. Taxonomy (NCBI): domain Eukaryota; kingdom Metazoa; phylum Mollusca; class Gastropoda; order Nudibranchia; family Aeolidiidae; genus Berghia; species Berghia stephanieae. Next base: position 27,178,414 of record NC_088366.1, read on the forward strand.
AATAGGCTTGGATTAACTGGCAACTATATTAGATTGAGGGTCATAGGTCAACATCAGTGACTCAATTCTACGAAGTCAAGCTAAATTAAGCGTGGTCAGTGACCAGATGAATGACAATAATTAAAAATCTTGCCCTGGCATTGTGTTTACTAGACTCAGGAGTTAATCAAAACAGCTATGTGTTACGACTAACATTACAGGAGTGATATATATATATATATATATATATATATATATATATATATATATATATATATATATATATGCATTCCACTCAGGTGTACAGATAATCCATCAAACGAACGTCTGATGCCAAAAGAAAAAAAATGATAATAATAATAATAATAATAATAATAATAATAATAATTATAATAATAATAATAATAATAATAATAATAATAATAATAATAATAATAATAATAATAATATAATAATAATAATAATAATAATAATAATAATAATAATAATAATAATAATAATAATAATAATAATATAATAATAATAATAATAATATATAATGATAATAATAATAATGATAATAATAATAATAATAATAATAATAATAATAATAATAATAATAATAATAATAATAATAATAATATATTTAATAATAATAATATACTTTATTCATCCAAAACAAATGGAAATTCATTTACAGACGTGGCATGCATGAAAATGTATAAACAAAAAGTTGAGAATCCATGGCGACAATGTATACATATATATATATATATATATATATATATATATATATATATATATATATATATATATATATATATATATATATATGTGTGTAAATGCACAAACATGTAAAAAATATACCACCAAGAACCAATAGCAACACTTTTTATATTAGTTTGATAAATTTAGATAAATCACCTTTGTTGTAGTCCAAGATGAGGGAATTAGGGGATGATGATGTTGGCTGAGAAGAATAAACGAAAGTCCCTAAAATGGGGCTGGAAATTGAGACCTTCCGAATTGCAATGCTATGTCTTTAACACTCAGTCATATTATATATATATATATATATATATTATATATATTATATATATATATATATATATATAAATGAAGAACAAAACTGTTTCCTCTTTTGTCATATTTAACTCGTACAACTTGACAAATATTCTATAGATTTCCTCAATAATTTCGACAAAATACTGAACGTGGTTAAGTGTCAGCGGGCGTCAGTGACCTTTAATTATAATATATACGAAATGATAAAACCACCCAAATAGGGCATAACCAAACAGGTTTTGACCCCAATGTATGTTGGACCTTTAACGGGGCCGGGTCCACAAAGATGGAAGTGTAAATCACGATTTTTCTTAATTATATGATATACGATATGACAAAACCACCCAAATAGGGCATAACCAAACAGGCTTTGACCTCAATATATGTTGGACCTTTAACGGGGCCGGGTCCACAAAGATGGAGTTGTAAATCACGATTTTTCTTAAGTATATGATATACGATATGACAAAACCACCCAAATAGGGCATAACCAAACAGGCTTTGACCCCAATATATATGTTGGCCCTTTAACGGGGCCGGGTCCACAAAGATGGAATTGTAAATCACGATTTTTCTTATATCTAGACTAGAGGAGAGATGATTCGATATGATACTGATACTGTATGTGTATCATTCTCAAATAAGACCAACCAATTACTGGGGCCTGGAATGTTTTCACTTATTTTCATTGTAATAATTTTGAAAGACGATTTATTTCTCTTTTTTTTATTTCATAGACATAGTTTGAATCATGTTGATCTTAGTTTATCTTTATTAGGATGACTGATTATTATCATTATTATTATTATTATTATTATTATTATTATTATTATTATTATTATTATTATTATTATTATTATTATTATTATTATTATTATTATTATTATTATTATTATATTATTATTATTATTATTATTATTATTATTATTATTATTATTATTATTATTATTATTATTATTATTATTATTATTACCGCCACTTCTCCTCCTCCTCCTCCTCCTCCTCCTCCTCCTCCTCCTCCTCCTCCTCCGCCTCCTGCTACTACTACTACTACTACTACTACTACTACTACTACTACTACTACTACTACTACTACTACTACTACTACTACAACTCCTACCACTACTACTACTACTATTACTACTACTGCTACTACTACTAACTAATCCGTAATTATTATCTTTTTTTTTTTAAATAAACATCTTGACATTGTTCAAATTACAAAGATTCGCAATAATTATGTTTATAGATTTTCTTTTCTCAAAATCGTAATACTAGAACATCAGCCGAGAAATTGATCAACTTTGCGACATTAACAGCCTGCGTCGTTTCTGTCGGAAATAATGCAATATCGCCTAACAGGGTCGATAGACAAGTGCCCCCAATTCAGTTTGCAATTAATTTTTATCGACATCTTCACAATAGAAAAACGATTAAGTCCTTGTCCTTGCCTGTAATGATTTTAAAGTGCGGCTATGTAGTATAGTGGTATGACACTCGCTTTCGGATCGGAAGGTCATGGGTTCGAGCCTCGCGCTCAGCGCAAAGTTGATTCCTTGGAAAAGGCTCTTTACTCACGTTCTCTCATCGTATTCAGGTGTAAAATAAGACATGGCCGTTAACAGCGCTGTCTTTGTCCGAAAAATTGTAATATCGCTTAACAGGCGTTCTGTTCCGTCCTACATGTTTGATGTTGCTGTTGACCAGGGACCGCTTGTAAAACGCTTTGTTCACATTTAGTGGATATTGCTCTATATAAAGCTCAATTTTTTTTTAAAGGAATGTTCCAGAGTACGACAGTGAACTGGATAAAGAAATCCTTTTCAAGTTTATCGTTATTCCGGGCACAGATTATTTTCTAACGACTAATACAATGGCTATGCCATCAGTACTATTGGTGTTTGTATTAGACAGAGGCAAAATACATATTCTGATTCGAACATATCTCATTTATTTCATTCTGACTGAAATTCAATTTGATATGAATTTAAGAAAATTCTTGACTGAATTGATACTATAAAATATAGTTTCTAATTTATATTTAGCTCATAAAGGTCTAATATCAAAAGTGGAAACAACTATTATTTGAAAGGTGATTTTAATTACTTTTTACTCCTCTATATATTGTAACTTTTTATGATATGCAAAGTGGCATTACGAGATTATTCAAACATGGGAGTTAAAAATACTATTCTGTATCCATGTTATACTAAAAAAGCACAATAATTTAAGCTATAGGTTTCAATACTGCTGCTCTGTGACAAAACATATTCTAAATAATATTGTATAGATAGTATGCGCTTGGCTAAGAAGCTCATAAAATTGCCATCCGGAAGTATAACGGACCAACACACAAAACTGTGTGTATCCATGAACGTTTATAGTCGGGTTAAAACAGTTCAGTGAGCATTACTCATAAACGCGGATGGCAAAAAACAATAACAAACACATGAGTGACGTCATCTTCGAACTATCTATAGATAAAAATACTACCAATCGATGAGAGCGCCCACCCCTCTCCCGAACTTGTCAAAACGAAATTACACAAACTATTCTTGCATCTCAGTCAAGTACATGGGCTACAGTAAAAGATACAGCAATTCCTCCTCTACATCCTTTGGAATAAATTAACTTTGAGATTAGATATTCAGAATCCTTAGCTTTATTCTTTTCATATATTCCTATGTTGATAGCGTTTTAAATATTGAATATGTATCCGTCTGTATCCAATAGCTATAGTAATTGTGTGTATATATATATATATATATATATATATATATATATATATATATATATATATATATATATATTCGTAACATGCCTAGAGCTCGTATTGCATGAGATGTTACTGCAAAGAAAATTCTGGTCAAATGTTAGAAATGAGGATCTCTTACAGAAAACTCGGATTGGCACAATTAAAGACACCATCAGAACCAGACGTTGGAGGTCGCTAGGTCATGTTTGCAGGATGCCAATGGAAGAAATCCCGAGAACAGACTACACAATAAAAAAAAACCGAGGTAGACCTAAGTAAACCTGAGGAGAACTGTACAGAGAGAGCTAGGAGCCGAGGGCCTCAGCATGCAGACTGCAGATCATGCAGCAAAAACTGAGAACTTTGGCGATCACGCGCTGTTGCCTCAAGCACCCGACGTCGCAGAGAGGAGTGAGTGAATGAGTTAATGAGTTTCCTTCTCGTCTTCCACCAACTCCGTTAAGTCTTCTCCAACTCCCAGCACATGTCTCCAGCTTTGGGTCATGTGCTAATTGGATTCAATAGTCTGATGTCATGTCGCTCAGCAACGGCGAGCAGCGTGGTTCTAAACAAAGAAAACAGGTACTTTTTATTCTTCATGCTGGTTAGAACTTTTCATATGTCATGCGATCAGAATGTACAAAAGTCAAAACATAATCATATTTATAATGTTTTTCTTCTCTGGATACACTTTTATGCTCGTCGGAAAATATTTCATAAGGGCGTCCGCCATTGTTCCGAACGTTTAGAACCAGATACTAAGTTACTATCCGTCATTACGAGGGAAGTGACGTCATGCCATGACTGGCCAATTCTTTAGCCTCTCACCTTGGACTAACTGATGATATGCGTTAAGGTTTTAAAAAACCCATAACATCCGCCAGTCGGATATAGATAGTATGCAGATGACGTCACTCAGGCCTTTGTTATTGTTTTTGCCATCCGCGTTTGTGAGTTGTTCTCACTAAACTGTATTAACCAGACTATAAAAGTTCATGGTTACACAGAGTTTGTGTGTTGGTCCGTTATACTTCCGGATGGCAATGTTGTGAACTCCTTGGCCAAGCGCATTCTATCTATAACGTGCCAACTCACAAAACGATGTGTAACCTACAACGTTTATTGTCTGATTAATACAATGTAGTGAGAACAACTCATAAAAATTGCTGGCTAACAGCAATAACAAAGAGCTGAGCGAAGTCAATTTCATTATGTCTATAGATAGTATGCGCTTGGCGAAGAAGCTCATAACATTGCCATCCGGAAGTATAACGGACCAACACACAAAAATCTGTGTAATCTTGAACTTCTATAGTCTGGTTAATACAGTTTATAGATAGAATGCGCTTGGCCAAGGAGTTCACAACATTGCCATCCGGAAGTATAACGGACCAACACACAAACTCTGTGTAACCATGAACTTTTATAGTCTGGTTAATACAGTTTAGTGAGAACCACTCACAAACGCGGATGGCAAAAACAATAACAAAGGCCTGAGTGACGTCATCTGCATACTATCTATTGAGAATTACCCATAAACATGGATAGCAAAAAACAAAAACAAAGACCCGAATGACGTCATCTTCGTTCTATCTATATTATTATTATTATATATTATTATTATTATTATTATTATTATTATTTATTATTATTATTTTTATTATTATTATATTATTATTATTATATTATTATTATTATTATTTATTATTATTATTATTATTTATTATTATTATTATTATTATTTATTATTATCATCATCATTTTTTCAAAAGAAAACGCATAATATTAAGCAGAATATTTATGAATGAGACCGTGAGGAGATTATGCATAAAGCGATTTGTTAAGATTATAAAAAAAGCATGGATTTATGATATGCATATTGTTGTGCAGTTTGTATTCAAGCCACTTCAGTACACTGATAAAACAAATCTATGCGACCCTCCTTCAGAGCCGTTCGGCCCATGGAGCCGACGTTTATCCCGGTTTCTATAGCGTGAAAAGGACAATAGCAATTGCCTGCTACCCTTTGGATAGTACGCTAGTCTATCGCAAAGTACTTTCCGACCGATCTAACAGACCTAGCTGCCCAATCACTACTGGGTGGACAGGGGGATCAGGAAAAAATCTGGACTGCACCCGGGACCGATCTCGGTCCCTTTCTGTGTGAAGCGAGTGCTATAGATAGTATGCAGATGACGTCACTCAGACCTTTGTTATTGTTTTTGCCATCCGCGTTTGTGAGTTGTTCTCACTAAACTGTATTAACCAGACTATAAAAGTTCATGGTTACACAGAGTTTGTGTGTTGGTCCATTATACTTCCGGATGGCAATGTTATGAACTCCTTGGCCAAGCGCATTCTATCTATACCAAATGAGTTATCGGAACCCCTCTATGTGACCCACTGTATCTAAACATAAAGGTGCTCAAAATCGAATCTATGGTCAAACATTCGGAATTTGTACGGCTATGTGGTCAAGTGGTATTACTTCGGATCGGACGATCATGGGTTCGAGTCCAACTCTCAGCGGCTCATGGTTGAGTCCTTGGAAAGACTCTTTACTAACATTTTCTCATCTTAGGTGTCTGTCTGAAAAAAAAAAAGTAAGATCGTCTTACAGGCGTCATTTTACGTCTTATAATATGTTGAGTGTTGCTGTTGGCTAGCATCCCTTGTAACGCGCTATAAGAACGTGTATTTAAGATTACGCTTTACAAATGCTCAAGTTTTTAAATTAAAAAAAAATAATTTCGACAAGCCTTGCTGTGTTATATTGAATGGTAGGATTTTAGTTAAATGAAGGACATAAATCCACATTTATTATATCTCTTTGTGGGGCGAGGGGGGAACCTGATTTTATTACAGAACAATAGCAAAAAAAGATGATGAAACGTCCCTATCATTATCCTATGTAAAAAAAAATAACTCCCTAAAAACTCTGTAGTGAGGAGATTAAAAAAATTTTATGACACGTATGCAGTTTTGACTAAAAATAATAATTTTTTAATGTCAAATCAGTAACATTGAGAAAATAAAAATAATAATAATAATAATAATAATAATAATAATAATAATAATAATAATAATAAAAATAATAATAATAATAATAATAATAACGGTGAGGTCATATTCGTGAAGTCCTGGTTTTGAAATTTCGAGCTTGTTTCCAATGCCTCATCTATGGCCACGCAGTGGTTTTGAGAACCTGTTTGACACTCCCAACACTGGCGGTCAAGAACCATATATCGGTCATACACAAATCTTTCTTCAATAATATATCCAAAATGACAGCCTACTACACTGAGCGGAGACATTTTTAGGAGGCCCATTCATAATGTCTCTACATTCACTTCTCTGCTACAGCTCTGGCCCTCGACCAGGAGTGCTATCCCTCCTTTTCCACCATCCTGCAGTATGTTATTTTAGGCCCTCGTTCCTCTCTCTCTCTCTCTTTCCCTCTGGAGTCCATCCCAATGCCACTGCAGAATCGTTCATGTCCCCTCTCCTCAAGACATTCCAAAATCTATTTCCACCTTTTCCATCTCTCCATCATATTAACTTTCCCTGTCTCTGCCAATTGCAAAAATCTATCATTCCTTACAAGCTGTTGTCAGCTAATCTTCAATATTATTCTCAAGCACTTAATTTCAATGGCAAACACATTTGGAACCTCCAAAAATATACAACATGGCAGAGAATTAAATGGCTGACCATTTTCAGAGCACACACATACTCTCCCTTAATCTAAATTATGCAACAATTTGCTTTGACGAAAACTTATACATCATCTCACAACCAAATATTATGGATACACTCAACTAAAGAAAAGAACTCATATCTTTATGCAAACAACATCTTTTTGTAATTATAGAACACCATAACCGGGAAACCAAAATATGAAATCAACCGGAAACAAGAAAACGACTACAACATTCTTCCATTTCCTGGATATTGCAAAAACATGAAACAGTAGTAAAAGGTGAAAAGAGGTACACTTCTAAAGTTTCCTGGTATTTAAAAATGTTGAACTATCATTTCATTGTTTTTTGTATATAGGGGGAATGAAATTGACGTCACCCAGCTCATTGTTATTGTTTAGACAGCCCTTTTGGTGATTAGTCATTACTAAATTATTCCATCAGCTTATAAACATTCTAGATAACACATTATTTTGTGTGTAGTAACGTTATTTCCTGCTAGGGGATGCTATGAGTATTTTACCTAAAGGCATAGCATTAATACCAACCCCCCCCCCCCCCCCAATAAATGCAAACGACCACACGACATAATAGTGCTCATATCTCATATAAAAGGAACTGTTGATAAAATACATATTGCATATTTGTTTCAACTTTAACAGTGTTGTATTATTTAATTTATTTTTCATCTCACTTCATTTTTACAGCAACGCAAAGATATATGGACGTTTCTCCTCTCTCTCTCTCTCTCTCTCTCTCTCTCTCTCTCTCTCTCTCTCTCTCTCTCTCTCTCTCTCTCTCTCTCTCTCTATCTATCTATCTCTCTCTGTATGTGTGCGTTTGTTTGTTTGTGTGTGTATGTCTGTGACTGTATGCGTGTATTTGAGTGTTACACTTTATCAATCCAATACCATTTCCGGTTAAATCTGATGACAAAAAACGGAATCTGATATCTTAATGATTAGAATTATTTCGCAGAGCAAAAGGCTACATTACTCTTCTCATTAAAATCGCATTTATATTTCTCAAATTTCAAACTTTAATCATCAAATTCAATTTCACCGTCTGGTTCATCATGACCCATTGAGACGGTGCATCACTTGATTTTGTTTATAATGTTACTTTGGTGACCTTGTTTTGGTTTTCTCTTGCGTAACCGGTGCCATATAGCTGTTTTTGTTATTAATTATGATGATGATAATGATGATGATGATGATGATGATTATGGTGGTTGTTGTGGATCATGATGATGATGATGAGGATGATGATGATGATGAGGATGATGATGATGATGATGGGGAGGAGGAGGATGATGAGGATGATGATGAAGCTGATAACGATTATAATGACATTGCTCGTGATATGTTATGTTTACTTTGTTGTTTTTTATGCAGTTTGTAGTATTTTTTTCTTATCCAAAACATGGACTTTTGCGAAGGCGAATACCCACAAAATATTAAGACACTTTACTGAAAAGAGGTTCTGTGTACGGATGGAAACTGAATGCGTTCATTTTCGTCTCATGTTCGTGAATAACCAGTGTGTCATAGCATAGACGCTATGCAATTTTGAAATATACTCACAGCAAAGACATGAATACCAGCAAACAAAACTACGTGTAACCTAAACGTTTATATTACTATTCTAACATTATTTAGTGAAAACTGACCATTTAAGGTGTTTTAAAAACAATAACACGTGCTTGGACATACATAGTTGATTGTGAATAAACAATAAACTGAATGACTTCTACCTTTCTCTGATCATTGTTATTGTTTTCATACCGCCAAATGGGTGACTAGTTACCACACGATTTTCTCGATTATATTATAAACGTTTAAGTTTACACATAGACTTTTTTGTTGGTTTTATTCATCAAGCGGTATAGATAGAATGCGCTTGGCCAAGGAGTTCACAACATTGCCATCCGGAAGTATAACGGACCAACACACAAACTCTGTGTAACCATGAACTTTTATAGTCTGGTTAATACAGTTTAGTGAGAACAACTCACAAACGCGGATGGCAAAAACAATAACAAAGGCCTGAGTGACGTCATCTGCATACTATCTATAACAATAGGTATTTTACCGAGACACCGGTAGTAAAACCTGTGTAGTTTACCATCTATCACTGCCATTGTTTACATTTTGACGACTGTCCGAGGGGCGTGGTTATATAAGAGTTTATTGACTTCAGCGTTGATGATATAATATTATCTTTGCAATTTTTGGACATCATTCATGATAACATGAGATTATCGAGGCAGGCATGTCTGCTTACCGAGAAGCGATGTTCCTGTCGCATGACTCGTGACCATAAAATAATATCTCCATTCACATGTCCCAGTAACTGACAGTTCAAGTTCAAGGGTGAGCTCTTGAGGATATATTATCTTTATTACAGGTGCCACACGCTAACGAATGATAACTCTGATGAATTGACACACTGCGTGTGTTGAGATTAGTCCAAGTTATCACAATAAACCTTTGAGACTGGTTCAAGTTCAATTTTGCGCTTGGTGCTGATGTCCTATGATTAATGAGATTGTCATATTTGTAACCCATCATCAGAAAGCCTTATTAAGCAAGACGAGATGAAGTACATACTAAAAATTGTAACTCTCAGTTAATTTCTCTTTGTTTTGGTGAAGAATAAGTATAATGTCTGCCATTGTAAAAGTCTGATATTCCTAATAGATTTATTTCAAACTTCATTTTTCAGGGTCCCGAAAAAATACCGCTTTGAGACGATGGACCACATTGTACATTAGAATATCTATTGTTTAGAGATTCGTTTTAACTCTCTCCTTACCAGCCATTTTCAGGATTTTCCCCAAAAGTTCACACCCAACTAACACAAAATATATTTTATATCACGCAAACATGCGGTAAAGTTCTTGCGATACATAATTTCTTTAGCAAAACATGCTCTACAACACACCGTTCATTATCTATCTTTAAATGTCATGATGTACAAGAGAAATTTAAATAAGACAATTGTTGGTAGTATCGTGACGAATGTGACGATTTTCCTATAGCTGGTAAGGAGAGGGTTAATGAAATTTCAGGAGGCCTATACAGTTATATATATATACAGGTTAGTCCGCAGAAGTGCCAACCCGGGCCAAAAATCCTCTCATACTGTTGCATACGTTGGGCAGATCTGGGGTATATTATGGTGGGAGTCAGGGTCCACTTCATTACAATCACACATGCCTGTTTCTCTCATTTTGAAATTCGTGACAGCTGAGGAAGACAACGGCGTTCCTTTACCAATCAGACATTCAAGCATGAAGACCGTATGGGGGGAGGGGGCGAAGAGGAAGAAGAAGAAGAAGAAGAAGAAGAAGAAGAAGAAGAAGAAGAAGAAGAAGAAGAAGAAGAAGAAGAAGAAGAAGAAGAATGAAAGAATGAATATTGACTTGGTTAATCTTATCTCTCGTCGTGGACAATAAGGTTTAAAGCAGTTGTCCTTCGGAGCCATTAGGCCCGTGGAGCAGGAGTTTATCCCGCTTTCTATAGCTTAAAACGGAAAAGAGCAATTTCTTGTTATGCTTATGAAATAGAGAGAATGAATTTGACGTCACTCGGGTCTTTGTTATTTATTATTATTATTATTATTATTATTATTATTATTATTATTATTATTATTATTATTATTATTATTATTATTATTATTTATTATCATTATCATTATTATTATTAATATTATTATTATTATTATTATTGTTTTTATTATTATTTTATTATTATTATTATTATTATTATTATTATTATTATTATTATTATTATTATTATTATTATTATTATTATTAGTATTAACATTATTGTCATTATCATTTTTTTTAGTTTTGTTGTTATTATTTATATTCTGGTAATATTATATTATTCATTGTAGGAGAAAGTTCACAAACACATACCCGTATTATGTAAAATAATTTCTAAGTTTGAACACTCCTTAAAACATCAATCTAACTTTTATTACATGTTTCTATTTATTACTTTCTAAACCAGGTAAATTCAATTAATCAAGTAATTAAAAGCAGAGGAAATCTAAATTTTCTGACGTCACAAAATTAACTCCACGTATTAAAAAATTGTTTCATTTCTGGTCATAAATTCAGGATCAGTCAGGCTCATCAATTGAGATTTTACAAAAAACAACGCCAACATTATCGACATCACCATCATCATCAACAACAACAACAACCTTTATGTTGACGTAATTACAAACTGACCCAAAATTGTCCAGATCAAATTCCAAATAGAACGATTACGTGCAGGCAGTCGCAATCTCGGCATTAATACGAATTACCAATTTATTTGTTTGTTTCTTTAGTATAGTGTTGTTTTACTACTTTAACGGCACTTCCTTGTGATGCTTCATTACTGTTATCCTCTGGGATTCATCCACACTGTGGGCGTATAGATAGTTCGAAGATGACGTCACTCAGGTCTTTGTTGTTGTTTTTGCCATCCGTGTTTTATGAGTAATGCTCACTCAACTGTATTAACCCGACTATAAACTTCATGGATACACACAGTTTTGTGTGTTGGTCCGTTATACTTCCGGATGGCAATGTTATGAGCTTCTAAGCCAAGGGCATACTATCTATACAACTAGGAGTAAATGTGGATTTCAATGTGATTATTGCTTGCTAGCAAAATGGAACAAGCACTCGTACCCGTTAGTACAAAGCATTAGAAAATTTTATGAGTAAAGATTTATTTGATGACGAAATGACTTTGGGCAAAGTGAACTACTATGCAGGTCTGGTAACTCAGAATTTTATGGTCTCATTGTTGTAATGAAAATGCTCTCAAACCAACGAAAACTATTGTACTTTACAACAATGTTAAATCAAGCCCATAATTGCCCTCCGTTATAAGACCTGCAAAATATGTGGACGTCTACTTTGGGCGATGATTTATATAAACCGACTTGAAAATTAAATGAAAATCAAATATTCATTATTACCCAATGAGTTCGTAAATTTTCAAAATTATAATTTTAGAACGCTGTTTCGATTGTTTTGGGGGTCGATATGGCAGTGATGGGTTTCGAGCCCGGGCTGAGTCAGGACATTGTTTTGTTCTATGTCCAAACAGCTGTAATTAGGTTGCTTGGGTTATTAGATACTGCAGTTCCATAACCGGATGCCGCGTTCTGAAAAATAAACACATATATGATTTTTTTTGCCTTAGAACGCGTCCTATAAAACAATCGATCGATTAAAATTACCCTCTTAAAAAAGTCCTAGGTTTGAGATCTTTTGACAAGATGAGGCTTATTTTGATTAATTGATATATGAAGACGATTTTTTGCATGCATTTTAGTAACGTATTTCAGAGCGGTATTCAAACCCTGGTCCACAATGTAAAAATCTAATCGTCGTACATCTAATTCTCAATGCTAATATTTAAAGCTTGCCAGTGTCTGGATTGGTGATTATGACAGAAAAGTAGAACTTGTGTAAGCCACTTAACACATTTTTATCTATTCGACTAAACTGTAAATGAAAGTAGACAATAAACATGAAATGGAGGCAACAACCGATACTGTGAGTGCAGTGCAAAATCAACTAGGAACTCTCATGGAAGAAGAACGGTTTGTTTCTTGTGACTTGTGGCCGTTAGCTTAAATTTAAATTTAGCTTAAATTGAGCTTTTATATAGAGAAATATCCACTTAATGTGATCAAAGCGCTTTACAAGGGGTCCCTGGCCAACAGCAACATTTAACATTTAAGACGGGACATGACGCCTGTTAGGCGATGTTACATTTTTTTTCGAACAGAGACAACGCTGTTAACGGTACTCATTTTCTACCTGAGTACCGTGAGACAATGTGAGTAAAGGGCCTTCTCCAAGGACTCAACTATGCGCCGAGCGAGTGTCATACCACTAGACCACATAGCCGGATGTGGCCGTTATACTATGCATCAACCGCGTGGTTAATTGATACCTAAAGTTGCTAGTTTCAAATGCAAAGAGATTTGTTTCAAAAGGGTAATATGAGAGAGAAAACAAAAGATTGAATTTCCCAGTCCGCATTTTTAGTTAAGACTCTTTCCAAAGCAAAACATAACTAAAGTGGTTTGTTGGCTTTTTCCTAGCTGTTATGTTTGTTTTGATTCTTATTTAATTTTGTCCTACAATGTTTCTCAGTCTGATACTTTTATTTGACCACGCTGTTAAGTTTTCCTCTTCATAGATACGTTTTCAATCTTTCAAATAACGGTCTATTAAAAAAAATAATCACACAAAAATAGACACTTTATCATGTGACCAATCGTCTCAAACTCGAAAAGTTATCGTGTTGGCGTGAACACGACGCAAAAAAAAAAAAAAAAAAACAACAACACGTTTTAAACTTAATCTATGAATTTTGAAAAATGAATATACTTAAAACTCCAAAAAGCTAGAACTTTTTAGATTTAGTGATTTTCACTTAGAATTAGCTTCACCCCGTCATAATACCGTACGAGGACTTTTTGCCATATTTTATTATATTATTATCTTATCCTAAACTGAACATATTGGCAGCTGTCCCTTAAAATGGACAGTAATTTCACAACTTAATCGGTTATGGCTAAATCTGTATAAATTCGTATTAACTGTGATTAATGAGGTTCGAGGTCAAGTTCAAGGTCGCTATTGAAGTAATAAATATGATTTATTATTAACTCGAATGGAATAATGACAGACTCGAGTTCAATGAACCTTGCATTTCATTATTATTCTTTGGATCTGCGTTTATTGTCTGTTAAACTGTGAAATTATTTTGTTTACGACGAAAATTTCAGTGGTCTTCACAATACTATATTAGCACTCCCTATTGGGGGGAGGGGGGGGGGGGGCAATATAAAATCAACTCCTCAAATAGTAACGCCGGGTTTATATTTTTCCTATTATTGACACTGGTGGCACTCACCATTACTTGAATTTGGTACGAGACAAGATACTTATTCAGAAAAAAAAACGGTTTGTAGTGGGCACTTTTGTCAATGACGTTGAGAAGTATCTAAATGATGTGGAGAAATGGCAGATAAAAACAGAGAATTAAAAATTAAAATATGATCATAGTGTCAAGGAACTAAACCTAGGACCCAATTGATAGAACATTCGTCACCTCGCTGTGAAAGAGAGGAAGAAGAAGAAGAAGAAGAAGAAGAAGAAGAAGAAGAGGAAGAGAAGAAATATATATATATATATATATATATATATATATATATATATATAGAGAGAGAAGAGAGAGAGAGAGAGAGAGAGAGTGAGAGATAGAGAGAGAGAGAGAGAGAGAGAAAGAGAGAGAGAGAGAGAAGGGGGGGGGGGGAGTCATAGAGCGAACAATGTGATTATGATATTGTTATTGTCTCTATTTTGGTAATTCTTCATTCCTTTATTTCTCATCAAGAAAAGACATAATTATGTACTCTGTAACAACCAATGACTTGCTTGTTTTATGTATTTCCTTCCATAGAATTAGGTCTGTGTAGCTCTAAGACTAAATTGGATAAGTCCGCAACGATATCTATCATTATATCCGATATAATTGTTTACCATCCTCTTGGTTGATGGCTAGTCTATTCCAAAGCGCTTTCCACCAGATCTAAATTCGACCTTTTGATCCATTAATTGCAGGTTGTATAGACAGTATGCGCTTGGCTTAGAAGCTCACAACATTGCCTTCCGGAAGTATAAGGGAGTAACACACAAAACTCTGTGTAACCATAAACTTTTATAGTCTGGATAATACAGTTAAGTGAGAATTACTCATAAATGTGGATGACAAAAAAATATATCAAATACCCGAGTGACGTCAAATTTGTTTTATCTATAATACAGTCTGTAATGTGACTTTGTTTGTGGTCTTATGAGATGCTGCTGTCCTTATGACCTGTTGTGGGTCCCTGGTTCGAGTTTCGCCGTGAGCAGAGCCATGTTGAGTCATTGGAGAAAGTTTACTCAAAATCGCTTACTTACATGGGTGTAAAATGTACCTGGTCGTTAGACGCTTTTGATCCGTGTGTCTTATAGGCGATTAGTCTTGTCTCTAGGACATACTAAGCTTTATCCATTGCTTTGGCATTTGTAAAGTCCTTTAATCACAAATAGTGGATACTGTATTATGTAAAAAAAATCACTGGATTGTTTTCCTAGTCACATGATAGTGTAAGTATTTGAATGAAAACAAAATGGTTTTGGCATTTGTAAATTCTTTTAATCACAAATAGTGGATACTGTATTATATTAAAATAATCACGGGACTTTTTTCCTAGTCACATGACAGTGTAAGTGTTTGGATGAAAACAAAATTGTAAAATTAAGTTTCCTTTTTTAGATATAAAGCTTAGGATAAAATAAAGATGGAATTTCTAAAGGGAGAATATGTCTTAAGGGCCTATTCCAACCCAGGCGTCAGTCTCAAGTGAATCACCGCAGAACGGGCTTGGGTGAAGGGACTTGCTCAAGACCTCTCAGTATGGCGGGTAGTCGAACTTGGTACCTTTTGGATACGAAGCAAAGACCATACCACTGAACCATATGCCACATGATGTTGAAGCCTATCCCGGTTTTTTTTGTTTGTTTGTTTGTTTAAATTTTTGTTGTGATAATAGTTGATATAAAATACTAAACAACGCATAGGTTGCAACTCAAGTGTTCTACCAAGATGTCAATTTTTGAAGACCATTTACGGCAGAATTCGATAACTGACACAAAATCAACCTTACTTAGATATACCGACACTGTCCTTGGATTCAAGTTCAGGGGTAGCATTGACGTCAAATAGTCTATATTTGTTCCTCAAGCATAACATGAATGGAATATTATTCAATGCCCTAATAAAGTTTAAGGGTTATCACGCTAGCATCATTAATAACGACTCGTCAAATCACCCAAATATTTCAAATCAACCTGGTCGGACATTAATTGAAGCGTATGTACAATTCCATTAACGCCTTAAATTGAAGGTCAGTCCTGCCCGTACTCTGAGAAAATACATTTTTTTAAAAATTCGGACAGAAAACTCGGTCTTCAAATCATCATCATCCATCGTGGCTTGTGCTCTTGAGCTCGTTGCCGGTCAGCTGTCTCCGCGAATCACGATCCTCTCTGCGGTGCGCATGAGATCTGTGTTGCTTTTAAAGTCACATTTGGCAAAATATCTATCGATTAAAAATGACCCTCATCTTGATATATTGACATTATGAGGGTACATTTAATCTAGTGGTCATCTGTGTAGGTAAAAATAACTCGGTGCCATTCTATCGTACAGTAACAAAACGCTTGTTAAAACATTGTACCCAGTAAAGTTTTCATTAATATATCGATTGATTAAAAAAAACCCTCCCCCCTCCCAAAAATAAAAGAAAGAAAACAAACCAACAAACTCTTAATCTCCTCTCGATACACTTTTATGCTCGTCGGAGAATTATTTCATAAGGCAGGACGGTGATGGAGACTTCACCGTGTTCCCAGATTTTTCAAGCTATTAATATATGAAATAAAACCATTCTTGCTAAATTGTTCATATGAGCTTTGGACATGTTTGTGTCCCTGATTTAACCTCATATACTGTCCTTGATGTAACCTCTACATACCTATAACGGGCAGGGAAGAGTGGTGACGATTTCCATTCAATCTCTGATGAGATGACGCTGGAGAGAGTAAATAAGTAACCTTATATTATTTGGTTTTGGGGTAGTTGTGGTGTGAAACAATATGTAGTTTACGTAAAAAAAGAGGATTAAATGAAAACTTATATTATCAAATTGGACATGAATGCCGACCTTTGTTAGTTTTTCTTATTATAAAGATATATCATCCCCGCATAAATGTTCTTATACCAAGGTGCACATATTAGCAGGTCTGATAACCGAATGCAGTTATGGGTCTACTTTAACATTGTTGTAATAGACAATATTTGGCTTTGGTTTGAGAGTATTTCCACTACAACAATAAGCTCATTACAACTTGGGTTATCAGACCTACGAATAAACACAGGTCGACTTATACAAATTATTCGATCTATGGCAATTATCAAACACAACTCTCAAAGCTTCTATGGTTGTATAAACATTCAAGACAAAAACAAAAAAAAAACACGTTTTCATTTAATCCTTGTTAACGTATCTAAGTTATATTTTGGTTCATATCACAACTACTCCGTTGTTTTGAGGCTATAACTGAAACTTTTACACAAAGAAAATACTGTCGTACACAAAAAAATACAACTATACAAAGTTTTGGCCTGGGAAAACTTGATCACATCGATCGATTTAGTTTACTCTCAACTTGGCAAAGACTCTCAAACCTCAGTACGTAAAGTAGAACCAGAGCAGCAATTCCTGTTCCAATTTTGCGTCACTGTTGTTGCTTTCTTTGTGATATTTGACAATATATTAAGTATATGTGTTTAGGTAAAATAATCATAACATTCGCCATTCGGATATAAATAGTATGCACTTGAGTAAGAAGTTCTCAACATTGCCATCCGGAAGTATAACTGACCAACACACACAACTTTGTGCAAACATAATCGTTTATAGTCTGGTTAATAGTTTAGTGAGATTTACTCATGAATAAAAAAAAAACAATAACAAAGACCTAAGTGACGTCAGCTTCGAACAATCTATATAGATAGTACGAAGATGACGTCACTCATGTCTTTGTTGATTTTTTTGCCATCCGCGTTTATGAGTAATGCTCACTGAACTGTATTAACCCGACTATAAACGTTCGTGGATACACACAGTTGTGTGTGTTGGTCCATTATACTTCCGGATGGCAATGTTATGAGCTTCTTAGCCAAGCGCATACTATCTATAAAGTACCCACACACAACACATCGTGTCAACAGCCTTGAATGTTTGTAGTGTGATTGATATAGATAGTGTGCGCTTGGCTAAGAAGTCACAACATTGCCATCCGGAAGTATAACGGACCAACACACAACACTATGTGTAGCCTTGAACGTTTATAATCCGGTAAGTACAGTTTAGTGGGAATTACTGAAAAACGCGGATGGCAAAAAAAAAAAACATAACAAAGACCCTAGTGACATCAACTTCATTCTCTCTCTAGATACTATTATGCGCTAGGGTAAGACACTCAGAACATTGCCATCCAGAAATATAACAGACCAACACACAAAACTATGTGTAACCTTGAACGTTTATAGTCTGGTTAATACAGTTTAGTGAGAATTACTCAAAAACATGGATGGGCAAAACACTGGAACAAAAAAAAAAAAAAACTGAGTAACGCCATCTTCGTTCTCTCAAAAGATCTGAATCTAAGCTCGAACCAAGCGTCATATCCGAAGGGTAGCAAGCCATTTCTACTTACTGCGAGTTTAACTATTACCAGGATCACACGTGACCTTTATTAAGTCTGACACATCACGTCACAAAACATGGCGACCATTACCAAAGTGAAGTAAAAAAAAAAAAAAAAGAAAGTAAATGCCTTGAGGAAATAAATGATTCCATTGGTTGAACTATTGAACAGAACTCACTTTTCACTTTCTTTTGGTGTTCGTCGCCTCAAATTGTAACATCATTTTTGATAAGTGTCAGGATATGAATTGTCGAAGGTCATGGGTTAAACCACGACTTTATGGACCTTAAGGGTCTGAATGGTTGACCTGTCGTCTCAAAACCTTGCTATGTGAACCTGATGTAAACAAACAAAACAAAAAAACTAATCATAACTAATAATAATAATAATAATAATAATAATAATAATAATAATAATAATAATAATAATAATAATAATAATAATAATAATATAATAATAATAATAATAATATAATATAATAATAATAATAATAATAATAATAATAATAATAATAATAATAATAATAATAATAATAATAATAATAATAATAATAATAATAATAATAATATTTTTAATAATAATAATAGTAATAATAATAATAATAATAATAATAATAAAATAATAATAATAAAATAATAATAAGAAGAAGAAGAAGAAGAAGAAGAAGAAGAAGAAGAAGAAGAAGAAGAAGAAGAAGAAGAAGAATAATAATAATAAAGTGAGAAAGTCTAAGTATCATAAAAACGGTGGTTTGAAAGGTGTCAACGTAAATTTTTTAATCTGTTTACTGTTTAAACCATTTTGGTTTTGGCATGAGAGGAATGCAATTGAAATGTTACTGAATTAAGCAGCGATGCCGTTCAAATCATTAAAAGCTTGTCTAAACAATTTATCCACCCACGCAATCCTAGTTACCATCACGAGTTCTTTGTCAAGGATGACATCAGGGTGTGGGGTAGGGGGGGGGGGGGGGGGGGGGTGAGGGAAGGTTTTTGAAATTCGTTTACGTAAGTGTTTTATGAGAGGGACAAAGAGTGCGAATGAAGTAATGTGTGTGTGTGTGCGTGCGCGCATTGTGCGTGTGTGTGTGCGCGCACGATAGAGAGAGAGAGTGAGAGAGAGAGAGAGAGAGAGAGTGGAAGGAGGAGGAGGAGGAATCGTTGAAGAGGAGGGAAGGGCAGATAGATAGACAAATAGTTAGAATCATGGATAGATAGATAGATATACAGATAGATAGATAGCTAGATAGGTAGATATATATATATATATATATATATATATTATATATATATATATATATATATATATAGATAGATAGATAAAGAGATAGATAGATAAATAAATAAATAAATAAATAGATAGATAGATAGATCGAAAGCTGTGATATAACGCTTTATGAGACTCAAAAGTGCTGCAAAAATTTTTATGATCCTCTGAATCAATTTGTCTTAATAAAAAATATTTGTTCATGAATTTTAAAACAATAGGAAAGGATTTCGTTTATTACAGCTATATAAAAATCGATAACAGGTGAGGATCGGAATTCATAGAAGATTTACATTATCAAAATTATGAATTTTCCGCAAATCCATTTTGAAGGAATTCGTTAAAATGGAGTGTTCGGTTAATTGAAGCTTAAACCATATACGTGCAGTATTTGAATATGAAGCAACAAATGACAATTATTTACTATCAAACATCTACATTTTATAACTATCAATACACATTACTGGTGAATACAAAGGAAAGTGAAGATAACGCGCTTCCAAATTAATTTTGATTGCAAAAGTTTGAGAAATAGCGTTGTTTATGCCAAAGAGGATTACATAAATTTATGTACACTGGTCAAAAGTAAAAATTCATTAATTATGAGACAGTGTCTCCACAAATATATGTTCAACAATAACAAAAATAACAACAACAACAACAACAACAACAACTACAACAACAACAACTTAGAAATACTGGACACATCAACCTGCACAGTCTGATGACGAGGATAATGAAAAGGAGAAATGAAAGGACTACAGAAAGATTCCGAGCATTGCTCTATCCAATAAAATGTAATTTTCCTCTAGTTTGCGAAGGTTGAGGCATGCCTTTTCTCAGTCTACTCTTTATCATTTATTGCCTCGTCGGTGAGAGTAAATGTGGTGTCCCTCCTCTCAATCTTTCCCTCTACCTAAGCCCAAACACGCTCACAGTGATATGGGGGAATCGCGCAACGTCGTGTCAAAACTCCCTGATTAGTCAGTCTACTAATACTATTTCCGGTTATCAAGATGGCGGACGTCTTCTTTTCAATACTGTTTTGTTATGGAATTTGATGTATTTTACGTTGCAAAGAGGAGGATCAGGAGATGAGAGTTTGTTTAATATATTCATTTTCGTATTTGTTTTCTATAGTCATATTCGTTTCAACTTTAAAAACGTCCATATAAGTGTATTGATAGATTTTCATTGCATATCTAACGGTTGCGTTTTTTTTTTTTGTTTTGTTTTTTTTTGTTTTTGTTTTTTTTTCAATGTCATAATAACATCAAATTACGTCATCCCAATTTGGGCAAGATGCCGAAAGGACGCAAAAAAAGAAACTCGGATAATTTCGAAAATATCCCTTCCCCCCAATCTACCCCTTCTAAAGAGCTCGACAACCAAGACTTACTTCAAACATTACAAAATACCATAAAAAACGAAATGAAAGACCTCAAAGACCTAATTATCCAACTAAGACAAGAAAACATGGAATTAAAACATGAATTACAACAAAATAAAGAGGGAAATAATGGAAATGAAAATGATCAACATAAATCTAAAAAAACGAAACAACGAATTAGAAACCTATTCGAGGAGAAATTCCCTCCGCATTTTTGGAATCCAAGAAAAAACAAACGAAACCACCGATGACTGCCTCTTACTCGTTCTGGATTTATTCAATAGATTAGAAACTCAAATTGACATCACCGGAATTGACACTTTACACCGTACTGGGAGAACGAAAACAAATCGACCCAGGCCAATAATTATCAAATTTGTCAGGCGATTGGATCGTGATTTGGTGCTCAAGGCCAGAAAAAAGTTAAAAGGCTCGGGCATTTCAATATTTGAAGACTTAACGCAGAAGAATTTCAATCTGCTCAAAGCAGCAAAAAATGACGAAGGGATTGACTCGGCATGGTCAATGAACGGACAAGTCATGGCAGTAACCATCTATGGTGTGAGACTGAGGTTGGATCCAGACAGTCCCCTCGATGCCCAAATACAATCAACTGGCGCCGACACGCCCAGCCCTCGAATTCGTACAATTAAACAGACTGAAGACCAAATGTGCATCACGTCGACAACCCCTCTACCATCACAACGCCAGATAGACCATCACCAAACCCAACGCAAAACCTACTACAGTCCCGGGGAAGAGAATTTCATTCAAGACGCCTTAAATCGACATGACAAAACTCAGACCAATGACTTATCACAGACCTGTCTGGAACACCTGATAGTGACACCTCAACAAATGTGCCTTTTCATCTTCCTTTGTCGAATTATGATTTTGTTGTATTATATTCTAATGTCGATAGCTTACTTAACAAACGATCAGAATTAGCATGTATGATACAGAAACATAATCCCAGATAATATGTCTTACTGAAATTATGCCAAAAATTGAACTTGAGATTGATTTAGAAATTGAATTTTTTATCGATGGGTATAACTTATTTTTGAATGATTACCCAAGTCGGGGTGTTGCTATCTATGTTTTGGATTGTGTTAATGCCAATATATTCTCTTTTGATCATCCTATAATTGGTGAAAGTGTATGGTGTGATTTTGAATATAATAATTTACACATACTTGTAGGAAATATATATAGGTCTCATAATTCAGACAAATTAACTTTCATTAGGGATATAAAACAAACCTTACAGTCAGTAGGTAGAATGAAATTTGATTGCGTGATCATTGTCGGAGATTATAATTTTCCTAACATTAAATGGACAAAACCATTTCTAACTTTTCCCGACTATCTATTTGTCGAGGCAATTAGGGATGCTTTCTTTATTCAGCTGGTGACACAGGCTACGAGACACCGACTGAACCAAACTAGTAATATACTCGACTTGGTAATATGTAACGATGATTATTGGATTAATAACATTGACCATTTGCCTTCGGTGGGTAAAAGTGATCATGACTCACTTCTTATATCGTTAAATCTTTCATCCGCCAAACATCCTTCACATGTTTATTTTGATTATTGCAAAGGTAATTACAACTCTTGTAGAGAAGACCTAAATGCCGTGAATTGGGATACTCTTGAAGGCTACGGTGTGAATGAAGCGTGGTTGTTTTTTAAAAACAAACTAAAATGTATAGAATCTAAACACATTCCATTAAGATGTAACAAAAAATTTAGTTCTAATAAACCATTGTGGTTGACAAAAAACGTTAGACGTACAATTAATAAGAAACATAAATTGTATAAGAAATTCAAAAAGTATCCTACAACAGATAATTTTCATAATTATGTCAAGTTTAGAAATAATACCAAATACACGATTCAAAATGCTGTGAAAACGTATGAATGTACATTGGCACACGAATGTAAGAGTAGTCCGAAAGGCTTTTGGAGATACGTAAACAGAAAGTTGAAAAGAAAACCAGGTGTTAGTGTTTTACTGAAAGATGATGGTACCAAGGTTACTTCGGATATAGATATAGCTAATGTTTTAAATAATTATTTTTCATCTGTGTTTGTTCAAGAAGACACTACAAATATACCAACGTTCAATGTTACAAATCAATTAAACGTCCCCGATTTTTATATTACACAAGAAGACATACTTGCAAAATTGTTGAATTTAGACGTGACTAAAAGCATGGGACCCGATTCCCTTCATCCCCGTTTACTGAAAGAAGTGGCCTTTGAAATATCACAGCCGCTATCAACAATATATAATAAGTCTCTTGAATCTGGTACCTTACCCATTGAATGGAAACAAGCCAATGTTACTGCCATTCATAAAAAGGGAAGCAAACTAGATGCTGCGAACTATAGACCCATCAGCTTAACATGCATACTCTGTAAGGTTATGGAGTCTATCTTGAAAGACCGAATAATGGACTTTCTTGAAAGTCATACGATGCTAAACGATAACCAGCATGGTTTTAGATCAAAGAGATCATGCATTACTCAACTTTTACAGGTGATGGAGGATTTTACCAAGTTAATTGATCGTGATCAATGCATTGATGTTGTTTATCTTGATTTCCGCAAGGCTTTTGATTCTGTACCTCATGAGAGATTATTCATTAAACTAAAAACATATGGATTTAAAGGGAATATCTTTAACTGGATTAAAGACTTTCTTAATAATCGAATACAAAGGGCCATTGTCAATGGTGTGGGGTCGGATTTTAAGAATGTAATTAGCGATGTACCCCAAGGAAGCGTATTGGGACCACTTTTATTTCTTTTATATATAAATGATTTACCATGTGGCATAAATTCAGCCTGCAAACTGTTTGCAGACGATACAAAGATCTATAGTACAACTGAACATCATAACATTCTACAAAATGATATATTTTACTTTTCAAATGGTCTACAACATGGCATTTTGATTTTAATGTTTCGAAATGTAAAGTATTACATATAGGAAAAAATAATCCATGTCATAATTATTTTACCGATACTTCTATGTCAAATCTACTTTCCGTTGTGCCTTATGAAAAGGATGTGGGAGTTACTTTTGATTCACATTTGAATTTTGATTTACATATTGATAATTGTGTAAGCCGTGCAAACAGAATGATGGGAATAATATATAGAACCTTTATAAGTCTTGATAAAACCACATTTTTATATTTGTATATATCGCTCGTTCGACCAATTCTAGAATACGGAAATTGCATCTGGAGCCCATTATATAAAAGACAATCTATTAGTATTGAAAGTGTACAGAGGAGAGCTACCAAAAAAATGTATACAATACAGTATTTATCTTATAAGGGGAAAGGTTAGAATTTCTTGACTTACCCAGTTTGAAATATAGAATTCGTGGGGATTTAATTCAGGTTTATAGATTGGTACATGGTCTGGATAGGATAGACTTTTCTGATTTTTTTTCATATTCTAATATTACTTTTACTTGAGGGGACACGTTTAAGATTTTTGTCTCTAAATGCAAAACAAACATAAGACAAAACTGGTTCGGTATTCGTATTGTTCAGAAATGGAACAGATTGAAATTTGAAACAAAGAATGCAAAATCTATGGATTATTTCAAGGTGTTAGTAGACAGGGAATTATATGATGGGAGATTTATATATGAGGAATAATACTTGTTTGCTCTGCTGTTGACATGGCTTTCAATCTTGTATGTATATATTATGCATTATTATATTATTATGGTTATCTTCTATACGCGTGTGTATGTGTGTGTGTGTGTGTGTGTGTGTGTGTGTGGTTGTGTGTGCGCTTTGCATGTCACGGTTAAAGATATATGTTTGTACACCACATGAGTACATTTAAGTTGAAATACTATCTTTACCACGTGTATCGTTATTGTAATATTTAATCAATTGATTTATGGCATTACTAATTAATATTAAGGGCATTCAAAGGATCTTATCCTATTTTGCCCTATACCACATGTTATGTTTGTTACTTTGAAATCTGTTTCTGTTTCATTTCTTTTCTTTTCTTACTTAGGAGTATAGTTAGCATTTTGATAAATGGTCATAATATGTAGTACTGTCTGATTTAAACCATGAAATCATGTCGGCTTTTATAATTGCCAAAGTTGGAGCTGTAAAGTGACCATGGGCCAACGAATGCTAGCGTTGTCCAATACATTACAGCTGGATGCTTCCATGGAGGGCAGCAAAGATATTTAGTCAGTATTAAAACACCTTTGCATTGACCCCAGAATAATATTCCAGATGATGCAGAGAAGAAAAAATGGCATGGCATCCTTTTAAATATCCAGTATCATCACCACCTGCAAGAATAACAATGATTCTCTGTCCAGAACCCATTGGCCTTTTTCTGCTTGAATAATCAGACAGCCAATATTTTTTCGGATGAATATTTACGCTCACTCATACATCTTTGGATGATATCCATATCAAAGTTATCTATGATCCTTTTCCTGCCACGTCGTTCTACACTGGTGATCTCTCTGTCGTATTTCGATAACGATCTTCTCATGGTGGATTGTGAAATTCCAAAACCATTGCCGTCCTCTTTAATGACTTATAGATAGATACAAGAAGACTTCTTTTCGAAGCTTTACGAGAGTGGAACCGATAGAGATTCCTTACCGTATCGTCTTGTTTAAGAGCCTAATATGTTTCTAAAAACCTTTAAAGGCCCCGTGAAACGTTCAATTTGTCAAAGTTATGTAAAAAGTGTTTGTTAATTTGACAATATTGAGTATACAATCACTATTTCAAATGATTTAAAGCGAGAGATTTCATATCAGTCTTTGGTAATTGCGACATGATGTAGATAATATGCCATAAATAATAAATTCAAAATTTATTACAAACCACATAAGTAGTATGTTTATAACACATTGTTACTATTTGGAAAGAAGTATGACGTGAATTCATAATCACTACGTCAGCACAAGATTTTTTGGATATACGAGTACGATGAATTCATTCATACTTTGTGGTGCGTAAATTTTTTCTTTTTTTTTTTTTACAGTGTAAAATCTCTAATCTTATGTCAGCTGTTTTAAAGTAGTTTTTATAGGTCATTAAGAAGAAAACTTTTTAATATGGAACCAATACGATCCAAAATCTAGATTCATTAAGACAAATTGATTCAGAGGTTGACACAATTTTTTGCAACTTTTGATAGAGGGACAGCTGAGAAAAACCAGAAAAACACGCGCCATTAATAAAAAAAATCTGACCATAGTAGTTCTAATCATCATGCATTTTTCAATGTGCGAATGTCCTTACCAAGGACAATATCTGCTTTGAAGTGACAAATCAACCATATATATATATATATATATATATATATATATATATATATATATATATATATATATATATATATATATGTTACATCAAGATGGCCGCCAACTATCAAAAAGTTTTAAAAGTGAGATTACTAAAGATATATTAGGAATCATCAGGTTCGAGAACGTATCTCGAGTTCTGGCATATTTTACTTAAACGATACATTTAAGGTTAGAGTATTCTTAAACAAAATTAATAGTATGTTTTGTCACTGTGCAAGAGGAGGCCGGACATGAAGCAGCCAACTCGTTACGTCACATCCGATAGAATTTGAGATTTACGATAGTGCATAATGTAATTTTCCCTTGGGATTTCAATGTCTGATGTAAATTGCCTCTTGCAATACTTTCTCCTTCTCTCTTGTTGATGTGGAAATAAATTACAATCAATAGAGCTTTTTGTCTCTATTTGAAGTGTTGGTTTTATTTCTTGGTTTTCTCCCTTTCCAGTGCAGAGAGATTTAGAGAAAATAGAACAAGATGAGAGAAATGGAGAAAATGAAAAGGGGAGATTATCAAGAGGCAAAGAAAGGTGACTGGTAAGAAAGAAAAAAACACAAGAAAGAAGAATACTTTGGTTGATAAAAGCGCTTTACGAGAGATCCAAAGCCAACAGTATTACTTCACATGAAGAGCGAAAAATGACCTCTGTACCACGCCAGATACATTATTAAATATCGATTGTAATGGCCAGCTGCTCATGTTATCAATGATAAACTTTGCGCTTCACAGACCGGGACCCGAACCAGGACCTACAGGTTCAAACGTGAGTGTCGTAAAACTACATAGAGACGAGATTGTGGGAGTTGCGAGTGGTTGGATATCTGAGCCTATTAACAGATGTTGCAAAATAGAAGTAGAGAGAAAAGATAGGGAGTGGTTGAGGTAGAAAAAGGGAATCTTTTATGTCGAGAACGCATTTTCTTTTGCCTGACAGTGCTCTCATTCCTGTATTCTCGTACCCATCTTGATGGAGCAGGTCAATTGAAAATTGTTTACTTAGGGAGAAATACTGGTTTTTATTATTACAACCCTGTTATGAATTCCCACAACAGGCTTTTCTTCTGCCAAATATAATCCGATTTCTATTGGCTGATTCTGTCAATGCAATTAATAGGTTTTTCTCTCACAATTTCTGATATTCTTCACAATGATTTGCCTCTCGTTGTCCTGGGATTTTCCCATACATTTTAGATTGTCAGAGCTTTGGTGTGTATATTTTTATTTCTTAAACGAAAGATTAGAATTCATACAGAGTTTCTTGCTTCCTTTCATTTAAAAAAATGATTTTCTATTTTTTCTGTTCTTAAAAACCCTCTGAAATTCATTAGTGTTTTTTATTTATTTATTAGAAAGGTTTAACATAGCTAATAAAAGAATAATTGCTGTAACTAACGTATTGTTACTGAATTTATTTCAAATGTTCTAATAGATTTATACATTGGAACCGACGGCTAGATACTTATTTACACGTTTGGTGATCCGAATTGTTATGGGCTCATTGTTGTAAAGGAAATCCTCTTAAACCAACGCGGATTATTGTTGATTAACATGTTTCATCTATGCGCCACTCAGAGTGGGACTCGAACCCTGGACCTTTTGGTCATAAGGCACAGGAGCATATAGTTGCATAACTTCAAATAACCACCCTAAATAGTCCCGACGGAAGTCCTTTCTGGTTTTCACCAAGGCCTTGCGTCCAGCTTCTGTGGTACTTCTCCCTATCTAGTCTACTATATCTTGAGACAATCTTAATCTTGGCCTCCATCGCAGGCATCCCAATTCAAAGCTTTTCAAAAGGCTTCAACAATCATGACGTCGCTTCCCTGGTAATGACGCATAGTAACTTAGTAACTGGTTCTAAACTATCACAACGGATGCCCCTATGAAATACTTCTCCGACGAGCATAAAACTGTATCGAGAGAAAAACATTATAAATCGGATCCTGTTTTGACTTT
Source organism: Berghia stephanieae (assembly GCF_034508935.2). NCBI lineage: Eukaryota > Metazoa > Mollusca > Gastropoda > Nudibranchia > Aeolidiidae > Berghia > Berghia stephanieae. The sequence goes on from NC_088366.1 coordinate 27,207,226, forward strand.
TATACATTCTGATCACATGACATGCTGGCCAGCATGAAAAATAAAAAGTTCTGATTTTCTTTGTTCAGAACCAAGCTGCTCGTTGCTGGGCGGACGTGACATCAGACTATTGAATCCTATTGAAACGTGTCTTTTGACCAAAGAGTCACGGAATGTAATAGATGACATAATAAAAAATCGACGATGAATTGTCCAGCGTGTACCTCAGACGTATGTATCTTCTTTACGCTGTCAACATGTCTATTTAAATTGTTTGCCTAGGATGAGATACTAGTTTTCATTATTGCAAACCCTGTTCTGAATTTCCAGCATAAGATTTTCATCTGCCAAATATGAAATTATCTATTAGCTGATTCTGTCTAGCAATGAATTGGCCTGTCTCTCACAATGTCAGTCTATTCGGATATTCTTCATAATTATTTGTCTCTCGCGACCCTGGGATATTTCCCATTTATGATTGTAAGAGTTATGGTGTATATTTTTATTTCTTAAACGAAAGATCAGAATTCAGACAAAATTTCTTGCTTCCTTTCAATTTCTTTCTTAAGAACCCTTTGCAAGTCCTTAATGTTATACTGAGATTTAGACTTTAGAATAAAGATAATATAGCTAATAAAAGAATAATTGCTGTCAATAACATATTATTACTGAATTTCATTTCTTTTAATAGATCTATGCATTGGAACCGACTTGTACTTATTTAAGGTCTGGTAACCCAATTGTTTTGGGCTTATTGTTGTAATGGAAATACTATAAAGCCAGCGGGAGTTATTATTTTTCACAACAATATTAAATCAAGCCTATAATTGCGTTCAGATATCAGACCTACAAATATATGCACCTCGATTAAAATGATTACAAAAAGGTTTGTAGAAGTGATATTCCTATTTACTGTTGAAAAATGTTAATCCAAATTCTAAACCAAAAAAAATATGATAACATCAGATTCTAAATATTTTTGTCTGTGTATCTTTTGTCTTCCTATAACTAGATCTAATTTTTGGGGCAAAATCGTGATCTATTTTAACAATTCTGTTTATTGGTTTTATACATTGATGGGCAGCTCAGAATTGATAAAGGTAACCAGTGTCCTACTTGCTGCAATGAGTTCGACAATGCCCAAAATGATTAACGTGATCCGATAATTTAAGTATCGATTTATTTGTCTTCAAATTGGTTTTGCAAGTGATCAGTTTAGTATGATGGTTCTGCTTTACCATGACAAAATACACAGTTTAATTGGGGGGGGGGGTGGTAGGGGGTGGGGGAACAGTTCTACACAATCAAAAATGTAAACAGATGTGGCAACCATATTTTGACGCTTTTAAGGACAAGTGGGCTATTTCAGATTTTTCGGTTTTTTAAATAATTACATAGGGGTCCAAAGTGGGCGTTGCCCAACCCCCTGAAAAAGTTTCGATCATCAATTTCGTTTATTTGCTTCGTTATCAGTATAAACTGCCGTATGTTTTAACCGAAAACACAATGTGTACATAAGTGTAAGCGGGCTAACACTTCAAACATGGCTTCAACTAGAGATATGTCGAATTCAAGACTGACTAAAGAAAACTCCTCACCAAACAACAATGTCATCATATCAGGTAATGTTTTGCATTTCAGTTGTCAGTGAAATGTCTTAAGACGCGTAAAAATAAAATTTGAGGCATTAAACACACGTTTAATGTAAGAAAATTGATTAAATTGACTGCATGTGTGAGAGGGACACCCATTATTTCGCAACAGACATGTCCATGTGTAAGATGGGATAGCCCATTTAACTAGGAATGGCCCGATGTGCAAGTTGGGTGGGATAGCCCTCATTATATTATGTAAATTCTTTGCTCAGTGATGTTGTTTAAATATGAACAACTCGGCCAACCCATTTGTTTTAATAAAATAAATAAATTTTGTGACCAATTATTATACCACCCTTGATCGACCTTGTTCATGTTAACCCGTTACCTGCCGTAATCTGGAGATTTTTTTTTCATTGAATTGGAGGTGTGGGTCCAGGAGAAGGAAGAACCTTGTCTGGACGCCATTTTGGATCATTCTTAGTCTGGCTACTCATCTTCAGCTGTTCCAGCAGGATTGGATCTAGGCTGGTATCACCTTCAGTGTCATAGCAGCGCACAAGCTCCTGTACGACGGCAACGTGAGGATCCTTCTATAACGCTGGGGAATACTGGATTTCCTCAAACCGCCTCTTAACTGGACATGGCAGAACTGCATCAGATATGTGATCCATCGTCTTAACTTGGTATTGTACTGTGCTTCTATTGGTACTGAAAATTGAATCTATTTCCAAAGATATGAAATTGAAATTACGTTTATGTGTTTATTGAGTGTAATAGATCAGTAGCGGGGCCGAATTTTGACACTGGCCCTAAAGTCGACACTCTTAGATAGCCTGCTTTCAAACCTCTTTTTCATTTAAGTGTATGTTTTCGGACACAAAAACATTGATGTCATCTTAACTGCCGATAAATTTTCTTCTGTTTCACCTACTTTCAGATTTAAAAATTTGTTACAGTTTACGAAATCCACTTCAACACCCGCCATTTTGTAAAACTTTAAGGGGTTGACCTAATTTCGACACCCTTCAGGAAAAGTCGGTGTTTTTTTAGATTTAGAAACTTCTGATTTGATAAAAATAAGTATTCTTTTATTCCATATACCGTTTCTGTTCGATCTATGCCATATGTCCTTGCATTTCAGTCCCGTATCTAATCAAAAACTGACTAAAACACACTTTCTTCTGCACACTGCTTTACATAAGAGCACATCAAATGAACGAGTGACATCATTTCAACACTCATTTTCTGGTTAAATTTAGCAACATCTACAGAGGCGGCACCGTCTACTGATAGATGGGGTTTTCAAAGCTATTATAATTTCTTTTTATCAATGCATATCTGTATATGTGCATCACCGCCTCTATTCGGTGTTGTATGGGAATGAAACAAGTTCCAAAGTTGAATTTATAGAAAAAAAAACAGACGACAGAAAAACAAAAGTTGAGCCTAAAGAAATACTTTAGAGCCAATCGGCTCATGAAGCCAGAGTTTTATCCCGGTTTCTATAATGTGAAACGGACAATAGCATAGGAAAAATGCACTCCAGTATGACGCGGTAAGACACATATCATTGCAAACAAACCCAATTAATTTTTAGCATTATTATTGATTAAGTCTAAGTCTATTTCTTAAAGCGAAATTTAAGTAGTGTTGTTAGGATTTATGACGTCCAAAGAGGGATTTATCTGAAATGTGATGTCATTGACGATTGGCATCATTAATTTGAATTATAAAATGATTTCATATTTCTTGGAATGATGTCAAATAAAAATGTTGTGGCAGAATAGACTTGTTCTTCAAACCAATTTTTAAAGATAAAATTGGTCGAAAAACGTTTACATTAAAAAAAAAATTAATCGATGATCAATTGATATTTGACTGGAAGCTTTTTCTGGCCAAAATGAAACGACTGTGTTTTGCAGATTAAGACAGAGATATGATTAGACGCCAAATCTGACGTACTCTGGAACAAACCCATGTTTAAAAATTTGGCCAGAAAACTTATCCTTCAAATATCGATCGGTTTAAATGACCCTCATCTTGGCAAAAACTCTCAAATCTGCGATCGATATTTGAAGGACGAGTTTACTGGCCAAATATTTAAATATGGGTTTTTCCAGAGTACAACAGAACTGCAATAGGTATTATTGGTGAACAGGTGCTGAGCGAGTCGAGCAATATGGAATTTGATTGCTTCGCACTTGGCACTTTATAAAATAATTTTTGCCATTCAGATCTTGCATGTTTGTGTGCTTATCTAAGGCAATAAAGAATAGCATATATACTACTGGTTCAAAATAGGCGCTTTATAGGCAAAGTCTACTGTACTAATTGAAAATTGTGTTCTACTTGTCTTGATAGAATCAATTACTGATTGGAGTATTATGAAGCAACCTGAGCATAGCAAAATCGTAGCAAAGCACTGCATTTATCTGCATCGCATTCATTTATTAAGGTTTATTAATACTTTGAACTCTTTGTTGCATGAACAATGTTACGGGGGTGCCAGCCTGTTCAAATTTGGTATCTTTCTCTTCCATCCTGAAATCATAGGCTACTTTTTGCATAAGATTCAAGGTCCAGACACATTTTAAAAAAAAATCAGTTGGAGAGGGGGGGGGTCAATAAGTCCACTGTAGTGGACAGAGGTAAATGACATGAACCTTATACTTCCACTGCAGTGGACGCTTTGAGTGCAAGCATCCATTTTTATGAAGTTACCACCATTCAAAAATTGATAAACATATTGCCATATAAGTTTTTCAGAACAAAGAAAAACATACTATTCATTTGAAAAATTGATATATAAGCAGTTTATTATGATTTTGACATGTATTTACATGAATGTGCAGAAAATTCATCCTACACATCTTTATTATGCATAGATAAAAACATGTTCATAATCCCCATGCGAATCAATGAAAATATATCCACAACACTTTTTGCACATAAATTTTGTTTTCCGAGAGCATCTCTCCAGTTTGCATCCTTGCGCATAGGGTACATTGATCTTTTTGGCAAAATGATCAATTCTATCATACCTCATATCCTCATTCACTCTCTTTGCAGACCCTGACAAAGGGGAAGTGTTTGAAACAATGGGCCTATCAACCAACACTTTGGAAGAAATAAGCCCTTTTGCAACATCTAACTTGAATTTGGCTAACTGGAGCGATCGCTCAGACCTGCTTACCCTAGACAGCAGCCATGAATTGGACAATGCATACATAAATCCTTGAGATGGAAAAATATGCACTTTTTCGTTTTCATTGTATTTCTGTATATAACCAATAGGCATTTGATAAAGTTAGACATTGTGAGCTATCTAATATCATTGAAGGACTAGACATAGACGGAAAAGATCTTAGAATTATTAGAAACTTATATTGGAAACAAAGTGCAGCCGTCAGGATTGAAGGAGAATTAAGTAAATATATACAAATTAAACGAGGTGTTAGACAAGGATGTGTTTTGTCACCAGACCTTTTCAATATCTACAGCGAAACAATTATTCGAACTTTAGGAGATAGTCCAGGCATTACGCACGGCGTCTAATCTGTACTATAAATCTGACCGTTTAGTTTCCCGCTGTTCCGAGCGCCGACGTAACCTCACCCGACAGGTAACCGGGGTCAACAGCGGTCAGCCGGTATCAATTCCCAGAACGTAGATTTGACGTGCATTGGGTGATACCAATGGATGATTTCCGTACCAATTAACCTCACGATCTTTGTGACGATGCAATTCCACCCAAATGCAAAGAATTCTCGCAGACCTCCTCTTTCCATCGGTCCAATTTTTATTTCAATATCTCCAGTACTTATTCCACAAGCCGTGATTCAAATTCACATATTTTTCTATAACATTTAAATAAAATTACTTGTAATTACCTCAGGATTCTAAAAAAACGTTTCTATAAACTTTAAATTTTTTTTGGTGTGATTCACAAGGCACAAGTTTTACTACGAAATGAGGTAAGTTTCATTGACTCTTCAGTTTTCATTATTTTGTAATGATTATTTTTCCGTGGTAGGTCAGGTAATAATGATATTACTCTTTAGCTTGTTATTGAACGTAATATTCGCTGCGTTTTTATTGTTAATTGTATTTTTATTTTTTATTTTTTTCATGATGAGTTAATTGATTTTTAAATTGCATAATTTGAATTATCTTGCTAATGTTTAATTTTAAATGACATTGTGTGTTGGGCCTCAACTTAGCTCAACTGCTTGTTAGAATTTTCCTGCCCCCCCCCCCCCCCCCCCCTTTCTTTCACCAAATTGGGTGAAGTATTTGGTTTTTCTTTCTCCAAATTTTATGTACGCTGTTATGTATGCATGGATATGAGAAGTAATACAGAGTGTTTTAAAACTCATTTTATTCATTAATTCACTATATCATTGCTTACATCGCTCAGTCAATTTTGAATTTTCTCTTACAGCATGGACCACACAATTGCAAGTCATAACCAAGCAGTGAATTCATTATGTAGGACATGTCGTGGTATGCTTTGTTTAACACAGAAATAGAAACGTGCCTGCAAGAAACCATTTAAATGTTCAAATTATTCTAATAACATTCTTTTAGTCTATGGGACTGACACGGCATTGGACAAGCAAGGAGCACGCTCATAATTTATGTGTAAAAAGTACACATTATAAAGCACATTGAATACACGACTCATTAGCTTCTTTGTATTTTCTCATTGCCAAGACGCTAATAATAAATAAATCAACCTTGAAACGGGTTGCACTTGCATGTTTGATATCGACAGAGTAGAATATAACAACAAACTCCAAAACGCAGGAGAGACTTTCAAATCTCATGCACGAGCCACTCACCCTCAGGGATGGTCTTATTGCCTCTGAATTGGACAGAATACCGCATTACACAACAGGCTTACCACAGCAGATCATTCATTGGCAACCACTGCCACAAATACTAACAAGAAAAAGTCTACACTTACAATTATCCAACAAACAAAGAGCTGCACCCACGACCCACTAATCATTGACGACGCTTGCAGTATTGGATTAATTTTCGACAATATAAACAAGGCCTATAGTCATGTGCACAACTTTATTTCACACACAAAATCGATCAAAGCAGACACGATCCAATATATTCAAAGTACAATAAAACATTACACGGATACATACAGAAAATATTTTCCAAACAAAATAATCCCAAAACAACACCTCCTTGAGTACCAGTGCATACCACACATCACTCAATATAAGTTTGGACTTAGACTTCTTGGAGAACAAGGCACAGAGACCTGTCACCAAACAACAGCAAAATTGGAAAAAAAAAGAGCATCCGGCATTATCAATGATATGAATAAAATGCGATTTGTCATCAACGCAATTCAGTTAAAGACCAGCCCCAAACTACACTGACGAGTTTGAATGCTCGTAGCGGATATATTTGTGTTGAGGAAAAATACGTTTTTTGTGAGAAGTATTTACATCTTCTCTTTATAATACATAAAATTCAGACAAATCCATAGCAACGTTTTTTTTTCTCTAATTTTTGAAATGTTGCACCCGCTATATTTTTTGTGTAATTTGTTACCGTTCATTGATAACTTATATTGAGAAATCTAGTAATACTATGAAAAAATAAAAAACACACAGTAAAAGTAGAAAATATAAACTTTTATACCAAGTAGTGATATTTCAACTCATTCAATATGGGTGTCTAACAGACAATAAAACAAAACATCGTTAAATTGAGTGAAACGGCAATCCCCGTTAGGTAAATTCCTCTCGGTGATTGACCGCTCACCGTGACCGGGTCAGCAGGTGTCAGGAACGGGATCCCGTCTCAACTAAACTGTTGTCGTTGTGTACGCTGTGTACGATCAATGGTGAGAATATCAATAATATAAGATATGCAGATGACACAGCACTAATTTCAGACTCAAAAGAAAATTTACAACTACTCCTCAATAAAATAGTCACAGAGAGTGAACGTATGGGGTTATACTTAAATGTAAAAAAGACAGAATGCATGGTTGTATCAAGGAGAGAAAGAAATCCAATATGCAACTTAATAAGCAATGGAAAAACTATAAAACAAGTTCAGACATTTAAATATCTTGGATACATAATAACTTCAGATGGCAGATGCAATACAGAAATAAAACGAAGAATTGCAATAGCTAAAGATAGATAGTTTTAATAAAATGAGTCAAATTCTTTAAAACCACAATATCTCAATGACAACAAAATATAGGGTGTTGAAGGCCTACGTATGGTCAGTATTATAATATTGCTGCGAAAGCTGGACAATTACAGAAGACATTAGAAAGAAACTGGAGGCAGCAGAAATGTGGTTTCTTAGAAGGATGTTAAGAATCTCATGGACAGAAAACTAATGAAGAAGTATTAGACCAAGCTGAAATTAAAAAGTTATTAATTCGTACAATAAGAAAAAGACAAATGCAATTTTTAGGGCACCTAAATCGACATAAATGTATTGAACATCTTGCTCTCACAGGAAAGATAGAAGGTAAAAAGAGTAAATGTAGACTAAGAAAAACATATTTGAATAGTTTGAACAGCTGGGTGACAAAGAAAGAGAAGAGTAATATTAGTTTTCTGAGGTTATCTGATCAGAGAGATGAATGGCGTACCATGATCACCGATGTCTGGCACAGACTTGGTACTTGAAGAAGAAGAAGAACCACTAACATATCACATTTATCAACTCCACCCATGATACGCTTGTAGGTCAGTAAGGGTTAAATATTCGCTTTAGATGGGCATGATGTGGAATCGAATCCCGATTCATAATCACATCTTTATCTAGGCTCTGTCATTATGTGCAAATAATATTTATGATAAGACCGATAGCCAAAAAATAGTATGGGTTTGTATGAATTTTGTTGTGATATTGTGCGCGATTATCTCCATTATTTGCAACAATGAGACAATAATAATGCTTGGCTATCAGACATGTAAATAAATAATAAATGCCGACTGAATCCGATCTAAAATCAAACAGAATGATAATAAAAATATCCCGACAAAGAATACAAATAAAATTGTTGTTTTTCTACGGTATGCCAGCTTAACATATTGGAAACATTTGCCCTGGGAAAGTACTAAGGCAATACTTGACCTTTAGTCAGCTACTGCGAATGTTTAAAACAAAAACTCTTCTTTACACTGACAATTCAATACGCCTTTTTAGGTTTTGGACAGAAGACGTTTATTTCATATATTGATAGATTAAATAAATCCATTAATCTAAGAAATCCGAGATTGTTTGTTAACATTTTGATACGTCAGGGATTGCCTTAAATTGATTGATATAATAATTGAATTTCAAACGTTTTGGCTAAAACAGAGAGAAAAAATGTATTTTGTTAGCTCTCTCCATCCCGGCCATTTTCAGAATTTTCACCAAAACGTCACACCTACTCAACACAAAAATATATTATTCTCTCACCAAAACACACCCCCATAGAAAAGCAACAAGCACATCCTGTACGTAATTTTGTTCAGCAAAATAAGCTCTACAATACAGTTTTTGAAGATAAAACAAAACAAAAAAAATCTTCAAATTTTGTAAAGTACAAAAGAAATCAAAATGAAAAAAAAAACTGTTGGTTGCATAGTAAGGACAATGATGATTCTTTCTATAGTTGATAATGAGAGGATTAATGCCATTCACTTCAGGGCAGCTGGCTTCTTACCTTAAAATACTGTGATTACTCATATTTATTCTTTATCTATCGTAATTTTAACATCACATTGTGTCATCGGTGATTACTCATGTCGGTGTGGGACATTTGGAGTTTTGATACGTAATATCTATAGTTCTAGTATAGTAATATCTACAATATCTACATTTTGGTTTTTATATTCTTTAGATATATAATGCTACGCACATGGGGCCATGGGAATTCTCATATTT
>NC_088366.1:27221725-27226725 GCF_034508935.2 Berghia stephanieae
TCATCTTTTTTTTATTAGTTCACCCCCATAGCAACTGACCTTGATCAAATATAGAATGTCCGCTTCAGGCCTTCTATTTCTGCTTGCTCCTAATATTTTTATATGCAAAGGTCTTTTCAGCCAGAATACAAAACACATTACCACAGTACCAAAATAACAAAACATCTTCACTTTATTTATTATTTTGTCCAAAGTGTTATAATTATTCTTATTCCAATACCGATCAAGAGAGAATAAGGACCTGAACTCGTCAAAGAAAATCCTAAAATCAAAAGAAGTCTTAGGTTTAAGAATGTTCACAGATCGAATTCGTGGATATTTGAAGTAAAATGTCTTACCAAATTGAAAAAAAAAAGTGATTTCTCTGTGACGGTCATATGAGTTGTAAATAGGATGTTATTTATGTACATCTACGGGGGGATAACTCTCTGGGCAGTCCCATTATTCTAATGGGTAATGCGTGTCACGTGAGGTAAATTGTGTTACGGTAAAATGTTTTCTTGTAGTTATTTTTTATGGCTTCCTAAATCACTGAATAAATGAAACAGAAACACTGAGAATATGTGGTGAAAAAAAAGCTGAGCCTTTATAGAGTGAAATTTTGACTTAAAATCCAAAAACAAGGAGCTCAAGTCAACAGCAACACTTAACGTGAAGGATGAGACAAGACGGTTTTAAGTTACTATAACCATTTCTTTTGTTCACAGAGACAATGTGTTAGCAACCCGGTACTTATTTTACACTGGGTAAAATGAAAGGACTCAGCTTAATCAAAATACAGAACGCGTCGACCACGCGCTGACAAAAACAATACACAAAATATTTCTCCTTTATCGGGAGCGGGGGGAGGGGGTAGAATTATATTTTGCGTTGAGTAATGGTGAGTAAAGATATATAAGTGTCCTTCTCGAAACTATTAAACCCGATATTTATTCTTCTAAAAGTAATTTAGCAGTATAGTCCATGGCTGAAAGTACTCAGCTAGCATTGCAGTCCTTTTTAGTTATATAATCCTTTTGTAGTCCCATTTTGGAGAGTTTTTGACAAGATGAGGGTAATAATTTGATTCGACCGATACATATTTGAAGGACGAGTTTTTTGGTCAAATTTTTGAAATCTGTTTTTCTCAGAATAGAACAGACTAAGCTTACGTCCTATATGTACGGTAGTGCCATTAAGCAAAATATGGCCAATCGCCTAAAAACAGTAATATGTCAGGCTGGCTTAAGATTCAATCTATAGTTCACAAAGAAAAAAAAGACTTCGTTATATTTGTGTGTATATGTGTGTGCGTGTGTATGTGTGTTTGTGTGTGTGTCTATGTGTGTGTGTGTGTGTGTGTGTGTGTGTGTGTGTGTGGAGGTGGGGGAGGGGAGAATATAATTTCTTAAACTGATGAAGACTAAACCTTGATATTTCTGATTATTTTAGATTGCTATCACTTTTCGTGATCTGGCGTTACCCGACATCATACCATTTTGAAGAGATGGGTCACGAATTTTACCCCGTGTTTGAAAACGAAATTATGTTCGGATGATTTCAAAACTTAGCACTTGTATAGAGCAATATCCACAAAACAATCTAAAAGCACTCTATACGGGGTCCCAAGCTAACAGCAACACTTTACATGTAGGGCGAGACATAACGCATGTTACTTTGGTATCTTGATATTGCATTATTTCTGAAAGAGACAACCCTGTTAAATTTAGAATTTGAAAAATTGAATAATGTTTAAAAATGATCAGAACTTGATAAGGCATTTAGGTTTTATTGAAGAGAGCACCAATAAAGTTGACGTCACCCAGATCTTTTATATTGACTTATACAGCCAGTTGAGTTATTAGTTATCAAAAAAAAATGTATCAATCAGAACATAAACGTTAAAAGGTTACTCATACTACTATCTGTTGCAATGTTTCATCTGACGATCACATATTCTGCCATATTCTAATAACACCCATGAATATAAAACGTTGACCAGAAAACTCTTCCTTACAAATATCGATCGATAAAAATGACCCCCATCTTGTCTGTCGGGTCACTCAGACCAGTGACTTCACGAAGTTCCAGCTATTCAATCAATTTTGATTGGACACAGGGGTCAGATGTCATTTACTCTGCACCCGTGATTGATGCGATTGAGCGACAAAAGTATTGCAAGAACAACAACAAAACTGTAACAATTCAACTAGCCAAAAGAATTTCAAAATTAAAAATCGAGAATATAATCAAATAATTTGGCTTTACAAATGCAAATTAAAAAAAAAAGCAGTAATACCAGACGGTTTATAATTTTTATTTTAACTCCCTCCTTACCAACAATTTTCAGGGGTTTTCCCAAAATTCACACCCAACTAACATAAAAAAAAATATTTTTAAAATCACTCAAACATAATAGGGATAAAGTTCTTGCGATACATAAGAGGTCTAATTTCTTTAGCAAAACTTGCTCTACAACACACAGTTCATTTTCTTTAAATTTTATGATATACAAGAGAAATTTGAATAAGACAAATTATGTCGGTTGTATCGTAACGAATGTGACGATTTTCTTATTGTTGGTAAGGAGAGGGTTAAAATGTTGTATTTAAAAAAAACCCTCAAAATTATTCTTACGCAGTTTTGAAGTAAGAATGGTAGGTCCTAAAAAGGGATTGACATTACAGAATTGAAGCAGTAAAATGAAACGCGGAAACAGACTGAATTGTGACATTAAAAGCTTACAGAATATTTTGTTTAAGATCTATACACCAACATTGCTACAATAAAGAAATACTATTTTGAATTGCTTTGCATGATATCCCATCAATATCGGGTGTGACAGCTTTCAGTTCGAATACAGCCTGACATCGTCTGTCTGTTCATTGATCTAATCACGCAAATGATTTTCTCCTTGGGTAATTAATTCCAGCACTCCATCAGAGCTATACGCAGTTCGTTAAGATTGTTTACATGTTTTTTCCTTGATTGCTCTCCCTAACATATCCCACACATGCTCCATTGGATTACGTGCTGGACTCGAAGCAAGCCTTGGACGAGTGTTGAATAGTGTTCCAGTAACCGACGAGAAAATAATGGGTGCAATACCGTGTTGAAAGTTTTCCACGTCCCTGTTGTATTGTTAGAAAAACGGAACTACGCGTCATTGAAAGATTCCGTAACAGTAACAATGAGCTGTCATTCTGAGTGAATTCCATTACCACACCTCGACTACTCGGATTTATACGAATTTTTAGCCTTTGTTGAACGCTCAGTATAGATAGAACGAAGCTGACGTCACTCAGGTCTTTGTTATCGCTTTTTGCCATCCGCGTTTATGAGTAATTCTCACTAAATTGAATTAACAGACTATAAAAGCCATGGTTACACATAGTTTTGTGTGTTGGTCCGTTATACTTCCAGATGACAATGATATGAGCTTATTAGCCAAGCGCATACTATCTATATTTGCTTTTGAAAAGAGCTAGCGGATCTCCCAGCAGTTAACAATATCAGCTTAGCAATCCAAAAATGAGAAAACTGATTTATTCGGTTTAGTGAGTTCATTTTTATCCCATGTATCGGTGGACTAAGATCACTTTAAAGTGAATCCTAAACCGGAGACTTCAACAACTTCAACCCGACTTCAGTAAAAGCCTGTTACCCTTAAAGACCAGCCTCACATAATATCATGAACATTACTCATCATTTTATCAGGTTGTCGAGTCGAAATATAATACACAGGGCGTCGTAAAGTGTAACAAAGCAAGCAAATTACTCTCATTGTTATGCCAGAAGATTGTGATAAATCTCAACAACTGTGGGACTCATTCAGCTGCTTGGCATGTTCAAAATATGATCCAGGCTATAAATTCGTGGGAACGATAACAAATCTCATCTCGAACCGCTCATTCATTTGTAAATTATTGGAAATGAATGAAATGCATATTATCCTCGCTTTTTGCTGCCTTATTTCCATTTTACAATGTGATAAAATTTTAATTTCGCGAGCCGGCTTTCGCCTCGAAAAAATATCGAATGTTAATAACTTTAACGAATTAATGTTGAGTCACTGACCTGGTGAAAACTGAGTTACAAATCTTATGCAAAACAACTTTTTATTTTTTTTGTTAGAAAAGAAATCTTTAGATGGCATAGAGCGCACCCCCTTTTCGTTTTTGCCTCCATAAAATACGGGCCAGAAAAAAAAAACGATACCTGACTGAGAATGTATCTCTAGTGCGTTAAGAAATAATGTTGTAAAATTTCATTTAGTTGAACCATTTTTTATTGTAATTTTTAAAAGATTCTCGTTGTTATAATGTTAGACGAATTGGGCGATCGAATGCGCAACAATCCAGTAGTAGTGGTAGTAGTACTAGTAGTTTGTAGTAGTAGTAGTAGTAGCAGTAGTAGTAGTAGTAGTAGTAGTAGTAGTAGTAGTAGTAGTAGTAGTAGTAGTAGTAGCAGTAGTAGTCGTAGTAGTAGTAGTAATAGTAGTAGTAGTAGTAGTAGTAGTAGTAGTATTAGTAGTAGTAGGAGGAGGAGGAGGAGTAGTAGTAGTAGTAGTAGTAGTAGTAGTAGTAGTAGTAGTAGTAGTAGTAGTAGTAGTAGTTGTGGTGGTAGTAGGAGTAGTAGTAGTAGTAGTAGTAGTAGTAGTAGTAGTAGTAGTAGTAGTAGTAGTAGTAGTAGTAGTGGTAGTAGTAGTAGTAGTAGTAGTAGTAGTAGTAGTAGTAGTAGTAGTAGTAACAGTAGTAAGTAGTAGTAGTAGTAGTAGTAGTAGTAGTAGTAGTAGTAGTAGTAGTAGTAGTAGTAGTAGTAGTAGTAGTAGGAGTAGTAGTAGTAGCAGTAGTAGCAGTAGAAATAGTAGTAGTAGTAGTAGAAGTAGTAGTACTTGTAGTAGTAGTAGTAGTAGTAGTAGTAGTAGTAGTAGTAGTAGTAGTAGTAGTAGTAGTAGTAGTAGTAGTAGGAGTAGTAGTAGTAGCAGTAGTAGCAGTAGAAATAGTAGTAGTAGAAGTAGT
>NC_088366.1:27231725-27286725 GCF_034508935.2 Berghia stephanieae
CCTCTGAAATAGTTATACCGTCTGCATTCACAGATTATGTGGTACTCATCTTCAATTGAGTTACAATTTATACAGAGCCTAGAAGGAAAATCAATTTTTGGTTTCTGCCATCTCCCCCTTTCGCACATAAAATTATGAGAACCTAATCTAATTTTTGTAATGGCGAATCGAATTACTTTTTCCTTAATCTCGAATATATAGCGTACAGAATTGTCATTGTCCAAATGTTTATAAAGTCTATGATCGCTAGTCGATCTTATCTCCTCTTTACATTTTTGTAAAAAAATATCGCTAAGGCGTTGACTGAAAGTATGTAAAAACATATTCTCATTTTCAACGTATTGATTAACCCAAACGTATCCAAAACCATATTTACACAACATTCCTCTTAGCAAAGTTACCCAGTTAGTACAAGAGATATGCTCTGTAGCCTGTGTTAATAATTTATTATAAATTATCTTGACTGGATTGTTTTCTTGTAGTTTTAAAATTTTAAACCAGTATTTAATTACTCTTATTAATCGCTGATTGATTAATGGGAATACTTTTAATTCATGATATACGAAAGCTGACGGTGTAGATTTCCTTACCCCCAGTATGGATTTTAAGAATCCTAAATGCATTTGTTCCATTTTTACCGCTTCACAATAGCCCCATATTTCGCACGAATAATTAAGTATTGGTGATATTAGAGTATTAAACAGATGGAGTTGGGTGGAAGGTGATAATTCCTGATATTGGTGGAGCAGAGAATATAAGTTAAACATTGCTCTACGACCTAGGTCTACAAGGTTCTGTATTCCTTTCGTAAATCTTCCACTACTACCGAACATAAACCCCAGATACTTGAATTGCCCAACTGTTTCTAATAATTTGTCTCTATAAAACCACCTGTCCATCATCCCGATCTTTCCACCTCTTTTAAAGGCAACGCATTTGGTTTTTGTTGTGTTAACGCGCAAACCCCATTTGTAACAGTAATCACTTAGACAATTAAGTCCTCGTTGTAAACCAGTTCTGCTTTCACTGAATAAAACCATATCATCGGCAAATAAAAGGACAGTTAACAGCAATGAGTTAATGTTTACACCTATGTCGTTATGCTGTTCAAAAGCTTCGTTAATGTCATTTATAAACACAGAGAAAAGAAACGGAGATAGAGACTCTCCCTGAAGAACCCCATTTGTTGATGTGAAGAAACATTCATCATGAGGGTCATCGCACGTGTTCGTAGTGGATTTGAAAATTGACTGTTTGATGCAAAGTTTTATTTTACTGTACATATTTTGAAGAATGTTTGTGACTTTACAACTGACTTTGTTCTTGTGTAACTTAAACCAGAGAGCCCTTCTATTAGCACTGTCAAATGCTTGCTTTAAGTCAATAAAAGCACAATATAAGGGCTTAGAGTTGTTTAAAAATAATTCTAATAAACCATGTAAGATAAATATGCAGTCAGTTGTTCCTTTTTGTTTTCTAAACCCAAACTGATTTTCTGAAATGACGTTATTTAATTCTGCCCAAGTACATAATCTCCGATATAATATTGTAGTGAAAAGTTTACCAATACAACTTAACAGCGTAATGCCTCGGTAGTTGTCTGGATTATTAATTTCCCCCTTTTTGTATATGGGTATGATTTCACCAACTGCCCATTTTGGGGAAAGATGCCACTGCTAAATACTTTGTTAAAAATCTTTAGTAGAACTTGACGAAGAGCACTACCTCCATATTTTATAAATTCATTAAGAATTAAATCGTACCCCGCACTTTTGTTATTTTTCAAGCTTTTGATACTATACTCTAATTCGTTTATGTTTATATCCCCGTCCAACCATTCATCATAATGGGCATCGTGACTTTTTTCCCATTTGCTCACTTCACTTTCACCCGAGCCAAGTGGGGATTGAATATTGTTCATGGTACGGAAGTGCGTAGTAAAATCACAATCACCCGTGACTAATTTCTCCCTCTTTTTGATTTTATTCCAAAACTGCTTCGGGTCACTGCGGCACAATTGTATTAGGTCATCTGCTTGCTGCAACTTTAACCTTGTCCGTTTCGTTCGGCAACATTTCCGATAGTCATTTCTTGCTTTGCACATTTTATATTTATCCAATGGATTTTTTGTTTTCTTGTAAATGTTTTTCAAATTTGTAAATACCTTCCCCATTTCCCGACACTCCCCGTCATACCATCCCCTCGTTTTGGCCCTGTTACTAAGTTGTTTTCCTACTTGATGAGGTTTGGCAGCAGCCAAAATTAATTCATTTAATTTTGTGATACTAACATTAATAATCTCGTCATCGTCTCCGTCGCTATCAAGTATTTTTAAAATTTCGAGCAAATTATCAGTACATTCAACTTGTTGCATGTTAGCAATAAACTCCCCCTTTTTCTCCTCCCTCCACTTTATTCTATTTTTGTATGTTGTATTGGAATGTAAATCTGGTGAATGGTTTAAAGTTTGACATGTAAGTTTCAAAACAATGGAAGCATGGTCGGAATAAGCATTAAAATCGTTCACAATAAAATTGTTTACTAAAGGTAATATGCCCAATGAACACAACGCATAGTCAATAGTACTTTGACCGTTTCTGTTACAAAAAGTCACCTTCCCTACCCCTTTATCTTCCCCCGCCCTACCATTGATGATTACCATGTCACTCATTTTACACATTCTGACAAGACGTTGCCCCCACTCATTTACTCTTTTATCTTCATTTGGACGATTGACAAGCATGTTGTTGACTGACAGGTGTTCCATTGCCATACATCTGATGCCGTCTATCGTTGTGATATTATTATCTTTTTCAAAACTTATATTTTCTTCATGGATATCAAATAGCCCGCCCGTCCTTGAGTTTAAATCACCTATAACGATAATGTCACCTTTCGATTTCAGTTCGGCAATCTTGTCAGTTAAAATCTCGTACCCATCTATTCCTGAGTCGAGCGTGTTGCGAGATGACGAGACGGGTTTCATATAAACACAGATAGTGTATATGTCCTCCCGTAAACCAAAATATTTTTTACACAATTTAAAAATCAGACCGTCCTCAAAATCCCAATGACACTTACTTATTCCTTTCCAAATACTGTTTTTAAAGAAGCATATTAACCCCCCACTATCTCTTTTTGCTTTTTTCCTGCGCTTGCGATGCTTACTTACACATTCATATCCATTTAAAAACAATACATTATACTCATTCGTCCAACACTCGCTTAACACAATCATATCACAAACATTTATCTCATTCACAAAATCATCATTCTCCAGCTTCGAAACAAGACTGCCATTTACATTTAAAGACAAAACGGATAAAAAGGATACATTGTTTCTGGGGGCTCCTAGTACCTCATCCTATGCTCTCCCGACGACGTCGATTTCTTTGACGATCTTCCCGTCGACGATGAGTTTAGCTGGGTATATGATGGAGGCCCGCTTTCCCTTTTTTCGTAGGTCCACGACCTCCGGAACCAGCATCTCCCTGGCCTTCCTGATCTCGTAAGGGAAATCTTCCGATATGCCGTATGGTTTTCTTAAATTGATCTTCTCCATTCTTACTAATTCCCGAACTTGGTAATTCAAGAAGTTAGCGATTATTGGCCGTGGTCGATCATTATTCGCCCTTGGTCTCCCAATGCGGTGGGCCCTTTGTATATCAACTGGTTGATTTATACGTAGTTCCTTCTTTATAAAATGTTTTAACAACCCTATACAATCCTCATTTTTGTCTTCCTTGACACCGTAGAAAAGCAAGTTGTTCCTCCTCCCTCTCGCCTCCTGGTCAATCACCCTCCATTGCATCCGCTTTAACTTCTCATCCGCATCCTCCTCCCTTCTCCT
This sequence comes from Berghia stephanieae, assembly GCF_034508935.2. Taxonomy (NCBI): domain Eukaryota; kingdom Metazoa; phylum Mollusca; class Gastropoda; order Nudibranchia; family Aeolidiidae; genus Berghia; species Berghia stephanieae. Next base: position 27,235,576 of record NC_088366.1, read on the forward strand.
CATTCTAACCACTTCCTCACTCTTGTCTTTTCACGTTCGCCTCAATCATATCCATCCTCTCGTCTTGTTTTTCTATTTTCTCCAGCACCTTTTTAACAGCAGCACCTAGAGGAGAGACTTCACTTGTTACGATTTCCAACGCCTTTAGAACTGCATTTAACCTTTCTTTTAATCCCATCACCTCATCTCTTAAAAAGCACAAATCCTTTCTCACTTCTTTCACCTCTTCCGTAACTTCCCTACTATCACTCCCTGGTCTCATCCTCTTCGCATCACGATAACACACTTCATTTTCGCTCGACATTATAACAGGACGACGTTTAAACAATTCACTATAGAATCTTGTTAGGGTAACAGTTAAATGTATTCACAGTCAATCACAGAACGTAGATAGGAAATATAACAGGGACGGTTGACAGGTGGACAACGATGATGACAGTGACGATTAGTCAGAAATATTCACAATGAAATGAGAAAATATAACAACTAAGGTTTACAGGCGACGATGACGGTGACGATGACAGTGAAAAATACTGATTATTTAGAAATTATCACTTTAAAAAGTCCGAATAATAGTCCAAAAGATAAAGGGAAATGTCACGAATAGATTAATATAGATTCCAATACAAGACAGCAACAATTACTTGAGAATTACTTGAGAAATGTACAATAACACCACAGCAGATAAAAACACGTCTTGACACCTTGACACACAACAACTATCTCTCTAAATAATGACACTCATAAACGATATGACAAGTCAGTATCCTATATAGTTTAGGGCTCATTCCTGTTTTAAGAGATGAAAGTATTTTCATCTAGCAATACTTCCAAGCCATAATATTATTGGAGTAGGAGTTCATCCAAGTTTCGAACGCTTCAGACATTAGTAAATCTCTTGCGTTTTCTTTATGGTTCAATCTGTAGTGTATTTGTGCGGCTATGTTGCTTATGGTATGACACTCGCATTCCTGATCGGAGGATCCAGGATTCGCGTCCAACTTGAGCGGCGCATATTTGAGCCATTGTAAAATGAGTACCTGATCGTTAACAGCGGCGTTGTCTCTGTCGGAATATCGCCTAATGGGTGTCATGTCTCGTCCTACATGCTAAGCGTTGCTGTTGGCTAGGGGACCCCTTGGCACATTTAGTGGTTATTGAGCTATCTATTTAAATTAATGCTCTAGTATTATGGGTTTGTTTTGTTTTTTGTTGTTTTTTTTTAAAATTTCAAACTGTTTTTGGTAAAAGAAACAAACTAAAATATGACCAACCGCTCAAATTTGTTTCATGTTGGAATGAGTTAGATAAAGAAAATAAAGCTTAACTTCAAAGAGATCATTTTATGAAATCTAATATGTTTTTGATATTGGAAACAAAATCCAATCTTGATCCTGAGGTGAGTCCTAATTTCAATCAAAATTGTATAACTTAATATTAAAATTGATTTTCTTTACATCAAGACTAATTCGAAAAAATACAGTTACTAAGCGATATCTCACAAATATTTTTGTCAAATTATACATCTGTTCTCAGATGATTTTCTTTCCATTCACATATTTACTTGGCAGATACTTACTACTGAACAATAAAGCAGAAGCATAAGAATGGCAACCTTGCTACTTCTCTAATTTAAGGATTCCGATAACTCAGTTGGTAGAGCACTCGCGTCAAACGTAAAGGGACCAGGTCGATCTCGAGTGCAATCGAATTTTTTTCTGACCCTCTTGTCCAGCCCGCAATGATTGGGCAGCTGAGTCTGTTGGATCCAGCGGAAAGTACCTTGCCAAGCGTCCTATCCAAAGGATAGCTAGTAATTGCTATAGACACCGAGTAGATGGACATTATGGTTCTTAAGGTCTACTACTTCACTAGTTGTGAAAATCTGGTGTCATATTAAAGAAAGAGGGCCTTCCGGTATCTGGGCAAGGAGAAAGTTGGGCTTCTATGTGGATCTGATATATATCATAACAAATCGAATTATTTAAATGATACAAATTGTTTTTAAAGGAAATTAGATTAGATCTATCTAAATTGTCCCGACATAATGACTTTTTGAGACAAAAGCCCACATGTTTTCCCCTGTGAATCATTCCGATTGTGGCCCTTTTGTTAGAGATCCTTTCACATTGTCAGTTTAATTCGTATCAGACGAGCTAGCAGGATATAATATTATATTATCGTTCTTATATCTACTATTAATTTCCGCTAAACTCGTTCCCATTCTGTTTCAAATTTATTCCTATGTCCTAATTAGCTTGGTCGAACCTTTTTTTTTAATTAGAAAGGGGTGGTTCTCAAAGGAAAGTGCGGCCCTTCTATAAGACTAAATTATAAATTGAGCTTTATATAGCGCAATATCCACTAAATGTGCTCAAAACGCGTTACAAGGGGTCCCTGGTCAACAGCAACATTTAACATGTAGGACGGGACAACAAAAAAAAAAAGAAGAAAATAAAAGTAACGAACCGATTTTCCCAGATTTTGTCTGCACTAGATTATGTCCACTGCCCTAAATAGTCGTTTTGAGCATGCCTCTTTATTCCATTTTTTTTTCATTCTAATCGACTATTCCACTGAGAGTGACCTATCAGTTTGGAAAGCGGGGTTCAATGCGTATGAAAAACTAAGGTTAAATCGAAATTAGCTTAATAACTTTTGTTTTTTTTTGTTTTTAAAGGTTTTACGGCGCTCGCAACACATAGGGTCATATCAGCGCCAGAGCTTAATAAGTTATAATTACTGCCTGGAAAGATAATAAAGGTAGCGCAGTAAGTGGTATTTTCTATACCTCATATCCAATGGGTATCGAGTTTCGACTCCATACCTCGCTGTATGATACTGAGCAAATAACTTGACCAAAGCACACTTTGTGGCGCTGCGCTGTGGCTAATGTCTGGTATACTCCAAATCTCTTCCTGAAATATTATACTCTGAAGCCAAATTTGTCCTTCTGGATAAATAAATGGAATTTCATTTTTGTTATTATTTTATTATATTATAAAACATAATAAATCCCTTGACAAAATAATAAGTGTGGAAATATGTAGATGTGATAGAACCATATCGTCACTCTAGTCGGCCACGGGTACAACTGATACAACATTGTCACCTTATTGAATACATGGACCAGTTTCATCTCAATATCTGCTTATAACATTAATTTCCTATCAGATAACACTATAATTAGCAACAATAATGTGTTCCATAAGAGAAAATGTAATATTTAAACATTCAATTTCTGCGAGGTTGAGCTATCAATTCGTAATGTTTTTCACAAGGAATGAAATTAATTTATCAATTAGAAGCACATTTTATTTAAAATGCGATAATTTTTTTTAAAACGTGAGCTATTATATAGCCCAATATCCACTAAAAGTGCTCAAAGCCGCTTTACAAAGGGTCCTTAGCCAACAGCAACACGTAACAAACAGAACGAGACATGACGCCAGTTAGGCGATATTACAATTTGTCCGACAGAGACTACGCTGTTAACTGCCAGATCCTCATTTTATACCTGAGTACAATCAGAGAATGTGAGTCAAGGGCCTTTTCCATGGACTCAACTATGCGTCGAGCGAGGCTCGAACCCAGGAACTTCCGATCCGACAGCGAGTGTCATACTACAAGACCACATAGCCGCACATTCTTGAAATTGCGTATACGAATGCACTTTGTTTATAAAATCGGTATGCACTATGACCAAACGGTCTACCTGAAAGAAACTGCATCAAATCTGCTGGTCTTTAATAATAATCTAATTCAATAGTAGCGACACAAAATCTTACCAAATTACTTGTATCTGTTCACTCTGTTTATTATTTTATTAATTCATATCTTATTTGCGGCTATGTGATCTAGTGGTATGACACTCGCTTTCAGATGTGAAGGTTCTGAGTTCGAGCCTCACTTGGCGCATAGTTGAGTCCTTGGAAAATGATCCTTATTTACATTCTGTCACCATACTCAGGTGTAAAATGAGTACCTGACCTTTAATAGCGTTGTCTCTGTCAGAAAACAATTGTAATATCGTCTAACAGGGGTCATGTCTCGTTCTACATGTTACATGTTGCTGTTGGTCAGGGACAACTTGTAAAGCGCTTTGAGCACATTAAGTGGATAGGGGAAAACTTAAAGATAGACCTCTTCTATTGTTTCCATTATAGATATTTTGATAATAACTGTTTCGTGTTTGTCAGACGGGTCTGTAAATTGATATGGTGGTTTCCATACGGAAGCGAAGGCATTTATCATTTGGAGCTAATCTGTGACAATAATAGGTACACTAAAGTATAATATAGGCACCTAGAAAGCTGAACAATTTTTGTTTATAGAGAAAGTTGTTGTGCGCAATCAAATAGCCACGAGGTGCTACTAAAGTTATCTGATACGAATCTGGTCTATAACAATCAAATCCACAATCTCGAATTTACATTTACACTCTTTCATTGTTTAACTCTCTCCTGACCAACCATAGGAAAATCGTCACATTCGTTACGATGCAACCGAAAATTTTCTAATTCTGATTTCTCTTGTACATCACAACATTCAAAGAAATGCCTTGATTACAGCTAATAATACTACACACTGTGTTGTAGAGCTCGTTTTGCAGAACAACATCTTGTATAGAAGGCACTTGTTACTTTTTTGTTTGAGTAAGAAAAGTCTATTTTTGTGTTGGGGAAATTATAAAAATGGCTGGTAAGGAAAGAGAGTTAATTGTTTTCGTTGTTGCCTTTTTTCTATATTAATAGTAGAGAACTCGCAGTATATGCGGCGAAGTAAAGGCTATTATAAAGAGGCACACATCTTTTTAAAATATATATTATATAATTGTAATGTGGAGATTACCACAGATCGAGACGAATCTTTTGAGCCATCAACGATCGAAATTGCTCAGGTAATAATGTAGGGGAGGGGAAAAGGAATCTGCCATTAGGGCGGCCAGATGGCGAATAACAACATGAAATAACCTATCATTCTGCCCCAGCAGATATTATAAATAATCATTCGAGTCAACGCGTGGTAGAATTACCCTTAACCCTGTCCTTATCACCCAAAGGACAATACGTCACATTCGTTACGATGTAACCAACAATTTTATTGTTCTGATTTCATTTTATTATAGTTATAACTATATAAACCACCGTGTTGCAGAGCTCATTTTTCTGAAAAAAAAACACATACTCGTTACTATTCCCTCTGAAAAATCTATTTTTGTGTTAGATGAGTGTGAAATTTCAGGTAAAATTCTGAAAATAGCTGGAAATGAGAGGGTTAATTGAAAAAGGTTTGCAAGTTACTCGTATATCAATCTGTGAAAAATAGTTTTATAATTTTTAGATTTGCCAGCAGTAATTCTGTGCTCGTTGACAAAATTTGTACATGGGATGTACAGAACAATTTGACTCTCAACCCTATTTTGTTATAGAATACATGTTTCCTATATCCAATTCCTTTAGAATATTTCTGGAATGAAGACAAGTTTGAATGGCTTTTTAAAAAAATCATTTTTCATCTGCTTTGAATGACATTTGAAAAATTATTTAGAGGCAGATATATAGACATAGACAATAAGAAAACATTGAACTGATATACAGTGCCCTTCAATCAACTTGCCTCACAAGGGCAGGCAGGCCTATGCTCAATATCAAATTTCAGGGACATTTTACAGATAATAAAGACTCCAAATTTCAGGAACAATAGCTCTTTTTTTTTTTTTTGTGTGTGTGAGGGGGGGGGGGGGGGTAGATCGATATGCTATTAAATTCTTTAGCCGGGGCAAAACAAATATGCATTTTTGGAGAAAAAAAGGCAATATTATTGTCAAATAGAATATTCATTCAAATATTATCGCCTCTATAGCATTTCCACTGCCGTGGGCATCATTGTCATTGTCAGCGATATGAGAATCTAAGTTCTGTGGCTTATTGACTTCTATGAATTATTTGATTTATGATGTGTTCAATTGATTTAATTTGTCCACGGTATACACACACACACACACACAAACTCATATATATATATATATATATATATATATATATATATATATATATATATATATATATATTATTTCTATATACCTTTGGACTTCTTGAACTCGTATTGACGGGCTGAGTTGATGAATGAGCAAAGTAACTTGGAAGACCTTGCCCCTTCAGCGTATTTTGTCTTGGTTTGCTTTCTTTTTTTTTTTCCGGATATAACTTGTGCTTCTTAAAACAGAGGACATACGTAATAATATAGTTTCACTACTTTTTCTGGAACTTCTTCTTGCTCTTACTTTCATTTATAACCAATCAATGAAAATACAACAGAGTTGATTCTATATTAGTCATTCAACTTCAAAAGTAGCAAATTTGAACTTAACCTCTTATCAAGAGCTACATGTATGTGAGTGCTCAAAGTTTGATTTTGCAAAGGTCCCAAGCCAACATTTGACATCTAGGACGACACACATCTCCATGAAGCGATATTACATTTTAACTAAATAAGGGCTTATTACGCACAGGCACAACTTCTTCTCGTGCGGCTATGTAGTTTAATGTTATGACACTCGATTTCGAATCGGAAGGTCCTGGGCTCGAGCCTCGCTCGGCGCATATTTGAGTCTTTGTCCTTCACCGTACTCCGGTATAAAATGAGTACCTGGTGGTTAACAACGTTGTTTTTGTCGGAAAAAAAATAATATCGCCTAACAGGCACTATGTCTTGTTCTATATGTTACGTGTTGATGTTGATCAGGGACCTTTTGTAAAGCGCCTTGAGAACGTTTAGTGGATATTGCGCTATATAAAAAAAGCTCAAAGCTCAAGTTAATGATTATACCATCATAAAAATTTAGATTGATCAAGACGAATCTTTTGATCCATAAAGGATCAGAATCGGTTCAGTCCAGTAATAAAGTCTGCAGGTGCCTGCAACCGACTCTGTCAATCTTACTCCCCTGAAGATTACCAAAATTGGACGAAGTCTGTTGACAAACTTAATTTTCCTATAGATAGAATGCGCTTGGCCAAGGAGTTCACAAAATTGCCATCCGGAAGTATAACGGACCAACACACAAACTCTGTGTAACCATGAAATTTTATAGTCTGGTTAATACAGTTTAGTGAGAACAACTCACAAACGCGGATGGCAAAAACAATGATAAAGGCCTGAGTGACGTCATCTGCATACTATATCTATAGGGAATGAGATAAGCGGAAGAGTAGCGTCCCTTGATTGGACGTCACCCATAGTCTGTGACGTCACCGGTGGAAAAGTTATTAGAGAGAGAACGTCATGTTGGTTGTGCGCATGCGTCTCTCGTCCTCGCGGATGAGAAACGTATTCCTCCGATTTGACGGATAAAATAAGATTAGTTCGCCCATAATGTTTTATTCCATAAATTATCTAAATCAGTCACGAAATATATTACAAGCCTGAAATGATGTCGGTTAAGCTATACTAATACACTATACTTGCTATTTTTGTAGGTAAAAGCTTATCTAAACAGATGTTCAAATAACCGATCATTTGTAGATTTTCTAAAAGTCAACTGGTGATAAAATTACCCTTAATTTAGAAAAAGGATCGCAAGTTAGCCATATTATATTAACCTGTAAAAACGTAGTTTTATTTATTTTATTTTTTTTTTTTTAGATTTATCAGTGATTCTGTGTTTGTTAACAAAAAGATAACAGAGGCTGTCCGGAACAAATTTGACACCCAACTCTATATTTCAAAGAGCAGATAGAGACAACGCCAGGTACCAATCATGTAACTTATTTAACACCTGATTCTTAAGATTCTTGTTGGAATATTATGTGAATTAACTCTCTCCTTATGACAGTTTCCTGATTTTCCCGAAACTCCATACCAACAACAAAAAGATGATTTTTACGACTCTTTCAAAAAGGAAGAAAGTTACATTATATGATACATATTGTTCGGAAAAACTAGCATTACATTACAGCAGTAAGTTCTTATTGTTATAAGAAAAAATATGTCTCCAAATTTGTAATGGACAAATGTAACCAGAATGAGAAAATGTTGGCTGCATCGTAATGAGTGTAAGGATTTCCTTTAGTTGGTAAGGATAGAGTTAACTATATTTTGTGCCGGCCAGAGTAGGGCCTGACCGAGGGGGCTACTACAGTCAGAAACTGAGTGTAAAACAACAATACAACAGAGCAGCACATTCATTTCAAAACAGCAAACTTGCCTAATCAGAAGAAAAAGAAAAATTAGGACAAGCACCCGTATAGATAGTATGCACTTGGCTAAGAAGCTCACAACATTGCCATCCGGAAGTATAACGGACCAAAACACAAAACTATGTGTAACCTTGAGCGTTTTATAGTCCAGTTAAGATAGTATAGTGAGAATTACTCATAAACGCGGATGGCGAAAAACAATAACAAAGACCATAGTGACCGTCGTCTTCGTTCTTTCATTTACGTCTCCAGAGGTAATCTTTAACTTTCTCATGTATAGATAGTATGCGCTTGGCTAAGAAGCTCATAACATTGCCATCCGGAAGTATAACGGACCAACACACAAAACTGTGTGTATCCATGAACGTGTATAGTCGGGTTAATACAGTTCAGTGAGAATAACTCACAAACGCGGATGGCAAAATACAATAACAAAGGCTTGAGTGACGTCATCTTCGAACTATCTATAAGCATCAACCACACAGTACTTGTTAGTACACTAGCGTATCTGTCCCTGGATCGTTGTCAAGGAGAATGTGAAAAGGCTAAATAATAGATGCGTAGACCTGTCTTATCCTCGTTAAAACCGAGACAAATTACATTATTACTTCTCACGCTCCTTCTCGTGTTTCAGGTCGTATGCCACGGTGGGTTTCCATCCTCTATCAATGGACTACAGTCATAGAGAAAGACAGACTGCTCATTGCCTTAACTTACTGCCTGATTAAGGGTCGGAAGTCGTTCTATGTGTCCCAACGCCTCAAAACAGTATTATGTTTGGACGGTATAGGTGGTAAAAATGAATTCTATAGCCAGAAATATAGATAGAATGCGCTTGGCCAAGGAGTTCACAACATTGCCATCCGGAAGTATAACGGACCAACACACAAAATCTGTGTAACCATGAACTTTTATAGTCTGGTTAATACAGTTTAGTGAGAACAACTCACAAACGCGGATGGCAAAAACAATAACAAAGGCCTGAGTGACGTCATCTGCATACTATCTATAAGACTTGGACATTCTTTTCTATTTATTATTATTATTATTATTATTATTATTATTATTATTTATTATTTATTATATTATATTATATTATTATTATTATTATTATATTATATATATTATATTATTATTATTATTATTATTATTATTATTATTATTATTATTATTTATTATTATTATTATTATTATTATTATTATTATTATTATTATTATTATTATTATTATTATTATTATTATTTATTATTATTATATTATTATTATTTTATTATTATTATTATTATTATTATTATCATTATTATTATTATTAATATTATTATTATTATTATTATTATTATTATTATTATTATTATTATTATTATTATTATTATTATTATCATTATTATTTTGTTTTGATTTTGGTTGAGAAGAAAAATAAAAAATCTTTTTGATCTAAGAAGTAAATTGTTCCATTTCTAATTTTCACTAACTCAAATTAATTTTTCGTGACCATAATAAATTGAGACGGTTGGACAAATATAGATAACCATAATCCCCTAGGTTACGTATAAAAAAAAGAAAGAAAAAAAAAGAAAGAAAAATTAAAAAATAAAAACAAAAAAAAAAATTGGCCACAAAATTCGTTTTTCAAATTTTGATCAATTGGCAAAAACTCTCAAATCCTATATAGAAAATTGACTCGAAAGTAAATATAATAAGGATTGTGACCCACAACGTCAAACTGGTATTGTATAAAACTAAAGCTGGTGCCAATGTGATTGTACATTACTTCCAATCGCCATGAACACTTTTGCAGGTTCAATCAAGTCAAAACATAATACCTATAATTTACTTAGCGATACTTACTCACTACTAGTCATACGGATGATTTCCAGTACATGATCTTATTGATCTTCTTCACCGGACACAAGTTATTCTTTGTCAGACCAGGTACTCATGAATCCAGTTTTTATTTTTTGTCTTATAGTCAGATAGTATTTATTACTCCTTCCAGCTTCCAGTATTTGTCCGATATTTTTAAAAACGAATTCAAACTTTTGCACAAACGATATCATCAGGCAAACTGTTCCACAGCTAAATAACTCTCACGTTAAAATTATACTTTCTATTATTTATCTTTGCCCTTTGTGGACAAAATTTTATTCTGTATAGTAACTGGGTGGGTTTTCAAACCACATTTTCACATATTTATAAGTGCGGCTATGTGGTCTATGTGGTATGACGTTCGCTGTCGAATCGGAAGGTCCTGGGTTCGAGACTGGCTCGACGCATAGTTGAGTCCTTGAAGAAAACTCTCCTCACTTTCTCCCACCGTACTCAGGTGTCAAATGAGTACCTGGTCGTTAACAGCGTTGTCTTTATCCGAAAAAAAATATAATATCGCCTAACAGGCGTCATGTCCCGTCCTACCTGTTAAATGTTGCTGATGACAAGAGACCCCTTGTAAAGCGCTTTGGGCACATTTAGTGGATATTGCGCTATATAAAAGCTCAATTTAAAAAATGATAATTCAATCCTCCCTGTGCTACTTCTCACATAATATTTTGTGAACTTCTATCACATCATCCCAAACCTTCCTGTTAAGATACTGGCTAAAGAACCATTGCTGCCTTCCCTCGAAACAGCCAGCTGAATTGTATTGGATAAGGCTACCATTCGGTTGCCCATGTTTAAGTTTGCGTTAGTACATTTGGTTTCCGTAATGTCTTCTTAGGACAAAAGCTTCATATCAGGAATTTATTTCGTCTCTCTTCCCTGAATTCCCTCTATCATTTCAATGTGTTACATGATGTATGGTGACCAGGTAGAGCTGCCGTAGTCCAGATGGGTTCTTACTGGTAGTGATTTGTCGAGCCGGAAGAACGTTTCTACATTGAGGTGGAAAAATATACGTCTGGCTAAGGCAAACATAGACGTTGATATTTTTTTCTTTTGATAGATGTTGTGATAAAAACAGAAATGAAAATGATGATAATGATAATGATGATGATGATGATGATAATGATGATGATAATGATGATGATGATCATGATAATGGCGATGATGCATCATCTTCAACGTTTATGGAAATGAAATAAGAACATGTAGACAAGATGTCGTTTTGTTACGCGTGTAACTAGCCAAGATTTTGTTATTAACAAGTTTACTGCCGTGCTCTGGAAAAACTCGTAAAAATTTTGGCCAGAAAACTCGTCTTTCAAATATCGATCGAATTAAATGACTCTCATCTTGGCAAAAGCTCCCGCAAGGTCCCAGGTTTGAGAGATTTTTGCCAAGATGAGAGTCATTTAAATCGATTAATATTTGAAGGACGAGTTTTCTGACCAATTTTTTTTAAATACGAGATTTTTCAGTGTACGGCAGTCAATTAACTGATTAAATGATTCTTTCTTATTTTTTATCTGTTATAATTATTATACTGACCTCTTACCGACAAGTCTTTAAAATGGCTATGTCATTTTGACACCATAACACATCTGTCAAGAAATTCTCCCTGACCGAATTAATGAAAAAGCAGACGATGATAAATTTCGACAGTTTTCTGACATTTTATTTCTTTCCCCATTTAGGTAGAAGATGTTAAATTCACACACACACACACACACACACACACACACACACATACATATATATATATATATATATGTGTGTGTGTGTGTGTGTGTGTGTTTGAGTGTGCGCGCGTGTGTGTGTGTGTGTGTGTGTGTGTGTGTGTGTCGATCGATAAAGTGACTCTGAACTTGTCAAAAATCCCCAAACCCGAGACTCTAAAGATGATTAAGGTTTTATCTATGGACAAATTGAGAGATATCTTAAATCCCTCGATATCTTACAGTAAGGATTTTGTTTTTAAGGAGTGGTAGATTTATTTACACATCTAATAAAGAAAATAAAATTGCAAAGAGGTATAACTCCTGAATGTAGAATGCAGATTTTTTCTTCGCATTAATTCTATACATGCTTGGTTCGATTTTACGCTCGCTCAATATCACGATACGGGCATCTATGTTTTCTAGTGGTTTGAAACTTGCATGTGACATAAAGGTGTTAGTTCGAATCTCGCTATTAAAGGCGCAAAGTTGAGGTGTACAAGGAGTACTTGGTTGGAAACAGCATTGTCTTTGTTGTCTTGTGGTTTGATAATTGGCATGTGACCTGCCTGTGCTGATTCGAGTCCCGCTGTTAAAGGCGCAAAGTTGAGGTTTGAAAGTAGTACCTGGTTGGTCACATCATTGGTTCTGTAAATACAAATGTATAGTACAGCCTGACAGATATCATGTCTCGTCACACATAATATATAAAGCATTGCTGTTGGCTTGGGGCCCCATGTAAAGCGCTTTTAAATCGATTTTTGATAATATTGATCTATATAAAGGACTGACTGTTCGTATTCAATAAAGCCCCAGTCGCGTCGCAATTAACGCTCTTTCAGCCAAAACAAGTCATAGCCTAATAGGATCAATAAAGAACCATGATTCAAAAGAGATTCACTCCGACGTTAAAAGATTAAAGATTCATGCAGGCTTTATTTTGATAACACCCCCTCCCCTCAAAACAATAATAAAAATATAAAAAATATAAAAACGAAATAAAGGAACCAAGCAGACAGCGAAATTAGTGTGGGCTCTGAAAGGAATTTCAATGTTCTTCGAGGTATTTCACAATCACATGTTTGATCCTCTCCAGGATATTAGTAAACAAATCTTGAACGCATTTTTATTTGTCGATATTATTTTAATGTCAGAGCTGTTCAATTTTCTTGCAAATTTGATGTTTAAAGGCAAAAATAAAATAATAATAATAATAATAATAATAATAATAATAATAATAATAATAATAATAATAATAATAATAATAATAATAATAATAATAAATTGAGCTTTCATATAGCACAATATCCACTAAAAGTGCTCAAAGTGCTTGACAAGAGGTCCCTGACTAACAGCAACACTTAACACGTAGGACTAGAATGACGCCTTTTAGGCGATGTTACAAATTTTTCGGACAGAGACAACGCTGTTAACAGCCAGGTACTCATTTTACACCTGAGTACGGTGAGAGAATGTAAAGAGACTTTTCCAAGGACTCAACTATGCGCCGAGCGAGGCTCGAACCCAGGACCTTCCGATCCGAAAGCGAGTGTCATACCACATAGCCGCACAAATAAAAGAAAAGAGATTTAGTATCATTATGTCCATTAAGAAAAAAGTTTGGCCCGGTGTCTTCGACAATAAACGGAAGTACGCAACCGTTTTATTTTTATAATTGGAAAGACCGTAAAGACGGAATTACAATTTATTCAGTAAAGAAAAAAGGGGGTATTAGAGCAGAGTACTGATGTGACCTCTGTCCGCCGCAGCGGATGTGAATTATACTTTTGTTCCGGTCTCGGAAATTAATGGCCTAATATTATGAGACATTTGCCTCATGTTAAACATTAACGCTTTGTATATTGCGCTTATCTAAAAGTCCATAGTCCGGGAGCAGTCTTGAATCACTCCAATATTATATATTTTTCAAAATTTCAATAGGTCTTATGAGATTACCAGCCATATTTACAACAGGACCTTGGATACTATCAGTTTTTTTTATTACTTCCAGCCAACCAGTCTTTTCTTTTTCTGTTTTTTTTTTTCGTTTAGTTTCAGCCAATTTGCATCAATCCAATCTTAAGTTTTTGTTAAACATATTTCACCATTTCAAAAAAAAAAAGGATTTACTATTTTTGAGAGCTGAATTTCTTGTTGAATTATGTAAGGGGGGGGGGGGGGTAACGCAGCTCAGAGGAATAGACTTTGCTTCGTACCCGAAAGATGCCGACTTCGACTAGCCACAAGCCACCCTCCCATGCGCGCTCCCCTAGAAGAGACTATAAAAACCCAATTTCCCCTTGGAGATTCTCCTTTTTCACTCATTTTGGTTAAAATAGATATAACAATAATGATATATTATATCTATACGTAACACAAATATTATAACATTGATTCACCTCTCTGCTGTACAAGAAAAACAAAATTAAAAGGATCCACCTATCTGCTCTAAAACCAAAAGAAGACTAAATGAAACAGGAAGAAAAGATAATTCCTATAAGTCCAAACAAACACGGCAGTGACGTCTCCTACTCTAATCTCTCTTCAATACAGTTTTATTTTCCCTTCCTCCCCCTCCCCCCACCCTCCAATTTTACTTACATCCATACCATGGATCATAAAATGGGACACAAACAGCCTTACCATCGTTTTTAACCCTCTCCTTACCAACCATAGGAAAATTGTCATATTCGTTACGATACAGCTAACATTTTCTCCTTTGGATTTCTTTTGTCCTTTAAAAAATATTAAAAATAGTCAAAGAAATTTAACATTGTGCCGTGTGTTGTGGACCTCATGTTAAAAAAAATATTAAGTACTTACTGTTTTTGTGTTTGAGTTAATTAAAATTATATTTTTCAGTTGGTTGGGTGTGAAATTCAGGGAGAATCCTGAAAATGGCCGTAAGGAGAGAATTAGCAACCTTTAATCCCAAAACCGGATTTCCTTTGAATGGGGTTAAAACCCATCTATTTTTTCTATTATAGTGCGGCTTTGTGTTCTCGTGGTATGGTACTCAGCTCAAAACCAGTAAGTAAAAGGTTAGAATGCCACTGTTACACGGCATAAAGTTGAATTCTTACAACAGACTCTTCTCATCTCAGATAGTAAATGTGAACTTGGTCGGCAGCAGCGTTGTGTGTCTATGTCAAATTGAAATGATCACAGTTTTCTAATACGCATTTCTTGTTCTACAATATTAACTGTCGTTGTTGGATTAAAACCCCTAGTAAAGTAAAGTGATTTAAGAAATTCTTCATTAGGACATATTTGCTTACAAGCCAAACCACCTTCAGAAGCAAAAGCAAATAAAGTCATGTGACTCAAGATGAAACGAAACCCAAATTCCCGCTTATTATGTCAAAATGAACGGGACTCCGGAAGCAGCAGCCTCTAATGGTGCTGACAATATTATGTTATGACGATCGACCCAAGATGCACATTCCGTCATTCGGGCACGGAGTTAGATCTCCATGAGTCACATGGTCGGGCCGTTCAAGGCGCCCGCTATAGGCCCGACATCTGGTATGGTTTTGTGTCCTTTGCCCCCGATATGCCTCAAGCTCCCCTACCAACAAGGTAGGATATCCGCTAGGGAGTCCGGAAGGCGAATTTAGAACTGGGATAAAATGATAAGAAATAAGATCACCGAGTATTTTGTAATGTAAGGATTTTCATTTATTCTCCGAATAGAAATTAACCCTGAATTTGATTCATGTGGTTATAAATTCAATATCCATCCAATCATTCTGACAAAAAACTAGTTTGTGACGCTGGGTCACAAATTGAGATTAGAGTAAAACAGAACCCTGCCTGTAGTGAGTTAACAATGTGGATAATAAGAGGGCGGTGGATTAAGCAGTATGGTGGACGTGTTATTGGATTATCTTGTCTGATATGTAAACATAAGGTTTTGTTGCTCTTTTCGTTGCTGTTATGAGAAGAACTTTATGACGCCATGCGTTTGGTTGTCTAAAAACAATAGCAAAGAGGTGGGTGACATCAAATTTGTTCCTACTGAATGTTTGTTGTTTGTTGTTGCAGATGAGATTGGGAACCATCACCATCATTTCCTTCAATTATTAGCTTATTATTCTCATTATCATCGTCATAATAACCATCGTGTTCAGTTTCTAGACCACCATTATATAATATTATTCAGTACTCGCTGGATTAAACGTGAGCTTTAACATAGCACAATATTGAAAAAATTGAGCTTTTTTATATTGCACAATATCCACTAAACGCGCCCAAAGCGCTTTACAAGGGGTCCCTGGCCAACACCAACATTTAACATGTAGGAAGGGGCATGACGCCTGTTAGGCGATATTCCAGTTTTTTTTTCGGCCTGTTAGGCGATATTCCAGTTTTTATTTCGGACAGAGACAACGCTGTTAACGGCCAGTTAATCATTTTACACCTGAGTACGGTGAGAGAATATGAGTAAAGGGTCTCTCCAAGGACTCAACTATGCGACGAGCGAGGCTCGAACCCAGGACTTTCCGATCCGAAAGCGAGTGTCATACCACTAGATCACATAGCCGCACAATATCCACTAAACGAGCTTAAATTCCTTTACAAAACGTCCCACCTACTAGCATCGGATTTCGGCTTGCTTGTATTCTCTTTGTGGCTTCCCCGAGAGCGTGCTAGAATCGACCTGGTACTATATCGCCATCATAATGGAGATTATTAGAAATCTTTATAAAATAATATCGCCATCATAATGAAGATTATTAGAAATCTTTATAAAATAAAAACATTGACAAGGATGACGATAATAATGATGAAGTAGAAATTATCTTTATTGTTGTTTAGTTGTTGTTGTTGTTGTTGTTGTTGTTGTTGTTGTTGTTGTTGTTGTTGTTGTTGTTGGTGTTGTTGTTGTTGTTGTTGTTGTTGGTGGTGGTGGTGGTGGTGGTGGTGTTGGTGGTGGTTTTGTTGTTGTCGTCGTCGTAGTGGATTCAATGAGAAAGGTTGTTACTTTGAAGTTAAGAATGATGCTCTATATTCCATGACATCTCATAATCGTATTACTGTATCAAATTGTTTTCGTGATAATTTTGAAGATTCAGTTGTTTTTTAAAGGTTTGTTCAAGGACATGAATTCGTACGTCATCAGTTTACCATCATTTGGCATTGTGACCAAGCGTCTTAAGACGGTATTGCAAAATAATGGGATGGACCTTATGCTTAAAATTTCATTTGAAAGATTGAGCCGAAAATTGAGCTAGGAGCCAAGGTGACTTGCTCAAGGCCACAGAGCGCATCGGCAGGTGATCGAACCCGGTACCTTCCGGGTATGAAGCAAATACCGTACCACTGAGCCACGCTTATTTAACGATATTTAAACAAGCTGCCCCCTCGCGCCCTTGCGCACGACATCGTTAGATCCCGCTGTCGTCGCACGGATAATCTATGATGGATTATAGATAATCCATCAAACAAGAGTCTGATGTCAACAGAAAGCCCCCAGGTTGTTCAAATAGTTTTTGTTTGTTTTTTTTTTTTTTTGTTGCGTTATTACTATTATTTTTTATTTTGCTTGCTTGTTTGTTTGTTTCTTTTTTTTTTCTTGTTTTTTTTTTTTTTTTTTTTTGTTATTTGTTGTATTTTTGTTGTTTTTTTTTTGTGTAACTGAGTGACAAAAAAGACCTTCATTAAAGTTAGTAATTATTGTTTGTTAATTTCGCTTAAGTTATATTTCAAGGTTTAAACCTCTGTTTTAAAAATTGAGTTCAATTTTCTTCTTTAGGATTTTAGTGTCTAGTACCAGGTTGCCATGATAAGTCACATCGTTTTGTTCATTCCCTATTTTTTTCATTATAAGAAAGATCAAACCAGTTTATCCAAACAAATCCTTCTGTTTCATTTTGACAAAAATGTAATGACCTTATTTGATCTTTTATTTTGTTTTGTTCTGGTTGTTGTTGTTTATGGGTGTTTTTCACATTTATTATCCTTCATTTTATATACTGTTGGTCTTCTGTAAAATGACCTTGCACTTCTTGCACTAATGATATACAATATAGGTACATACATAAGACTTGAGGTTGTCATTTATTTATTTGACTTTTCAAACATTATGCCAATGTCAAAAGAAAGAAACCTTTTCTTCCATAATAAAAACACCTATCGATTAAGTACGACACTTAACATTTATTTTGGGAAATACATAGTCTTGAATATGATATATTATTTTCAAAAAGAGGATGACTTCAAAGAAATATTATTGTGACGTTTTTTGGTTTTGTAATGTGACACTCGCCTTCGCATCCTTCGCAGCGCATAGATGAGCCCTTGGAAAAGGCTCTTTATTCTCATTCTCTAATCGTGCTTAGATATGAAATGAGTATATGGCCTTCAACAGGATAATCTCTGTCGGAAAAACATTAGAAAATCCCCTAACAGGCGTCATGTCTCGTGCCAGGGACCCATTTAGTGAACATTGCGCTTTATTAATGCTCACGTTATCATGGAACTTTTATTTTGTGAAATAGTGTTAATCCTGATATCTAAAGAAATAAGAAAATGATTTCAAAGTGATCTTGTGTTTTAGGATTATTGGCAAGTTAGGGGACATTTTAATCGAACGCTTTATCGACTGTTCTCTTCTCTCAGGCAAGGACTAACATCAAACGCCAAATTCAGACAGTCTTTTCGTTTAAAAGCAACATGTTCTTCGTACTTGTTGCTTTTCTTGTTGTTGTTATTGTTGTTGCTGTCGTTGTTGCTGTCTTCGTCGTCGTTATCGTCGTCATCGCGGTATCTTTGCTTGTGCCGTTGTTTTGCTCTTTGTTTTGTTTATTTATTTTTGGTGTCGTTGTTTTTGTTTGCTTGTTTTTACTTGATATAGAATCACTATGTTTGCTCATAAAAAATATAAAGTGAAAATCTGCGTACACCCCGCCCCCTTTGCTCTCATCTCACACCAATCAATTGTGATCCACCGTGTCAAAACGCTATTATGTCCGGATGAATCCAACTCAGAAATGTGTATAAAATAAATAGTGATGTAAAATGCAATAAACTGTATTTATTCTCCACCACAATGAAGTGAAACAAACACCAAGTTTGATATTTGTGGCTATGAATTCAATTATCACCACCAAATTCATCCCGATATAATACCGCTTAGAGACGGTGGGTCACAATTAACATAACAAAACTTAAATTACCCCCAACTCAATATGACACCTTAGTCACCCCGGTTTATGCTATAGATAAAATGAAGATGACGTCACTCAGGTCTTTGTTATTGTTTTTTGTTTTTTTTTTTTTTTGTTTTTTTTTTGCCATCTGCGTTTATGAGTAATTGATTCTCACTAATCTGTATTAACTAGACTATAAACGTTTAAGGTTACACATAGTTTTGTGTATTGGTCCGTTATACTTCCGGATGGCAATTTTGTGAGCTTCTTAGCCAAACGCATACTATCTATAACTTACCTAATTTTTGTCAGATTGCCTACAAATACAATTGTGACCAGCTGTCTCAAACCGGTGATACTAATTAATTATGACGGGATGAACCAGAAGCTTAAATTGAATTTATTGCCACAAATATGAAACATACAATTAATCGCTCTTCATTACGGCTGAGAATATAAAATTTATAGCATGCACAAAGCTCCAAGTTTGAAGTCTATCATTATTTTGATTAAAAACTCGCCCCGACATAAAACCGTTTTAAGAAGATAGGTCACAACATTTCTTTCTTCTTTGGTATACCATTTAAAACAAAAAAAAAATGGAATGTTTTGAATAAGCTTCAAGGACAAAGTTTCGATATCAATGACCTATAATCTGGATTCCATTTGGTTGTTTGTTTATTCGGTCATTTAAAAAAATTATTGTTTTGTTTTAAATTCCCTTTACGATTTGGGAATCAAAAATGTATCATGCGGTGGCGTTTAAATCAAAATGTAAGATTAAATTTAAATTTAAAGGAATGCAATTGACTTCAAGGCCACCATTCATTGCTGTCACAAAAGAGACTGACTGGATGACGACGCTTACTGCGCACTGCGCACTACTTTGTAGTCAAGTGTTTAGGCACTCGGTTCATGTTCTGTAGATGTATGGTTCGAGTCCTGGAGCAAAGAGCTCTGTTTTCACATCCTTTAATAGTAGTTGGACGTAAATTGAATATCTGACTTTAACACAGTTGTCTCTGAAGAAAATGTATTGCAATAACGTTTGCAGGCATCGTGATTCGCCCTTCATGTTAACTGATACTTTACGATTTTGACCCTTTGTAAATCGCTTTGAGGGTGTTTAGTGGACCTTGCGTTATATAAGATATATTTTTGTGTATGCCTTTTAAACACTAGGTGCAATATAATACAAATCTATGCAACTTCTGCTTATGTCATAGTTCGAAAATATAAGACATGGAAGATAATAAAACAATATTTCCTTATCCATCCCTTAGGTAAGATGCTCTTTAGAGCCTACCCAAGGGAAGACTGGATCAACCCTGTCGTCAGACGAGGTGCATCGCTGCAAACTGCAAAGTGAGCTAGGGCTGAGTAAGTGTGGCTAGCTTAAGGACACACAGCGCGACCGGGAGTTGAACTTGATACCTTCTGGACTAAAAAAAACAAAGGCTGGATCGCCTGTGTCGAACAGCAATTTATGTAATGCTATGTATCGACCATTTCATATGCTTGTAATGCAAAAGCCTGATAACTATTTTCATCATCGACAAGTAAGTGTGCACGATTATGACCTGATAAAATATGTAGTATTATGTGTACCGTGGGGAAGCATTATCAGTCATTATCAGCTAGATCGAGGGCAGTGTGACATAGTAGTATGACCCAATCCCTCTCTAGGTCTCTGGCCTTGAGCAAACCACCTTGTCTTAGCCCTCATTGTGCTGCACTGCGGCCAAGGCATTGATCAATTCAATAAAAATTATATAGATCGATAAAGGAAAGCGTATTGAACATATTAAGCCGGAGTTTTTCCCAGTTTCTATAACGTGAAACGGACAATGACAATTGCTTTTTTCTTTCCATTGGATAGGACCTTAGTCTACCGCAAAGTACTTTCTGCCAAGTCTAACAGATCCACATACTCAATCCCTGCTGGATGGACAGGAGGGGGGGGGGGGTCAGAAAATAAATCTCATCTTCACCTGGAATCAATCTCGATCCCTTTCTTTGTGAAGGCAATCACGGTTCATCCACCTTCCTCATCAAAAATCCGAGGTTTGCTTCATTTATCTTTCCAGTTCGTGTCCTGGGACCTGTGACATAGCCTGTCAGATGACTATCTCTGTATCTCCATTCATCAATTTTCCCTAACAAGACCTTTGTCTCAATATAACCCTTTCTGTAACACCGCGAAATAATATCGAACGGAAGCTTGTAACGCTTATGATACGATTTGTGCGGCTATGTGGTTTTGTAGTATTACACTCGTCTTCAGATCGAAAGGTCCTAAGTTCGAATCCTGCTCTGATTGAGTCCTTGGAAAAGGCTCTATTTACTCACATTCTCTCACCGTATTCAGGTGTAAAATGTGTAGCTGGCCGTCAACAGCGTTGTCTCCATCGGAAAAATGTAATTTCGCTTAACAGACGTAACGTCTCGGCCTACATACTAAGTGTTGTTCTTGGCTAATGATTCCTCCTTGTAAAGCGCTTTTAATGGATATTGCGCTATTTTAAAACCTTAAGCTTTTATATAGCACAAGATCCGCTAAATGTTTTCAAAGCGCTTTACAAGGGGTCCCTAGTCAACAGCAACACTTAACATGTAAGACGAAACGACGCATGTTAGGCGATATTACGATTTTTTTTTCCGACAGAGACAAAACTGTTAACGGCCTGGTACTCATTTTACACCAGAATTTAGTGAGAGAATGTGAGCCTTTTCCTAGGACTCAACTATGCACCTCTCAGAACTGATTCGAACCCAGGAACTTCCGGTCCAAAGACGAATGCCATACCTCAAGACCACATATTATGCGCTCAAGAAATATGTGAATGCACTCAAGAGCCGGAATGCTTACCAGGTCACTACATTGTCTCTTTATCATTATCCTTGAGATTTGGTTTTATTTGGTTACTGATCTGAAAAATACATTATAACTTTAATCTTCAATGTTTTATTCATACATTACAATTACATTGCTTTACATTATCACAAAATTAGCCGATGGTGTTAAACAGTTAACTTCCGTTCTCTGGAAAAACTTGTGTCGAAAAATAATTTGGCCAGAAAAATCGTCATTCAAATATCGATCG
Source organism: Berghia stephanieae (assembly GCF_034508935.2). Classification (NCBI taxonomy): domain Eukaryota; kingdom Metazoa; phylum Mollusca; class Gastropoda; order Nudibranchia; family Aeolidiidae; genus Berghia; species Berghia stephanieae. Next base: position 27,257,625 of record NC_088366.1, read on the forward strand.
ATTTAAATGACCGTCATCTTGACAAAAACTTTCAAACCTAGAACGTCGCGAAAAATTTGGCTAGAAACTTGTCCTTTGATAAATATTGATTGAATTAAATTACCCTCGTGTTGGCAACAGCTCTCAAACCCGCGAAGTCTCAGGTTTGGACGAGATTTCTGGCGACATTTTTGAATACGAGTTTTTCCAGAGTACGGCAGTTAACTGGTTAAGCTTAAATGTTTTATTCATACCGCGCCCCATTTCGTTATCACAGAATTAGTCGATGGTGTTAATGCCAATGAGATAAGGACGGGGATGGTGGTAATGATTACTGTACCGCTTATGAGGAGTTAAAACTGGAAAGATTGATGATGATGATGATGATGATGATGATGATGATGATGATGATGATGATGATGATGATGATGATGGTGTTGGTGGTGATGATGATGATGATGATGATGATGATGAAGATGATGTGATGATGAGATGATGATGATGATGATGATGATGATGATGATGATGATGATGATGATGATGATGATGATGTTGGTGGTGGTGGTGGTGTGATGATGATGATGATGATGATGATGATGATGATGATGATGATGATGATGATGATAATGATGATGATGATAATGATGATGATGATGATGATGATGATGATGATGATGATGTTGATGATGCACATGATAATGAACATTTTGATGATGGTTATGATGGAAATGACAATGAAGATTTTGATGGTATAAATGATAGTTGATGAAGATGTTGTTGATAGTATCCCTGATAGTGATCAGTATGATGATGGTCGTGATGTTAAGGTTTTGTTAGATGAAGGTGATGTTCTAGCTACCCATAGACTTTTCATTTCCAACCCAAAACATTTAACCTTATCTTTCAAAATATTCGACTGACCCATTCGTTTAAAAACGGTGTCAAGGACACGAATATGTCAAGGCAATGATTATTTTGGATGTGTTTTTTTTTTTTTTTTTTTTTTTGATACCATTAACAACTATTGATTGATCTCACAATATAATGGTTTCCCCACGTCACGAAGAATGCCATTATGTATAATTATTTTTGAATGCGATGTATAATTTGGACATAACAATACTTTGATCCAGTAGGGGTCATACAAGTACAGTCGTGGGTGGTTGGAAGGGGAGGGGGGGGGGGGGGGGAGTGTTGCTAGAAGCCTCCAATGGTGGTGCCCATCAAGCAAATTGTTTAGTATCGGTTACAGGAACGGTCGGAAGTTTTCGTTTTCTTTTATTTTTCTTTTTTTTTTTTCTTTTTGGATTGCTGTTGGTTTATTATTGTTTTGATGGGTATTTTTTCTGTCTTTTAAATCTCTTTGTTTTGTTTTGCTATTATTTGGGTGTTTTTGTTTCTTGGCATATCTGCACACTCAGCGATATTGTAAACGTGAGCCTTTATGTAGTGTAAAATCCACAAATTGTGTACAAAGCGCTTTATAATAGTTCCCAAGTCAGCAACATCATTTAACATTTACTCTACATGTGTAGACAAGTGAACTATTATATGAATGTTTTAATTTTTTGACAAAAGCACCTTTGACATCGGCTATTAACATATTTTACACCTGAGCACGATGAGAGAATGTGAGTAAAGAGCCCATAACTGGAATGAAAATGACGTCACTCAGTTCTCTGTTATTGTTTTAGATAGCCATTTTCATGAGTAATTCTGATTAAATTCTATCACTAAAACTATTAACGTTCAAGGTTACACATAATTTTGTGTGTTTTGGTACGTTTTACCAGGCTGGCCGATGTTATGATTATTTTAGCTAAATGCATAGCTCAGTATCAATGACTCAACTGGTTTTGCCCTTAGCCGGACTCGAACCAGGAACCTACATACAAGAAAGACATCACGAGCAAAATATTCCATGTTGAACCCGGGTTCAGAGTAGTTTTTCTTATCTCTTTATCAATTTAAGAAATGTTTGTCGTTTAAATTACTATTTTTTTTGTGGGGGGGGGGGGGGGAGGGGGTATTTTTGGACCACACCGCATTCTCGGAAATAATCAGGTTAGTAAGTCTGGTTAGAGCTGCAGACCTTCTCACTACAACGATAAATACAATAGATTTGTGACTTCATCTCTGTATAAACAAGCTCGTATCTTTAAAATAAAGTCATCAAATTTCAAGAAAAAATTGCGAGCACATTATTCATGACGATGGAATGTTATCCATTATTGATTCGTTATTTAAGGTAAACTATTAAATTATTAAGACAGTGAAAGACTGCTAATTTTGGAGATTTTTTTCTCTCGTCGACAACAATATTTTTAAAAAAGTTAAAGTGGGCGGGGCTGGAAATCTAATATTCTCATTTGCTTAAGGTCAGACTGTATAACCGTTCTATCAGCTCATCGGTGTAAGACTTTGTTACTGAATGATGCGTAGATTAAGAGGATTATTCAAGGACACACTTCACAACTACATCATTACATTTTTCTATTACGCCCTTTCGCAACGGCGCCAAAAGATCCCGTCGTCTAGGCATTCCATGAAGGAATAGATAATCCATCAAACAGGATGTCTGATGTCAACAGGAATCCCCCATGCTGTCCAAGTGAGCAAATTGGGGGTTGATAATCTTGTTCGAGGAAAAAAAACGAAAGTGCCTGAAGCGATACTCGAACCCTGGACCTTTCGGATGATAGTGCAATCCACTAAACGTGCTAAAAACGCTTTAATAGGGTCGATGACTAACAGTAATACGTAACATGTAGAACGACACATGACGGCTGTTAAGCGATGTAATTTGTTTTTCAACAGAGAGAAAGCTGTATACGGCCAGGTATTCATTTTATACCTGAGTACGGTGAGAGAATGTGAGTAAAGACCATTTGTCAAGGACTCAACTGTGCGTCGAGCGAGGGTCGAACCCAGGACCCTCCGATTCGAAAGCGAATGTCATACCACAAGACCTCATGCCCGCAAGAGGACTCGGGTTTTTGATTATCGATATATTGGGTAGTTACACGTTTTACGACCATTAATAGGGAGGCAGTTAGGGAACAAGTCCTGGTATAAGATAAAGATCTGGTTTGCATGAATCAGTGCCAGAAAGTGAAGGAGAAAGAAAAATTCAAGGAAAATCTCACCCCCCCCCCTCCCAAAAAAAAAAAATAAAAAATATAATAATAAAATTAGCCTGGCTCGACTGGCTATTTTACCTCAGACCTTGTGATTACGGTTCATTACAGTTTACACATTTTTCAGATCTAACAGAAAGAAATGCATTCTGTCATTGCCAGTATAATAATTATAACAATTTACATTGTCTACATGCATTTCTTTTTCTAATTACATATCATGCCCTTGAGAGGTACAATAAATTGGGTTGTTGATTTGATATAATAAATTACACAGCCCTTTTATCTCAGTCATATGTCAAGCCTTTTGCATGTTTATATTCCGATTGTTTTATACTTAAATTTTCTGTTTTAAATCTCATTACCGCTGTCATGCTGGGTCATTGAGCTATTGTACAGTTATGGGGAAACTGTCACAAAACCAAATAAGGAACTTTTAATAAATTCTAAGTGAAAGAAATGGATTACTGATTTACCTATTGTTTTATGCGGCTATGTGGTCTTGTGGTATGACACTCGCTTTCGAATCGGAAGGTCCTGGGTTCGAGGCTCACTCGTGGCTTCATTGAGTCCTTGGAAAAGGCTCTCACCGTACTCAGGTGTAAAATGAGTACCCGTTAACAGCATTGTCTCTGTCGGAAAAAAATGTATTATCGCCTAACAGGCGTTATTTCTCGTTCTACATGTTACGTGTTGCTGTAGGATAGGGATCCTTTGTAAAGCTCTTTGAGAAAGTTTAGTAGAGTTTTGCGATATATTAAAGCTCAAATTTTTATTTATTCTTTTTTAAAATTATAAATCTCAAAAGTAATTATTCCTAACCAGAATGCCAATGGAGAGTTAAGGCATTGCACTGTGACCCAAAGGATCCTAGGTTCGTTCATTTCCTTGTGCAAGATTATCAACTCCCCCAACCCCCCACCCCCACCCCATTTTCTCAATTTGGACAACAATGGTGATTCCTGTTGACATTAGACTATTTTTGTTTGACGGATTATCAATATTTCTTCATGAAATGCTTAGGCGACCGTGCCTAACGATGCTACTCCGGTAGGCGTATTTTGTTTTAAAACATAAAATAACAATTATTTGTTATGCTTTAAATAGGGCATAATTTAATCGATTGTTAAGTACTTTCCGCTTCATCTGATATATTCTAGATACCAATGCCGGGTGGATAGTAGAGAAATGTTAAAAGAAAAATATCAACTGGGAATCGATTAATCTGAAACTTTTCATTTGTGACAACAATGCTCTCAATTGCGGCTATGTGGCATATATCATGGCCGTCGGATCGGAAGGTCCTGGGTTCGAGTCCTGCTCTGAGAGACACATAGTTTAGTCCTTAAATAACGCTCTTTACTCACATTCTCTCACCGTACTCAGTTGTAAAATGAGTACCTGGCTGTCAGCACGTTGTCTTTGTTGAAATTTTTTTTTCTAACAGTCATGCCTCGTCCTAGATGTTAAGTTTTGCAGTTGGATGGGGACCCCTTGTAAAGTGCGTTGAATACGTTTAGTGGATACTCATTCACTCACTCACTCAATCCTCTCAGAGCCTGCTGGCATTTGAGGCGATGCAAGGGATCTCCACCTGGTCCTGTCAGCAGCTATTCTTGGGGCAATCTCGAGGGACAAACCTCTATGTTTTAGGTCCCTCTCTACGGTACGTCTCCAAGTCTCATTGGCGCGACATGGCTTCCTCTTTCCTTGGGGTGTCCATCGCAGATCCTTTCTTATCAGTGTTTCACAGGTCTGCGACAGACATGCCCCAACCATTGTTTAGTTGATACGGTGGTATATAAATGCTCACGTTTTTTTACACTGAACTAATGACACCACAATAATAACTCTTAAATTCCGATAGTGTCTTTTTTTTTCTCTGTCAAACGCTCTTAATTCAGCCATTCAAACTAACATTATAAAGCTAATAATACCATAGTCCTTTTGATACCTAACCTATGAGGACCACACTAATAAGTCTAGTATAACCTTTTGTTTTCAGGCTAATGATCTTTTGGGTGAGCTATCAGTACCACCTTCATAACATAAATACCTTAAAGTACTTGAGTAGCTTTACTTGTTAAAGGACTTATTTGGACCTATGCTGGTTGCAAAACAAACAAGGGAAAATGAACGTAGGAACTGTTAGGGTGATGACAGCATTAGTTTTAATTACTGTTATTATATACGCATTTATCTAATTAGTACTGTGACATCTTATTAACAACTATTGTTACAAATCTGCACTATTTTGGAAATGCAACGGGTACAAAAGTCATGATACAATTTATCATGCCAAGCGTTGTATTCAATGAGTGCAACAACAACAACAAAAAAAGAAACAATTTGTTTTTTTTTAAAGAAACAAAAAGAGAAGAAAAAAAAAAGAAAAAGAAAAAACACTTTTGGCATTCCAAAGCTGGTCTCGATAACAAGGTAGAGCTCTCAAATCACATGCAGATGGATTCGTTTCGGATCCCAGTGCAGTCAAGAGTTATTTTTGTTTCCTGACCTCTTTGTCAACCCTGCAGTGTCGCTGGGAATTTTTTTTTTCGATTTACCAGAATACGCTTTGCAATAATAGACGTGCGTAATATCCAACATGCAGCAAGCAATTTTGCTGTTCATTTTAAGTTACAAAAAGGGATGGACACCGAAACCACCGGTCTTATTGATACTCTGCGTTTAGGTAAAATTATCACAACATCTGTCAGCCAAGTTAAACATACCAACACACACAACTGTATGTAACCTTTATTAACGTTTAGTCTGATTGATATAAGTTAGTGAGAACTAACGGGCTGTCTAAAAATAATAACAAAAGAGCTGAGGGATGTCAACCTCGTTCCTGCTATAGTTATATTTCTAAAAGACTTTGAAACATGACATACGCTGCTCAAAATTGCTTCAAGCTTTCTCTATTTTTCTTATTTAAAAGTGTTTATGTCTTTGCAACGCATTCATTGTTTGTTTTCCTCTTAAACACGGGTTTACTTCTTGTTTGTCACTAAAAGTAACGGCAAACTTCTATTTATATCCGATTACATTGGTTGTTATGCACGCGCGAATAGGAGAATAACCTTGTAAAGGTACTTAAGCTTGTTGGAGAGTGAGATATTTGGAGCTTGGTATTTTCAAATAGCGGGTAGAGCGGCCATTTATAACTTGTAATGGCGTCTGTGTGATAGAAATTGGCAGGATTTACCGCTTTTTTGTTTTGTGATTCTTTACAGAATGGATGGTATGCCTGAATTCGTCGTCATATATAAACAAAAGCATTAAGATAAATAATATAGAAGGTGGTGTTTTAATTTTTAGATTTAAGCCTTATCGGAAAAAACAATGATATTTAGTAGTCTTATTGTCAGGTGTAATAGCTGCTTTGGGAGAACATTAACTTTTAGTTGTATTATTTTTTAATCTTGACAGCTCAGTTGGTAGAACACTTGCTTCATACGCATGGGGACTGAGATCGACCCCGGGTGACGTCGAGCTGTTTTTCTTACCAACCCTCCACCTCCTCCCCAACCCCTAATCACCCAGCAGTGGCTGAGTAGCTGGGTTTATTAGATTTGGCAGAAAGTGCTTTGCAATAGACTATTGTCATATCCAATGGGTAGCAAGCAATTGCTATTGTCCGTTTCACTCTATAGAAAACAGGACAGATTCTGGCTCCATGGGCCTAATGGCTCTGAAGGACAACTACTACTAGGTTTATAAAATTATTTATTTAGATAAAAAATTCTCACTCGCCCCACAGACGGGTTACATGGCTGGTCAATGTTCATGCACATTATATCCGTCTATCAGAATTGCTTTTTTTTTTTTTTTTTTGAAAAGAGTCCTGCTAGGCCGATGATATCCATGTCACATAAAGGAAATAAATAAGCACTAATTGGTGTTTGTGTTATGTCGAGAACATAACCTTCAGAATCAATTTTTAATGATAAAGAATGTACAAAAGAAGTTCTCTTTATTTTACCTTCGACAAAATTTTAAAAAAAAATCAAAATCAGATTTATTCTGATTATGAATATATTATGATATATGATCTTTTCTAAATTATGTACAAGAAATCTTGAATGATGTAATCGTCATCGGAACCTTCACGTTTTCTGACACTTTATTTAATTAGTCTGCACTAACTGGGTTTGATCAGGTTCAGTGTTTCATAGATCATTGTTCGTTCCTTCCTTAAAACCTCTTCCTCAAGTATATCAACAAGGCATCCCTCTTAGTGCAAATGTGTCGAGTATGTTGGCATTTGTCCGGCACTTTATTGCCCGGGGCGGAATCGAACCTTCTTTTCTGAAAATTAACTTACGTGAGAGGAGGAGGAGGGGGGGGGGGAGGGGCAATGAGATTCTTTCTTTTCCCTGAATCTATAAACAGTCAATACGTCATTTGTTTAAATCAGATACATCTAAACCGAGATAAAAAGCATTTATATATTTGTATGTGTTTATATATGTGTTTATATAACTATCATAATAAAGAAAAAATAAATATAACAGCTTCAAAAAAGAACAAATACCAAGCACGGAATAGTTCAAGCTCAAAACTCTTCTTTAGCCAACGACAACAGCAAAAAAAAAAAAAGACAACAACAACAACAAAACAATATAAAAATAAATACATTACTAAAAACCGAATATTTCTCTGTCTTTAATCTGGTTTTTAGTCATGTATTTGTGTTTTTATTGTTGTTATTTTATTTTTCATCATTGTTGTTGTTGACTGAAGAAGGGTAATGAGCCCAAAACGTGCCGTGTTTGGTATTTTGTTCTTTTTTTTTTTTAGCTGTTATATTTATTTTTGTTTATTACTTATTACAGTCCACAGCTCTAACAGTTTTTTATCACGTTGACTTATATAACTATCATAATATATTATAAATAGTGGTATGATGGATGTTTGAAATACATCTATCTGGTCTGAATAATAAATGTTGATATGGTGTTTTAACTGTGTATATAATCAGGTTAAAGAAGAATACCCCCCTCTCTCTCTCTCTCTCTCTCTCTCTCTCTCTCTCTCTCTCTCTCTCTCTCTCTCTCTCTCTATCTATCTATCTATCTATCTATCTATCTATCTATCTATCTCTCTCGAGTTCATGTCGTAAATTTACTTGCCAGTCTATGCCATAGAGTCATCAAACACAGTAGAGCGCACTCGGCTTTGAAACATGCCAAATTGAAAGTAAAGTGACTCCGCTATGGAATTCAGGGATAATCGCAAACGCAGTATGTGTGTAATAATCGGGCCTTCCTTTCTGCATGTAGCGCAGAACTGACGCTGCCGCACCATCCAATTTATTATAATACAAAGCACTCGCAACCCATCTTCTTTATTTTTCCAGTTTTCGTTGTGTACCAGATAAAAGCAAGAAGTTTATATTTGATATCTTCATTTCGTTCAAAGTAATGTGTTTTCAATTGTATTGATGATGATGATGATGATGATGATGATGATGATGATGATGATGATGATGGTGACAATGATGATGACGTTGATGATGACGATGACGATGATGATGATCATCAATTTTTCCATTACGATAGCACCGTCCGTGGCACTAGTCTGTCTCTGCCGCCTCGTCGCTCAGCCAGTGATAACTTATCGCTGCTGAGCGAAAAGCAGACAGTGCTCTCTCCCGTAGTTTATTTCCTCCATGGTCTATGCTCACCAACGAACAAATATCACCATGTCACCCTCTCGAGGCGGTGTCTATCGGTCGACAAATAGGTGTTAAGTGTAATGTTGCCAGGTGCCTTTGCAAACATTCCGCCAACTTTATACAAGAAATCCACCAAAATCCGCCAACTTCAATCCTACTTCACCTGCGACATTTGCCCAAAATCCGCAAGTTGATTTAATTACCTTATAATTAACAATAGTGTATTGTATCAGAATAAGAATCATGTTACTAAACGCTATTCAACTATTTAAAAATGTTTCCTTTTTTAAAGGCATGAAGATTCGGAGTTTCGATTTTGTTTAAGCGGGAGTTAGACTGTCGGATACTGTTTTCACTTTCGGTTAATCTGACTTAGGTTGTGTAATATAGATATAGGCCAACGGTGCACTCACAATAGAAATAATTAGACTTGATTGCTTAATTTACTTTTTGAAGGGTATACAAATAATAAAACATCCGCAACAAAAATCCGCCATCCGCCAGGCCATTTTTTTCTCCGCTTCGCCCCGCGATGATAGAAATCCGCCAACCTGACAATACTGGTTAAGTGGGGCGTCATTGGACATTTCTTAGATCGAACATGTTAAAACCTGTCAATTGTAATTGCCTTTAGGAGAAAAATGTAGTCCCAATGGGAGAAATAGAAAAACGTCTATTGTATGCAACTGTACTAAAGAACCAAGAAATCTTTTATTCAAATAAAAAGTAATCAACAAAATAGAATATGAAATGCAAATCACGTTTCGGGCTCAATAATCCTTCTTCAATGAACAACAGAAGAATCTATAACGGTAATACTTCACGTCAAATCCAAATAGGGAATGAGATTAGCGGAAGAGTAGCGTCCCTTGATTGGACGTCACCCATAGTCTGTGACGTCACCGGTGGAAAAGTTATTAGAGAGAGAACGTCATGTTGGTTGTGTGCATGCGTCTCTCGTCCTATTGTCACTTTAGTTATAAATTCTCCTTTCTAATTTGACACAGCCCTACATAAAAGATTGAGGATATTGGTCACTTATTGTTGAAAATCTTTTTCCTGCTATTCTAAATTAGTATTCAAGGACGAAAATGATATATTGACCGTCTAGATTAGTAATTTGTTAAAAAAAAAAAACAAAAAAAAAAAAAAAAAAAAAAAAAAAAAAAAGAAAAAACAACAACATTAGCTTATAAAAAGACAGATCTAAAAATAGATTTATTTGATATAGGGTATTCTGGTGAGACGGTATTGGTGAGAAAGAAACCTAGTCGGAAATACAATTTGTATTCATTAGGAGTGCTATTCCTGCCGTGTCTAGAATGTGGGCGAGGGGGGAAGGGGGAACACTAGATAAACAACAATAGCTGGCTGTTCATCTGCCGTGCACTGACAAATTGCATTTCTCTCATTTTGGCCAGAATATGTTTTAACTTCAAACATCAATCTAAAACGTGACTCCTAACCTGCGGAAAAAAAGTCTTAAACTCGAAACTTATTCAGAAGAAAGTATACTTTTTTAAAAACTTAAGTTTTACGAAATGTCGGCAATTTGAGAGCCAGCTTATCTCATAAATAATATATATTCAAATACAATTAGTAAGTAAAATTCCTGACCAAAATATAAAAACGCATTTTGGCAGTAAACGACTTAGTATTGTTATCGGCACTGTTGAATGACAATGTGATAATCAATCCTCGTTAAGGATTAGCAGTCACTTCATAAGTTTTCGCCGTCTCATTATTTTGGATAAATCGTCGATGAATTATATAGTATTAGTCCCTGATATAAAGACTTAGAGAAATAAAGAAGAAAATCGCATTATTGATATCAACACAACAATTCGACAAATAAGGCAACGACCTTTCCCATCCATTCTAACCTAATATAGATAGTATGCGCTTGGCTTAGAAGCTCACAACATTGTCACCCGGAAGTATAACGGACCAATGCACAAAACTATGTGTAACCTTAAACGTTTATAGTCTGGTTAATACAGTGTAGTGAGAATTACTCATATACGCGGATGGCAAAAAAAAAAAAAAAAAACAATAACAAAGACCCTAGTGATGTAAACGTCGTTCTATCTATATTATGTGGCCCACCATCTCAAACTGGTATTATATCAGTGTGAACCAGATGCCAAAATGTAATTTTACAATTAATACGTCGATGATAAATGTGAGATTTATTTTTTAGGCTAGCACTATTCAGTATCTGATACTGAATGGTGGTTTTGCACTATTCAGTATCTGATACTGAATAGTGGTTTTGCACTATTCAGTATCTGATACTGAATAGTGGTTTTGCACTATTTAGTATCTGATACTGAATAGTGGTTTTGCACTATTCAGTATCTGATACTGAATAGTGGTTTTGCACTATTCAGTATCTGATACTGAATAGTGGTTTTGCACTATTCAGTATCTGATACTGAATAGTGGTTTTGCACTATTCAGTATCTGATACTGAATAGTGGTTTTGTACTATTCAGTATCTGACACTGAATAGTGGTTTTGCACTATAATACGGTGTTTTTTTTCCGAAACCTGAAAATGTTATGGGAAGAGGGCAGCTGTGGGAGTGAATATGGGACTCAGAGAAGTGTACACCAGTGGGGAGTGAACCTGGGACTGGGTTTCGGCGGGTTTCCAAATAAAAAGCAATTACTTTTTGACGAAACACGACGACACCTGGCAATATCCGACAAAGTTATGAGAGGTAGGCAGCAGCGTGTGTGTGTGTGTGTGTGTGTGTGTGTGTGTGTGTGGTGGGTGTAGGGGGGGGGGGGGAGGAGAGGATGAACCTGAGATTCAGGGAAGTGTACACCAGTGGAGAGTGAACCTGGGACTCTGGGTTTTGTATAAAAGCAATAACAATATGGGGGGGGGGGGGGGCGATTACATTTTTACGAAACCCAACAATATGCGGCAAAGTTGTGGAAAGTAGGCAAAGCGTGGGGAGTGAACCTGGGACTCAATGAAGTGTACACCAGTGGGGAGTGAACCTGAGACTATGGTTTTCGGCGGGCTTCGGCTAGTTTCATATAAAAGCAATTAATTTTTTACGAAACCCGACGAAACCTGGCAATTTCCGAGAAAATTATGGGTAGTAGGCAACAGTGATGGGGAGTGAACCTGAGATTCGGGGAAGTGTACACTAGTGGGGAGTGAACCTGGGACTGGGTTTCGGCGGGTTTTGAAAAAAAAAGCAATTACTTTTTGTTTACAAAATGCACCAAATCCCAAGAAAATGGGGCAAAGTTATGGAAAGTAGGCAAATAATGGGGAGTGAACCTGAGACTAAGGGAAGTGTACACCAGTAGGGAGTGAACCTGAGACTATGGTTTTCGGCGAGTTTCAGCGAGTTTCACATAAAAGCATTTACTTTTTTACGAAACCCGGCAATATCCGACAAAGTTATGGGAAGTAGGCAACAGTGGGGAGTGAACCTGAGACTCAAGGAAGTGTACACCAGTGGGGAGTAAACCTGAGACTTTGGTTTTTGGCGGGTTTCAGGGAGTTTTACATAAAAGCAATTACTTTTTTACGAAACCAGGCAATATCCGACAAAGTTATGGGAAGTAGACAAAGCGTGGGGAGTGAACCTGAGACTAAGGGAAGTGTACACCAGTGAGGAGTGAACCTGAGACTATGGTTTTCGGCGGGTTTCAGCGAGTTTCATATAAAAGCAATTGCTTTTTTACGAAAACCGACGAAAACCTGGCAATATCCGACAAAGTTATTGAAGGAGGCAACAGTGGGGGATGATCTTGAGATTCAGGGAAGTACACTTGTGGGGAGTGAACCTGGGACTCTGTATTTTGTAAAAAAGCAATACCAAGGGGGAGGGGGAATTACTTTTTACGAAACCCGCCACAACCCGACAAAGTTATTGGAAGTAGGCAGCAGTGGGGATTGAATCTGGGATTTGGACACTGATGAGGATTGAACCTGGGACTGCGAGAGGCTGGTACCAGTAGACAGTGAGCTCAGAATGTACTTTTATTTCGAAACCTACTGAAATTGTCAAAAGTTATGGGAAGGGGGCACCATTGGGCAATGAACCGGGATTCAGGGAAGTGCACACTGGTTGGGAGTGAACCTGGGACTGTGAGGAGAGGATATCAGTGGAAATGAACCTGGGACTATGGAAGATAGATACTAGTGGGAAATGAAACCGGACTATGGGAGTTGGGTACCAGACAAGAATGAAGCAATTACTTTTTTACAAAACCCACCGAAAAACCATAGACTTAGGTTTACTCCCCAATAGTCTACACTTCCCTGAGTCTCGGGTTCACTCCCCCACTGTTGCCTACTTCCTTTCCATAACTTTGTGGGATATTGTCGGGTTTCATAAAAAAGTAATTGCTTTTTTTTACGAAACCCAGTCCCAGGTTCACTCCCCAATGGTGTACACCTCCATGAGTCCCAGGTTCACTCCCCACTGCTACCAACTTCCCATAACTTTGTCGGGGTTCGGCGTGTTTTGGCAGGTTTCGTAAAAAAAGAAACACCCCTAAAAATACCACCTGTATTCAGAAAATAGATGTCAATTGTTAGTCTAATATTCAGTATATCTATTTAAATCATTATTATTATTATTATTATTATTATTATTATTATTATTATTATTATTATTATTATTATTATTATTATTATTATTATTATTATTATTATTATTATTATTATTATTATTATTATTATTATTATATTATTATTATTATTATCGCGTAAATTTTAATATAATACGGCAATTAATTCACGGAAGTACATCGCTCAATTAATAATGGCAGAAAGTCTGGCCACATATTTATAATGAATCGGGTTTGTCTTAGATGACCAAACAAACAAACAACAACAACAACAACAACAACAAATGAGACAAACAAAAAAAAGCAAGATTTTAAAAGGTAATAAACAATAGAAGAGCACATCAATGAAAAACAACAATGAGATTATAACACATAAAAGATATTCGTAATAAATCGATAACTGATTAAATTACTCGAACTACTTGATTAAAAAAAAAATAATAATCATAATAATGATGATGATGACGATTACAACAGCAACAACAATAATAATAATAATAATAATAATTGTAAGTAAGTAGAAATAATGATAATAATAATAATTATAATAATAATATAATAATAATAATAATAATAAAATAATAATAATAATAATAATAATAATAATAATAATAATAATAATAATAATAATAAAGAACAATAGTATAATATCAACATTAAAGCATATTACAAGCAAATAAAATTATTAAAACAAAAGTTTAAAAAATATCAATAGACAGAAGGAATTTTTAAAATATTGGGGAAAAAAAAAGTTATCCCTGCCGGGATTTGAACTCTCGAACCTTAAGCTCAGAGTCAAACAGCTTATTTCCACCAAGCCATGGTGTCATTGAACATTTAGTGACATTTAATCATGTCTATTTAGATATTTAAAAATGTAGTTGAATTCCACTCTTACTTTGATATTTTGAACTATGTTAATTGCACTATAGCAGAAATTTAAAAATTACGATCAAAATATTTTTACAACTTTGAATCGGGCTGTCAGTTACTGCACGTGTTCAAGCTTTAAGAAAATCAAAAGAACTCCAAGTATATTCCATTCTATGTAGTTCCTGATCATCGCCCCCTGTGAGACTTCATCGCCCCCCAAATTAAAATTTTGCTTTCATCGCAACCCCCCCCCCCCCCTCCACAGATTATTTTTTATGGCTATTATAAACACATTTTCTTCAAAGTTTATGAGAAACAAAAAAGAAATGAGATGAGAAAGTTGTTAGATGCATCGTAACGAATGTGATGGTTTTCCTGTAGTTGGTAAGGAGAGGGTTAAATCTGAAAGCGGTGAGAGATGTTGAGTAAAGAGCATTTTTCCAAGAATTTAACTTGAAGCAGCTCTGAGTGAATCTCGAAAACTGAATCTACATGATGACAAATCACAAGACCACAAAACTGCATTAATACAGTATTAAATCTTTAGGGTACAACTGGACAATCTCGCACCACTAGAATTGAATGCTATAACTCTTGATAACGAAGGAACGAATGCTACTGCTCACGTGATTAATTGGATTATATTGATATCTTTGACCCAGCTAATGCATGGCAGCGGTCATTAGGATATATAGACAAAATTTACCCCTGCATATTATACTATAATTCGAGAGCTATGTGTCCGATGGTGCACCAATAGTAATATCTGTGCATTATCAAATTGATAAATAGTACATGAGCAGCCATCAATTAGTCCTCGCAGTGATGGATATGTTTATATATATATATTATATATATATATATATATATATATATATATATATATATATATATATATATATATATTGATTAGACATCGCGATAATTTTATCGAATTATATTCAAATTTCTTTCGTCAAATCCCATCAAAAACAGACGTCATAATTTTAAACACGTGGGTTATATGCTAACATTCCGGTTAGCAAAAATGGCAAAGAGGTGGGAGTTCTTGTATTGAACTGATGCCCGTCAGTGCTTCCTCTCATTATTTTGAATACAATCAATTTCAACCATTTTCTGCTTTTAATATTGGAAATGATTCTACGATAAATGTGCGAAGAATATTAAGTATTAAATGCAGATCTCTCCTGTGTCCAAATAAAAAGTTCATTGGATTTCTCTTACGTAATGTCTGTTAGGACAATAGAAATTGAGTTCAAATCTTTTTCAACATTTGAATCAAAAATTTTGAGTTGACCGAATTATTACGTCCACGCTCAGGTCGTGGCCGGACCTTCCGTTTCAAGGACATCTATCGCTGCGTCCCATTGTTATCGTCGTTACTATGAGAGGTTCCTCCTCACCGTCGACGTGGGCCGTTTTCACATATTCCCGTTCTTTCTCCATCAAACTGACAAACCAAACTTGTTCACATTGAGTCGTTGGCATGTTGGGTTGACCAACCCACAATTTACTGACTTCCAATGTCATCTCATAAGAGGGTCGCTTGGAAATTGCTCGCCATTCTTCCCGGGCTCGTACCAGTTTGTGCCAATTTTTACTTGCCATCTGCCATATATCTGCGCTCTTGATGTCATCTTGCAATAATCTTAGGGGACGACCCCTTGGCCTCTTGCCCTCTGCCTTTCCTCCGTTGATTATTTTACAGATGGTGTTATGCCATTTTGTGCAGTCAAAGTATTCTAATATCCTGGTTTATATTGTTTTCATTAATTCTGAGCGCAGGTTGAGAATATTGCAGAATGTCTGCCTCATTGGTCTTTTTTAGCGTATTCTACCCATGCGTCGAAAACAAGACATTTCAAATGTTTCTAATCTCCTTTCCAAGTTCTTATCCATCCATCGTCTATTTCTGATCCATAAAAGAGTGCAGAATTTAATGTGAATTTATCTTATCTCAGAGGATCGGAACCAATGGAGAGAATTCGCCATCTATTAGAGGCCGATCAAGAGCTGACGGTCATCTCCAGTTTTAAAATTAAATTTAACTCCAGTTTTAAAATTGAATTTAACATCCAATTTCAAACACCTGGTTCATCCCTACATTACAGTACAGCTTTGAGAAGTTTCATCACATCTATATTTAAACTTAAGCTTATATAGCGCAATATCCACCTTTTGTGCTCAAGATGTTTTAAAAGGGGTCCCAAGCCTACATCAACACTTAACATACACGTGGGACGCTATCCAAGACTCAATGATTCGCCTAAAAGAGCAGGGCTCGAACCAGGTACCTAACGGGTTGAAGGTGTGTGTTATACCACAAGACCCCACATGTTAACCGTCTTGTTCATCCCAATGTCCGTGTGTCCATAACAATTTATATCCTGTCTTCTTTGACTGCTTTCTTTCCGCTATTACTATTAACCGAATTTCTTACACTTTCATTACCTACAGAAAAAAAAATCTTTTAAACCATTTTATGTTCTCTTAAAAGAAAACCATTCTCTTTACATTATGAGATACAAACCACCGAATTCTAAAACACTGACCGTGGGTCTGCCCAAAATACTGCCAAAATGCCGTCTTTGATTTTAGTCAGAAAACATTTATTTAATATAATATAATGTCTATCTTTCCAAAAGATGTCAAATGTAAATATTTCAACAAAAAATCTTTAGTCTGAGAAAAGAAATACTTTAATCTTTTCAGCTTTTTAGAGTTTTAATTCTATGTGTATCATTTTAATTTTTTTGTCATTGTACAAGAGTAAGGCTGTAATAAACTTAGCACCATTAAGTAAGGAAAAGAAAATAAAAACTCCGTAAAAGCAACAAGGAGGCCAATAAAGACGTGTTAATCCCAGTTTCTTCTAGAAAATTCCTATTTGCCCTCGGGGTAGGAAGCTGGGTGATGGCAAAGTACTGTGATTCCAGAAGATGTAAAATGTTAGGGCCAATTACACACTACTACTATAGCTATTATCATTGGTAAGGGGGGGGGGGTGCGAAGGAATGGAGAGGGGTGGGGGGGGGGGAGGAGGAGAATGATGGGAGAGAAAAGAATGGATATGGACTGATGATATCCAAGCAAATGGCTGGAAGGAGATTGGAATAATGTAATAAAGCTGCTACACGGTGCGAGGCATAAACTTGTATATTGCAGGTTCAAGGTTTGATCCCGCTCTGAGCCACGCATAGTTCAGTGTCTGGATATGGCTCTTTACTTAAATTCTCTCACCGTACTCAGGTGTAAAATGAATATCCTGTCGTTAAAGTCGTTGAGGACTCTGCTGACCGGATGACGTCTTCGCCAAACAAGCAGCTTCGAATTAAAGAAGCTGATATACAGAGAAGTGGTAAGACCTGGAATGAGATAAAAAAGTTAGCTCGGGATAGAGAAGGATGGAAACTGTTTGTCTGTGGCCTATACCCTGACCCAGGGTGAAAAAAGGCAATGATGATGATGATGATGATGATGAAAGTCGTTGACTTTGTTGGAAAAGTGTGATATCGCCTACCAGGCGTCATATCTCGTCTTACTTGTTAAGTATTGCTGTTGACTAGGAACCGCTTGTAAAGCATTTTGAGCAGCTTTAGTGGATATTGCACTATATACAAGTTTTTAAATATATATTTATATTTACTTTATTTTCGTGGACTAATTCATTTACTCATTCATGTTGATCAAAACGACAACAACAATACAATATTCGCATCTGCCAAATACAGAAATTCTGTAATAATTTACAAACACAATACATAAATATTTTCATTCCTCACGGGAATGTTATTTACAACAAATCGGTGGAAATCCACCACTAAAAGCTTTACATTTTGTGTACTCAGACTAAATGGGTTGAAAACAAACAAACACACACACACACACACACACACACATACACACACACACAAGAACACAAAGCATTAATCAACAATATCTGACATCGTAATCCAAATCTAGTATTACGTAGTAAAATTGCATTCATTTGTAACCGACTGACTCAAAACGGTACTGTGTCGGTATGACTTAATTTCAGGTCTTTTGGGAGATAAGAAGCTGTATTAGTTCTACGCCTTCATGGAAAGACATTAAATTCACGTTTCATATAGATAGAACGAAGTTGACGTCATGCAGGTCTTTGTTATTGATTTTTGCCATCCGCATTAATGAGTAATTCTCACTTATCTGTATTAACCAGAATATAAACGTTCAAGGTTACACATAGTTTAGTGTGTTGGTCCATTATACTTCCCGATGGCAATTTTGTGAGCTTCTTAGCCAACGCATATTTGACGTCATCTTCGTTCTATCCATTGATGGCTATTGATGCTCTGCGTTTAGGTAAAATACTCAAATTATCCGTCTGCAGGATGTAACATACCAACACAAAAAGCTATGTGTTCCCTTGTACGTTTATAGTCTGATTAATAGAAATTAATCAGAAATAATCAAAATGGTTGGTTAAAAACAATAACAAAGAACTGCTTGATGTCAACTTCGTTCCTTCGAGAAAAGGAACGAAATATATCACTCAGCTCTTTGTTATCGTTTTTAGCCATACATTTTTATGAGTAGTTCTCACTAAAGTGTATCAATCAGACTATAAACGTTCAAGGTCACACATAGCTTTGTGTGTTGGTATGTGTCCTGTAGACGGATCATGAGAGTATTTTAAACATAGTTTTGTGTTCTGCCGGCTGGCGGAAGTTGTAAGTATTTTACCTAACCCCACATCATCAATAAGACAAACATTTCCATCCCGACTGATTACTGTATTGAGTAGATAAGTCACATCTAAAGGTCGCTGTCTGTTGTCATTCATTTTTAACGCAATGCGTGGTTGTTTTCATGGACCGTGTCAAGTAGCGTTCTTTTTTGGCATGAAGTCTTTAGTGCCTCTGGGAATACTCGGGCTTTTAACACCGCTTTGCTGCTCGGGATATCTTCATCCCACGCATTGGGTTGTTGTTTATTCCGTCACGACTTTTAGGGAACCAGAGATGATGAATGGGCAGTGAAACAAAAGTACTGTATCAAGTATCCAGATAAAAATAGAGATAGGGAGAAAGCGAGTTAGTGTTAGGGATTATGGGGTCTGGTGGGGGTAGGCAGAACGAGAGAGAGAGAGATAGAGATAGAGAGAAGAATAATATATATATATTATATATATATATATTATTAATAATTAATATATATAGTCACTCCACTGAGTAGCATAATATGCCATTGGATCTATATTGTATATATTTAATGATGATAATAATAATAATAATAATAATAATAATAATAATAATAATAATAATAATAATAATAATAATAATAATAATAATAATAATAATATACATTATTATCCAAAATCGCCGCTTAGTGTCTATTGCCTTTGTTTGCCCAACAAATTTAACCCAGCCAATGACAGCGAGACTGATTTCTTTTTGTTTTGTTTTTGTTTTTTGTTAAACATTAAAATGTCTTGTAGTATCTATCAAAAGTAATGAGGCTTACTATAAATAACGAAGAAAAATATTGTGGACTTTCGTTGAAAAAAGGAAATAAATAATAAACAGAAATGAATATATCAGCTTTTTTAAAAAAGAACAAAATACCAAATACTGAAGGTTTCGGGCCTAAACCCATTTTCTTCCAATAATAAAAGCAGTAAAAAAAACATTAACACATCTGCTAATATCCAGACAGAAGGCAGAGAAATAATATTTGGCACGGCTGTCAGTAAGTAAAATATCGACCCATGAGTCACATCGTGGCCTCCGTAAACTCATGGCCTGACACTGACTAACAAATGACGTCAAAAGACAAGTCTTTGGCCACACAAGAAAACAAATCGTGAGTTGTGTTCAACAGGTATTCATTGTACAACTGAGTACGGTTAAAGAATATGAGTAAAGAGTCTGTCCAAAGATCAACTATGCACCGAAAATAGCGCGAATCGAACCCAGAACTTTCCGATCCAAAGGCAATTGGCAGACCACAAGACCGCGTAGTCGCATAGACACGAGGAATATTTTATGAGTGGTACATTTTAAATCAAAAAGTTTATTTATATTTTGATTTATTAACATACGTTTCTTCACTCACTTTTCTGAATTGATAACCACATTATTACATGCCAGAATCTGTTTACAAGGGAGATGTTTTGACTAGCCAGATTATATAATCTACACCCTGGATAGAACTCTTTGCCTTTTTAGTGGTTTTGCGTTGTTTTGTGATTTGTTTTGTTTTCTAATATCATCCTAGACACGTTGAACACTTTATGGACTGCAGTGCTTTTTAATCAGGAAGCTGTATTATTAGTCTTGTCTTAGAAACCACTCATCACCTACTTTTCAAATGCAACAAGCTTTAAGGCTCAGAAAACGCCCGCTCCCTTCCATGCCCTATACAGAAAACAGTTTCTACAGCATAACAGAACTAATCAGAGAGACCTCTACATACAGACAACAACATGACCAGAAGCTTAACGCACATCTGGATGAGAAAGAGTCCGAAACTTCTATCCTCTTAGTAGTGAATGGAGAGAACAAAAACAACAGTCCTGCCAGATATTTGTGTATCTCTCACAAAGATACCGAGGCACAATAATCAACGATATCAACAGACTCATTTTACACGCGGTTAAAGTAAGAGAATGTAAAAAGTATATATTCAAAGGGCCCAACTTATGACCGCCCACTGTGGGTGTCGAAGAGAAGCACAAAGGTCAGAAATCAAGTATCACACCGTATCAGACCAAAAAGCCGCAGATCCAACGATATATTTAAGAAAATATCTTTCTTTTTTTTTTTGGCTGAACTGAAAGGTGTTCAGTCAATGTATAGGGACGGTAAATGTAAACATACATCTTTCCTTTACCTTGGCATAACTTGATAAATATCTTAGCCGTGAAAACAAACATTGCCTTGCTTTAAAATGCCTACGACTACACAAGAATCACCTGACACTGACGTTGTCTCTCCATCAAAGTAGCAAAATGTAATCAATATACCCTGGATAAAATGGTTTGCTTTTTGTTGGTGCGTTCTGTTTCCCCCCTCAAATTCTTACAGAGTAAAGTCGAACAACTAAGGATCGTGAAGCGGATTCCTTCATAATGCATTACAGTCATGCCTGACATTTTTGCAGTTCTCACAAAGATACCGAGGCAGTAACCATCCGAAAATCGTAATATATCCATAAGCTTTTTAATAGTTAAAAAATGTCATTCTTTTACGTCCAGATGGAGTTATCATTAGATCTCCCCTGTTTTTCATCTTGTTGAAAACGGGTTAGATATATCAGAGAATTCATTGAACTAGTTCAACAACATTTGAATTAGGTATATGAGTGGTTTGGATGAAAGAGAGGATTAATCGTAATCAAACGATACGAAAAACGACTTGAGAAATATTTATCTCCGTGGAATGAATGAAATTGACGTCACTCGTCTCTTTGTTAATGTTTTAGACTGCATGTTGGGTGATTAGTTCTCAGTAAAGTCTATCTAACAGACCAAATCCATAAATGTTTAAGGATACACATAGTTTTGTGTATTGGTATCGTTCATCCATTGGACAGAGAAGATGAGTATTTCACATAAACGCAAAGCATTAATTGACTTACCCTCTATTAACCATACATTTTCACGTTTGCTAAAAAGTGGCAAAATCTATTTCAATTACCCAGTAGATTTTTGACCAATCAAAACATGTTATTTGTGACACAACTTCACACGTGCTCGGACAAACATAGTTGGTTGTTTATAAACAATAATGTGGATGATATCGACCTCTATCTGATCGTTGTTATTGTTTTTATACGGCCAAATGAGAGACTAGTTATCACACGATTTTCTCGATCATATAAACGTTAAGGTTTAAACATAGTTTTCTGTGTTCGTTTTATTGATCAAGCGGTAGAATTGTGGGTATTTTACTTACACGAATTCCATCGATTGTAAACCCTATGTAATAGGCTTCAACAGTCGTGACGTCATTTCCCTCGTTATGACGCATAGTAGCTTAGTAACTGGTTCTAAACTATCGGAACAATGGCGTACGCTCTTATGAAATACTCCGACGAAATATGATCATGTTTTTACTTACATACATTCTGATCACATGACATGTGTAAAGTTCTAGCCTGCATGAAGAATAAAAAGTACCAATTTTCTTTGTTTTGAACCAAGCTGCTCGTTGCTGGGCGGACGTGACATCAGACTATTGAATCATAGTTGCTATGTCAACCAACCACTGCCATTGTTTACAGTATGACGACTGTCCGAGAGGCGTGGTTATCTAAGTGTCTTTTATCAGATTCCCAAGACGTAATAACGTTATGAGACGACTGACATAAATAGCATATTATAAATAAAGTTGCACTTTGAGGAATTTAGTTATATTTTTCTTTTCTTTTTAGTCTCTTTAGTTTTCATTGCAAAAATACAGGATGACCATAAAAAAGTCAATTTGGTTGTAAATGAATAGTATTGTCACAACTCGTGACCTCTTCTCCAGTGAAGAATATCTTTCAGACCATACCGCCGAAACCTATATTTATTAATAATTGAATGGAAATATATCTTGAAGTTCTACATGTTTAGATTTTGTGACACTCTTGACAATCTCAGTCTAATTTTGCCAAGATGAGAGTAATTTAAGTCGATCGATATTTGAAGGACGAGTTTTTGGCCAAATTTTTTAATATTTGTTTTTCCAGATTACGGCAGAGTAATATCCTTTAAAAGTCCTTAAAGCAGGGGCAACAATTAACATTTAGGACGTAAAACATGACGACTGTAGGGCGATATTACATTTTGTTTTCGACAACAATGTTAACGACCAGCTTATCGTTTTTGCATCTGAGTAGGTACAGTGAAATTATTTGGACAAAGAGCCTTTTCCAAAACATTGATTGACACCGCTCAGAACTGACTCTGTCATACTGCCTAACTAAGAAGAAAAAATATTAGATAGACCAGAATACTCATCCTTCAAACATAAATCGATTACAAAGAGCTTCACAAAACTCTTCATAGAAGCCTCAGGTTTGAGAATATTTGACATAATGTCGATCGATACCTGAAGAACGTATTTTCTGGTCAAAGGTTTAAAAAGGCGGGAGGGGGGGGGGTGTTCTCATAGTACGGCATCATAAACACAATGTGAACGATTGAACTATGAAGTCCTAGTGGAGTAATAATTTGAAGAAGCCCTATGACTTTCTTCGTATGAGAATGCTCTTGACGCCCTCATTACCTGACCCCCACTTAGTAGTTCCTTAGCAAGAATTGATTCTTTACTCCGGGTGAAAATGATCAAGAAGATATAGCAATCTATCTTCTCTCTCATTTTGTCTACTTGTACTCTCCCTCCCTCCCTCCCTCCCTCTCTCTCTCTCTCTCTCTCTCTCTCTCTCTCTCTCTCTCTCTCTCTCTCTCTCTCTCTCTTTCTTTCTTTCTTTCTTTCTATATATCCCTATTTCTACCTCGGTCTGGTTTATCCCAATATATCTGCCTTCCTTCCTTCATTTGTTTCTTACCACCCCCCCCCCCCCACTCCCCCTTGGTTCCTACCTGCCTATCTAGCCATTCGGTAAACTGTCCATCGATCTCGGTATCTATTGATTTATCATTCCATCTACCTGTATGTCTATCGATCTATCAATCTATCTATTATCTGTCTATATCTATATCTATATCTAACCAACTTTACGCTTTATCTATCACTATATCTATCTGTCTATCTATCTATCTATCTATCTATCTATCTATCTATCTATCTATCTATCTATCTATCTACCTGTATTTCTGTCTATATATCTATCTATCTATCTATCTATCTATCTATCTATCTATCTACCTGTATTTCTGTCTATCTATCTACCTGTCTATCTATCTATCTATTTATCTATCTATCTGTCCATCTCTCTATCTATTCATTTGTGAAATATTTCAATTATGATCAACTTCTACAATATTGTTTCGAAGAGCATTTTCCCTCATCAGGAAGTCACTTCCTTTACAAAGGGGCCCTTACCAACATGAATCAATATAAAGGACGAGACATGACGTCTATTATCAATATTACAATTTCTTTCCCAGAAGAAACAATGTTGTTAACGGCCATCACTTCATGATGAGAGAGACTGCTCGAAACAATATTGTAGAGATCATAATTTCACTTGAGATATTATATAAATAGCTTCTTTTATAAGAACACTATTTTTCATAGTTTTTGTTTTTATGATTTTATATATCTATTCATTTAGCTATTTATCTGTCTACATATATCTGTATATCGCGTATCTATCCATTTTAAATCAACCCCCCACCAAATCATATCCCCCATCCTTATTCTAATGTTTCGTACTCTTTGTCTTTCTATATCCTTCTCAATAACCATACTCATCTTCTGTCATCCACCGTCCCAAATTGTTTTTATGATCTCGGGTTAGACCATGATAATATAAAGTAAAAAATGATACGAAGGTTTAGTATTTGGAACTTAAAGAAGCATATCGATTTTCTTGAATAAAAAATAATATCATATCTAAGTATATAGCCCATCAGACACATCAGGCCCAGTGAGCAGGAGTTTTATCCCGGTTTCTTTAACTCTCTCCTTACCACCTACAGCAAAATCGTCACATTTGTTACTATACAATATGCATTTTTTCTTGTCTAGATTTATATTGTATATCCCAATTATCTCTGTTTAATTAATAAGAACATCAAGTTGTTTTGTAGAGATTGTTTGAGTTTTTTAAAAAATCATTTTCTGCTGGGTAACCCTGCCATTTTCCGGAAAAAAACTGAAAATGAACTGTAAGGAGAGGGATCACGTGAAATGGAAAACAGCAATTGGTTGCTTCCCTTATGATAGGATGCAAGTCTAGCACAAATTACTTTTCGCGCGCCTGATCTAACAGAACAAGCTATCCAATCACTGCAGGCTCGACAGGGGGTCAGAATAAAATCTCGACTTCACATGGGATCAATCACGGTCCCTTTGCATGTGAAGCGAGTGCTTTACCAACTGAGCTATCGGGACCCCCATATTAACTATACTCAAATCTAACATTATTGCCTAGAGATTCATTTTTAGGCTCTGAAACCACCCCGACATAATACACATTTTGAATCCAACCTCACTTAGTCGCCTCCTCTTCCTTCTCCACTTCCTCCTCCTCCTCCTCCTCCCCCTCCTCCTCCTCCTCCTCCTCCTCCTCCTCCTCCTCCTCATCCTCCTCATCCTCCTCCTCCTCCTCCTCCTTCTCCACTTCCTCCTCCTTCTCCTCCTCCTTCTCCACTTCCTCCTCCTTCTCCTCCTCCTTCCACTTCCTCCTCCTCCTCACTCTCCCCCCCTACTACTACTCCAATTGTCTGAATTGATTTATTTCTAGTCAACTCAAGGGGGACGTGTCTGACCCTTATAAAATTCAACAAAAATTCACACTTATCCAACACCCAGGAGAGCGTGATTAAATGAAAATGTCACGAATTTTCTTTTCCCAAACACGAATTATTTATCCTTCTTTTTCACCTACATTTAACGTGCCCTCAAGCACGGAAGTCTTGAAATCGGGGTCTTCTTTACTACTACTAGATACTACTACTACTACAGACCTCATTTCCTGAGTACTCGTTCGGGCGTAATAGTGTGAGATACCGTCTCAAAACGGTATTAAATTGACGAGATACCGGTGCTAAAGATTGGACTTATAGTCGTGAATGTGAAACTTGGGATAAATTTGAAGGATTTATTGTGTAAAATAAAGATTGTCTTAACTTCTCCTCACTCATTTTCCTCACTGAAGTTGTCGAAGAAGAACCATTCATAAAATACAGTTTCATAAAGTGCCAAAAACCGGGACCACAAAGAGACAGAGATCGAATCTGAGTGCAGTCGAGATTATTTTTTTTCTTCTGACCCCTCTGTCTACCCAAATGAATGGGTAGCTGGTTTTGTTAGGTCTTGCGAAAAGCAATTGCTATTGTCCGTTTCACGCTATAGAAACCAAGATAGACTCCTGCTCAATGAATCTAATGACTCTGAAGGACTACTATACTTTTCTCGGTGGAAGAGTGGGAGTAGTGTCCGGTGTCGCGAGAAATTCATGCGGCTTTTAGAATGGTCAGTGGCTGGATTTACTTCCTTATCATCTTGGTGCTTGATCAGCACATTGAACCCATTAGCAAATGAAACGCCATCTTTCTCGGTTGGAGGCCATTGTCGTCTCATAGTCTGGGCGTGGGCATGGAGCTAACGACCTGATCTCAGAAAGAACAAACAAACAAAAAACAAAAAAAAACAAAAAACAAAAAAAAAAAAAACAATGTTACAGTTGCTGGATTCGAGTACAATAAGTTGATTTCGCAAAACATGGCGTAAAAATGATATCTTGTAAAAATGTCACATGATCATTAATTTAGCCCATATGTGGTATTATAGAATGTATTATGTCAGTATTAAATAGATGAAGACAGTTGATATCAACTTCAAAATGTTCAGAATTGGGAAAATTGAGTTTCTTGAAGATTAAGAAACAAAATACACTTTGGTAAAAAGTAATGAACAAAAATGAATATCTTAAAAAAAAAAAAAAAAAAAAAAAAAAAAAAAAAAAAAATAATATAAAAATATATATATATATATATATATACATGTATATATATATATATATATATATATATATATATATATATATATATATATATGTATATATCCACTAAACGTGCTCAAAGCGCTTTACAAAGGGTTTCCGACCAACAAGAACACTTAACATAAGGGACGAGACATGACGTCTGTTAGAGGATATTAAAGTTTCTTTCCCAGCAAAAATAATTCTGTTAACGACAAGGTACTCATTTTACATATGGTTACGTTCAGTGCGAATGTGAGTAATAAGTCTTTTTATAGGACTCAACTATGCGCCGCTCAGAGCGGAACTGAACCTTTCGGTGCGAAGGCGAGCAGCATACCAAAGACCACATAGGCCGTACAAATTCAAATTAAAAGAAAATAAATAAATAAAGCAAATTATACCAAACACGAAATGTTTCAGGGTCATAATCCTTCTTCAGCCAATAACAAAACCAATAAAATCATTAATAAATCACATACATTCCAGAAAGACGACAGAAAAGTGTTTGTTGGTTAGCACGATCTTGAAATGGTAAGGGTGTTTATTTTATAATTTAAGATTAAAATTGTTTTTAGCATCAGGCTAATTACTGACATAATACCGTTTAGAAAGGACTGGCACATATGGACACGTACCCACATTTTGAAAAAAAAAAGTAACAGGTTTGCGTGTGCAATTTGATATGATAATATAGTATCTTTCTTGCAACCTCAGGGGATTGTTTTCATCCGAAACGACTATTATAACCCAAGCGGTAGCCGCAGTGCCGCGCCAAAGTAAGCAATTATAGAGGCTAAGTTTTGTAAAAGGAAATTTAAAACTAGAGTGGTGCGTCAATATTTATAATAAAAAGTTGAGCTTTAATATAGCTCAATATCCATTAAACGTGCTCAAAGGGGTCCCTGACCAACAGCAACACTTAACATGTAGGACGAGACATGACGCCTGTTGGGCGATATTACATTTTTTTTTTCGACAGAGACAACGCTGTTAACAGCCAGGTACTCATTTTACATCTGTGTACGGTGAGAAAATGTGAGTAAAGAGCCTTTTCCAAGGACTCAACTATGTGCCGAGAAAGGCTCTAACCCAGGATCTTCCTTTACGTCTATGAAGTCTCGTGACATGACACTTGATTTCGGAGCGGAAGTTCCAGAGTTTTAGTCCCGCTCTGAGCTGCGCATAGTTGAGTCCTTGAAAAACCCTCTTTACTCACATTCTCTCGGCGTACTCGGGTGTAAAACGAGTGTAATATCGGGTGTAATATCGCAAGACGTTATGTCTCGTCCTACATTCTAAATGTTGCTGTTGTGCACGATATTTGGATATTGCGTTATATAAATTCTCAAGATTTTAATAAGTGTTTGTACTTATTCTGTCAACCTTTTTCTACTCCAGATTTATCATGAAGTGGTTTGGAACGTGGATAGGAGAGTAACGAAATTGAAAGGCTATGTGGTCTTGTGGTATGACACTTGCTTTCGGATCGAACGGTTCTGGGTTCGAGCCTCCTCGGCGCATAGTTGAGTCCTTGACGAAGGCCCATTACTCACATTCTCTCACCGTACTCAGCACCTGACCGTTAACAGCGTTGCCTCTATCCGACATAATTGTAATATCGCCTAACAGGCGTCATGTCCCGTCCAACATGTTAAATGTTGATGTTGACCAAGGACCCCCTTGTAAAGCGCTTTGAGCATGTTAAGTGGATATTGCTCTATATAAAAACTCAATTTTAAAAAAGCTCAATTAAAGACTTATTATGCATATATGATCTTATTTATCTGATCGATTAGAGTACGCTTCTGTATTATGGAATCTAGGCTAGATTGAAACGGAATATTCTGAGCCATCGGTCCAGTAATAAAGTATGTAGGTTCGCGCAAATGAATCTGGCAACCCTTCTTAATTGTAGATTTTAACTTGGAAAACATTAAAATAATTTATATTTTTATCTCTTATTTCATCCCAAAGGGAAATTTGTCTCCTTGAACTATTCCAAGGGAAGACTGAAATAACCCAGGCGTGAGCTGCAGTGCAGCGCTGCAAATTTAGCTAGGGCGAGTTGGCTTGACTTTCTCAATGCCACACAGCGCAGCGGAGGGTGATAGAACACGGTACCTTTCGGGTACGAAGCAAAGACCGTACCGCTGAGACACGCTGCCCCATGGAGTGGGTTTTGAAGTGGACAA
>NC_088366.1:27291725-27321725 GCF_034508935.2 Berghia stephanieae
GGCACGGTCTTTGCTTCGTGCCCGAAAGGTATCGAGTTCGATTACTCGTTGCACTGTGCGGCCTTGAGCAAGCCAACTCGCTCGAGCTCGAAAGGTGTGTTGTGACGATGCTACCCGGCGGGTTCGCGACGGTGCACGAATGGGGACCGGACTTTGCTGATTGGGTCGCTCGTCATAACATAATAGTGTGAACCATAAGAGACTGCTGCCCTAGCTCAAATTGCGGCGCTGCACTTGGAATAGACCCTAGAGATAAATTTCCCCTACGAGTTGAATAAAGGTCATTTTTTTTTTTTTTTTAAATTTTAAGTGTAAAAACACTCTTCCAGAGAACCTTCTTCGGTCTTTCGGCTCTCGGCTCGATAGAATAGCTCCCAATATCTGTCAAAAACATACAATTTCATTGTAATACAGTACAAAATCGCATGTGTCAGAATCTTTTTAAAATGTTCAGATTCTTGAAGTTCAGAAATGTTTGCTGGTCGGCATGTTTTCAAAATTGCTATGTTTTATTGCCATGTATTTTCTATTTATTTTTATTACTGGTAACAACATAAAGCATGAGCACAATGTTAAACAATGGTATATACGAATAAAGATCTACCGTATGGGGGTATAGCGTGGTCCTCATTTACAAAAGCAATACAAGATATTACTGCTGTTATTATTATTATTATTATTATTATTATTATTATTATTATTATTATTATTATTATTATTATTATTATTATTATTATTATTATTATTATTATTATTATTATTATTATTATCATTATTATTATTATTATTATTATTATTATTATTATTATTATTATTATTATTAAAATACAAAAATAAAATAAATTCCCTTTATTCATCCCATAGGGTCTATTCCAAGATTAGACTGGAATAACCCAGGCGTCAGCCGCAGTGCAGGGTCGCAATTTGAGCTAGGGCCTGCGCAGCGGTGGGTGATCGAAATCGGTACCTTTCGGGTACGAAGCAAAGACCGTACCGCTGAGCCACGCTGTCGCCGATTATTTATATTATTATTATCATTTTCATCATCATCATCATCATCATCATCATCATCATCATCATTTTGGTCCCCTTTACCATTCTTTTTTCACTTACAAGTATGTTGTCATCAAATGGTATGACTTATTGGAGAAAGGAAATACTCGTAGTATTCTGAATTCTGTCCTGAGAGGAAAATAATTGACAAATGACCCCCGCCCCCCATTTTTATCTTTGAATGTGGCAAAACGAGTTGGATCTTCACTAAATCAAGATTCATACTCAATACAGCAGGATAAGAAAGCCATTGATTATTTCCATTTTTATATGCGTTTTCACAGCAAAGGTGATGATTGGGATAGTTTGGCATAGTTTCAGACCATCTGGTATTTTACTATGTCATGTTTGCCATTTTTTTTTTTTTTTTTTTTTGCAACATTAACCTGGCATTCTTGCTCTGGAACCGGCTTTCAAATATACATTCTAAATTGAACAAATATTGTTGTTTTTCAAAAGAATCCTACGACTTTGCTGTTTTCTGAGCAAGTTTTTTTAAATATTGAACACTTCCTGGAACCCTCTCTAAGCCAGTTCTTCTAATACGGGGAAAGCGCTCAACAAATTCAATGAAAATGTATTTTCATTATCATCATTATCATCATCATCATCATCATCATCATCATCATCATCATCATCATCATCATCATCATCATCATCATCATTATTATTATTATTATTATTATTATTATTATTATTATTATTATTGTTAATACTATTGGTATTATCACTGCTATGATATTATCATGATTGTCATTGTAATCATTATTATCATGATTATTACCATTAGCATCATTCTAATAAGGCTGAGTTTTCTGGCTATTGAGTTACGCAGTACAGGACTGTTCTGATCTATCAAACTCCAAACCTGGTATTCGTGTAAATCCCTTTGATTTTAAACACGCGCTGATTTCTATGTAGAGGTAAAATTTAAGCTGCTAGTAGCTTTGTATTGTAAAAATGTAGTAGTAGTAGTAGTAGTAGTAGTAGTAGTAGTAGTAGTAGTAGTAGTAGTAGTAGTAGTAGTAGTAGTAGTAGTAGTAGTAGTAGTAGTAGTAAACTTAGCAGTCTGAATGACGCTTGCTGAGAATTGTGTGATCCAGTCATGGTCGATGAGTATAGCTGCTCTCTCTATCCATGTTGTTAAAATGGTCATGGTCCTGGGCC
This sequence comes from Berghia stephanieae, assembly GCF_034508935.2. Taxonomy (NCBI): domain Eukaryota; kingdom Metazoa; phylum Mollusca; class Gastropoda; order Nudibranchia; family Aeolidiidae; genus Berghia; species Berghia stephanieae. The sequence continues at coordinate 27,293,946 of NC_088366.1, forward strand.
AGAGTTTTGACACTGTCAAGATCTTGTTGTGACTTTAGTACGGAGGGCACTGCAATATTTATTAGTTCTTCGGGGATTAATTCGGCCTCATCTGAATCCAGAAATTTCTGATATGTACAGAGATCCTGGTTCAGGGTAGTTACTATTGATGTTGGTGGTCTCCCTATATATTTGTTGCCATGAAGGAAATATTCTGTCATTGCAGTTTGGGCTGGGATGTTATCTTCTCGACGAAAGATGTGACCAAATAGCCTCCAGCACTGTTCTTTTATTATTGTACTCAGGCGTTGGACCCTGGTTTTTCCATATAGATCAGTATTTGTAATTGTCTCTGGCCAATAGATTCCGATTACGCGACGTAATTGTTTGCAGTGGTATGAATTGAGACTTTCTAAGTTCTTTTTTTTTGTGACAATAATATGTCAATATCGGAATAATCAGTGCCTCGTAAATCTGTATTCGTTTATTCTCACTGATTATGTTATTTCTATTCCATTAATTATGGAGTTGGTTGAATGCATTGGTGGCCAACTGCTTTCGTTTTCTGAAGTCTCGTTGATCAGATTGCCTAGTTTATGTACACTTTTCCATTCATTTAAATTTCTGTTGATTTTTGTATATTCTGTTTTCGATTGATTCACTTTCAGATTCCATGCTTCTTCTTCTTCTTCTTCTTCTTCTTCTTCTTCTTCTTCTTCTTCTTCTTCTTCTTCTTCTTCTTCTTCTTCTTCTTCTTCTTCTTCTTCTTCTTCTTCCAGTGTCATCTCATGGGTTGAAGTCGACTTGAAATGACACGCCGATCTTCCCTGTTGACGGCTTGCTGACTGCATTCGGCTGCCGACAATCCTGTCCATGTCCTCACATCATCTATCCAAGTTCTTGCTGGCCTGCCTCTTCCTCTTTTCCCTCAACTCTACCCTCAAGAATGTCCTTGTTGACAGGTTGATGGCGTCTTAGGTGTCCAAAATACCTTACTTTTCTTGTTTTTATTACTTTCATTAGGGTCGGTCTGATATCAAGGATGTCACAGACTTCTTGATTTGTTTTCTTTATGTTCCAAGATTAGGTATGTATCATCTGCGTATATCAATTCACGAGTGTTCTTCTTTATTGGTTGTAATTTTCGTCTTAGATCTTTCATGGCGATCTGTTGTTATTGAGCTTTTGTATGGCTTCACTTATTTCTTGGGGCGTTATAGGCGTTTCAAGCTCTGAATTGGTAGACTCGAATGGTTCCACTTCTTGAATACCCTTGTATTTCTCAGTGTAGTACACGCTTATAGTGTTTATAATTTCTTTATCATTACATAAGGTCTTATCTTTGATTATAAGTCTATTATAATGTGTTTTTTTTTTTTGTCGTTTGATTTTATTCACCGCTTTGAACATTTTCATACTGTCACTCGTACCAGATATTTATTTCTGTCACAATCTCATCTATTTTCTTGTGATTATCTATTGCTTGAGATTTAATTTTAAGCATGATTTCATTTCTTTGTCTCTTCATTTTGTTCTTCGCATCCGTATTTGAGCAGCTGTTGATGTCAAGTCTCAGTTGTTTTTGCTGCGGTGAAAAGTTATGCAGTATTGGACAGTAATCTTGTTTTTGTGTACTACTTCTATCAAACAATGTTGTTCTGCTCATCAGCACGCTTTGGACAAGACGTTGTTGAATTTCAGCTGGGTTAGAGGCATCCTTTAAATTCTTTTACGAAAGACTCGAAGCGAGTTTGTTTCTGAAATTTCTGAAATTTGTTTCTGAGTAAAAATAGGTGCACAAAAATAAATAAACGGCCTTAGAATAAGAATGAATTTGTTTTTTAAAAAACACCAAACAAGTGTAATAATGAATCGAGGTCAAAACCCTTCTTCAGCATATAACAAAACAGAGTTGTTAGTAATGGTGATACTTTATGTTGACATTAATTGTTCTATTAATGCCTTGTTTCACAATAATGCTTCATGCTCCATGTCGGTATTCTATTTCGTTTTTCGTAAGCCAACAACAATACGTCTAACTCTCGGTAGCTATTTGAAACTGCTCAATAACGAAATCAGATTACTATCACTGGCAGAGCTATCAAACGTCATCAGATGTATTCGGCACAATACCATATTATTGACCCAATTGGTCACACGATAATATATAGACACTTATTTTGTTTTAGGTATATAGAATAGTGGTCTATATGAGACATAACGTCTTGAAACGGTATCATGTCGGAACTATGTAGATGCTGGAATCGAACTTATAATTTTGAAATATGAGATTATGATCAATTTAATACATTTCATTGAGGGAAAAAAATTACAGTTTCATAAACAAAGATATACTAAAATATCATGTTTTTCATTGTTTTAACTTCAATTACACTTTTCGGCATCTGATTAATCCCGATTTTATAGATGTGCGTTAAGTTAAAATACTCACAACATCCGAGTTTACCATATCAAATAGTCTGATTGATAAATATTAGTAAGAATTACCCATTAAAATGTCTGTCTGGAAACAATAACAAATAACTGAGTGACGTCAATTCCGTTCCTTTGAGGCGTTTGGTCACATATTATCAGAAAAAGATTATTAATTCTCTTTCCTTTTTATTCTTTACGATAATGTTTTGTTTTCAATCTACTACTTTACAATCTATACCTTAGGGCAATCCAAGTTTTAATAATACGTTGATTATTTTGGCTCGCTTTTTTTTTTGTTGGATTTCAAATCGAACTAGCTTGGCTTTTCTCCCCCAATTATTTCGTTTCTAGACGTCATCATTGCTTTAAGTCTGGACAAGGAATTTATTTCAATAGCTTTAGGGCTCCATTTTTAATGCTTTCATTTGAGATTTGAGATTACCTCTTATTGTAACAACATCGCGTATGCGAGTTGGCTCTGTCTGCTGGGCTTTTAAAGGTAAGAGCACCTATAAACAAAGTTAAATTGAGCTTTTATTTAGAGCACTATCCACTAAATGTGCTCAAAGCGCTTTACAAGGGTCCGTGACCAACAGCAATATATAACAAGTAGTACGAAACAACGCCTGATCGGCGATATTACAATTCTTTTTCGGACAGAGACAACGCTGTAAATGGCCAGGTACTCATTTTACACCTGAGTATGGTGAGAGAAGGTGAGTAAAGAGCCTTTTCCAAGGAGTCAACTATGCACTGAGCGAGTCTCGAACCCATGACCCTTCCGATCCGAAAGCGAGTGTCATACTACTAGACCACGTAGCCACATTTTCCCTATATTTGGCGTTGGAGTCCTAATCGCTCAGTTTGTAGAGCACTCGTTTCACACACATAGGGACCAATATCGATCCGGGATGTAGTCGAGATTTTTTTTTTTTTTGGACCCCCCTTGTCCACTCAGTAGTGATTGGGTAGCTGGGACAGTTAGATCTGACGTAAAGTACTTTGCGATAGACTGGCGTAGCAATCAATTGCGATTGTCCATTTCACGCTATAGACATCGGGATAAACTCCGGCTCCATGGGCCAAAAGGCTCTGAATGACTACTTATTTTACTTGTAGTAAAATAATTTGTTGTGGTAAGGATTGTTTAGATCAAGAGACCTTTGAATAACCTGTGACGGAAAAGAGATACATTTCAAAATACGTGACTGATTTTTAAAACTTGATATCTGACCGAATGTTGACGTAGTACGCAATCAATACTCTTCAACAGTCGTAACGTCACTTCCTTCCTAATGACGCATTGTAACTTAGTAACACTGGCTCTAAACTATCGGAACAATGGCGGACGCCCGTATGAAATATTTATCCGGCGAGCATAATGGGTATCCAGAGGAAAACAAACCCATAAATTTGAGCATGTTTTGACTTTTACACATTCCGCTCACAAGGCATATGCAAAGTTCTAGCTAGCATGAAGAATAAAAAGTAAAGATTTTCTTTGTTTAGAACCAAGATGGCTGCCGTTGCCAACGGCGTGACATCAGACTACTGAATCGTATTAAGGACCTATTCATGACGAAGTGCACAAAGTAATATTTGATTGATGTCATTGATTTTGATTTTGTTTGTTTTTGTTCAAATTGTATTGTAATTCAATCGATTTTAGTTAGAATAAGTTATTAATGTTTGTGTCGAATATTGGTGTAAGTATATATAGATATATAATATATATATATATATATATATATATATATATATATATATATATGTATATATATTATATATATATATATATGTGTGTGTGTGTGTGTGTGTGTGCGTGTGTCTGTTTGTGTGTGTATCCGAGTGTAAGTGAAAATGTATCTGTGGGTAAGTTTGTTTTTTTCTTGTGTGCGTGTGCTTGTTTCTGTTGGTGTGTTCTCAAAGTTGTCATGAATGAGTTTTTGAGTGACAATTCAAATTGTAAAGCGCCCCTTAGCACTTATATGGAAGTCGAGCGATATACAAATAACTTATTATTATTATTATTATTATTATTATTATTATTATTATTATTATTATTATTATTATTATTATTTTATTATTATTATTATCATTATTACTATGATTTTTATAATAATAATAATAATAATTATTATTATTATTATTATTATTATTATTATTATTATTATTATTATTATTATTATTATTATTATTATTATTACTATTATTGTTACTATTGTTATTATTATTATTATTATTATTATTATTATTATTATTATTATTAATTATTATTATTATTATTATTATTATTATTATTATTATTATTGTCATCATTATCATCATCATCATTTTTTTCTAGCTTCTTTTTTTATTTTATTTTGTCATTTGTTGGTTTGTTGTTTTTGTTTTTTTTTGCATGTAAGGGGAAACTCAAAGCGTCAACTAGCATTCGTCTTATGTCACTACATTAAGCTTCACATTGTCCCCAAACAGTATAATTCGGGGTGAACCGTATGCATATAATTGACTTTTGATTAAGTTAAATCGTACAAAATGTGCGGTTTAAAACATGGCTTTATATTGGAGATATGAATAGGTGTAGTGAAATAGTGCCAGACAAAGAAGAAAAACAAAAAGAAGAAAAATGCAAGGGAAAAAAAAAACATTTTCAAAAATCAGCCTCTCTCGACTGCCTCTACACGCATTCCTCACTTGTGTATGTGAACATTTTTTTTTTTTGTTGCATTGTTGACTGTTTTAAGTTTTATCTCTATTTTCTTCATTTAGCTTGTTCTCGACACGATACCATTTTGATGCGGTGTACATCATAAATAGATAAATAAATAAATAAATAAATAAATTTCCTTTATTCATCCCTAAGGGGAATTTTTTCTTTCGGGTCTATTTCAAGAGAAGACTGGAATAATCCAGGCGTCAGCCGCAGTGCAGCGCCGCAAAGTGAGTTAAGGTTAGGTGACTTGCTCAAGGCCACACAACGCGGTTGGTAGTCGAACTCGATACCTTTCGGGTACGAAGCAAAGACCGTACCGCTGAGCCACTCTATCCTATAGTCATCAATCTCCACTTAAAGCAAGTCAACTAAAATTTCTTTTTTTTTTTTAGATTCGTAATTGAGTCCGAAGTGCCTGGATTATTTTACACAATAGCATACGGGGCAGCGTGGCCTATCGGTACGGCCCTTGCTTCGTGCCCGAAAGGTACCGAGTTCGATCACCCGCATTTGCGCTGTATTATGGCATTGAGCAAGTCATCTCGCCCTAGCTCAATTTGCGGCGCTGCACTGAGACTAACGCTTGGGTTATTCCGGTCTTCCCTTGGAATAGACCCTTGAGACAAATTTCCCCTATGTGATGAATAAAGGGAATTTTATTTTTATTTATTTATTTATTTATTTTATTTAGAATGAGTTGATGGGCCACAAAATCTGTCCTTTCTTTGAATTCTTGTATTTAAAGAACGAAAATCATTTTAACTCTTTGATTGTCTTTCGATATAATATATTATTTTTACTAATGTCTGTTCCCTTATTACGATCAAACCTTTGGTTTACGCCAAAAATAATTGTAAAACTATGGAACGCAACTTTCATAAACATCCGAGGTCGTACAGCAGCAACTTATCTTTTACTTAGTAAAAAAATAATAATTTGTGACGAACCGTCTCATACTGGTATTATTATGTCGAATAGTTCAAAATAACACGAAAGCTTAATTGATTTATTTTATCTTTGAAAAATAAAACAATAAGCATAGTTTTCAAAAGAGACAAAAGTGCGGCTCTGTAGTCTAGTGGTATGACACTCTCTTTCGGATCGAAAGGTCCTGGGTTCGAGCCTCGCGCTCGGCGCATACTTGAGTCCTTGGAAAAGGCTCTTTACTCACATTATCTCACCGTACTCAGGTGTAAAATGAGTACCTGGTCATTAACAGCGTTGTCTTTGTCCGAAAAAATTGTAATATTGCCTAACAGGCGTCAGGTCCCGTCCTACATGATGTATGTTGCTGTTGACCAGGGACCCCTTTGAGCACATTTAGTGGATATTGCTATATAAAGTTCAATTTAAAAAAAAATTAAGTAATAATCTCACAATCTGTGTCATATTTTAATACATTGGTGAAGAACTCGTAAAATTTACAACGGGATAAAGGCCGTTTCGAACAGGAACTCGTCTACTTTATTTATTATACTACTGCATTTCGTAACTTAGCATAAATCGTGACGAATCTTTTAAACCGTCAATGATCAATATCAGTCTGGAAATAAAGTCTATAGGTGCGCGCAAATGAATCTGATAACATCGCGGCCAGATGGCGGTTGCTAACATCAAATGACCCATAATTATGCCCAAGCAGATTATATAAATAATTTGAGTTAACTTGTAAAAGAATTATCCCTAATTTAAGAAATGTTTGCAAGTTCGTAAAATGCGTTTGAATATTCAACACCCCGTATCTGGAACTCCCTTCCTAGATAGATATATCAGAGGCTGTAATGATGCAGAATTCTTTTAAAATATCTTAAAACGTTTTTTTTAAAGTGTCAAATTGTATAATTAATTATATTGCTTTGCTATATGCTGTGTGTTTGAGTGACTGTATGATTGATTGACTCGTGTTACGTTACTGTTAAGTGCTTTGAGTTTGTTAAGATACGGGGTAAGGTGCTATTACAAAAACATATTATTATTATTATTATTATTATTATTATTATTATTATTATTATTTTTATTATTATTATTATTATTATTATTATTATTATTATTATTATTATTATTATTATTATTATTATTATTATTATTATTATTATTATTATCATTATTATTATTAATTATTATTTATTATTATTATTATTATTATTATTATTATTATTATTATTATTATTATTATTATTATTCGGTTACTCGTCCATTAATCTGCGAAAATAAAAATAAATATATATAATCATTTGCTTCATGCGGCTATGTGGTCTTGTGGTCTGACACTCGCTTACGGATCGGAAGGTCGTGGGTGCGATCCTCGCTCGGCGCATAGTTGAGTCCTTGGAAAAGACACTTTACTTACATTCTCTCACCGTACTTAGGTGTAAAATGAGTACCTGACCGTTAACAGCGTTGTCTCTGTCCGAAAAATTTTGCAATATCGCGTATAGGCGTCATGTTTCTTTCTACATGTTTAGTGTTGCTGTTGGCCAGGGACCCCTTGTAAAGCGCTTTGAGCCCGCTTAGTGGATATCGCGTTATATACAAGCTCAATTTTCAAATGTTGCTGTTGGCTAGGGACAACTTGTAAAGCGTTTTGAGCACTTTAGTGGATAATTTGCTATATAAAAGCTCAAAATTGTTGTTTGTTTCATGTCGAATAAATGCTTTTTTGAGACAGCAAGAAGCATATCGATAAGTCAGTAGGCGTAACATCGACCACCGTGTGTAATGGTTGATTTGGAACGAGTTTTCAACTTGTTTACATCCAAATTTAATGATATCCTCTCACGTGAAAAAATCAAAACGACTGTTTTCGTCCAATGTTAACAATCCGTTTTATTTTATCACTGTGAGGTGACAAAACATCTTTTTGTCACTGAAATTAAACTTTTATTAACTTCATATGAATATTATTAGTATGACATGACTCCTATATTTTCAAAAAAAAATCTTAGACCAGAGCCTTTTTGAAATTCTCCAGTATAAGAATATTTTATAACTGGGACCAACGAACTAAAAATTGTATTAAGTCGGAGTAAACTTTATGCCGAAAACTGAATTTCAATTCAAAAGCACTGGACAACTCCAAAACTTGGATGTTTTTATTATTATATATATATATATATATATGTTATATATATATATATATAATATATATATATATATATATATATATATATATATATATATATATATATATATATATATATATATATATCATATCTATTAATTTCAAACTAAGTTCATACTTTAACTTTAAGACGAACATGTCTAGGGGAGGGGGTGGGGAGGAGGGGGGGGGAAGGGGTGTATGACTTTTTCATATCAATATAAAGCCGTTTTGAGACGATTTTTCACAATTTAGAAATAATTCTAGTTTATTGAAATATATAATAAGTGATCTTTTACAGCGAAAATCAAAAAGGCAAACTGTCATCGCATGAGAGTTTTAAATTATATTATGCTTTAACCATTTTCATGTTTTGACTCGGCATGGAGCAATAATGATGTTATGCTGTGTTGTGTTTCTCTCTCCAAGAAAGAAAAAAAGAGAGAGAGAGAGAAATAGAGAGAGAGAGAGAGAGAGAGAGAGAGAGAGAGAGAGAGAGAGAGAGAGAGAGAAAGAGACAGAGATAGATAGAGAGAGAGAGAGAGAGTGAGAGAGAGAGAGATCACTCAAATTGATCGAATGCCAATTATTGTCAAAGAAAGGAAATGAGTAAAAAACTTCCTGGTCTTTTCCAATCTCCAAGTTTTGTTTTTCATTTTCAAACTTGTTTATTGTCTTGGTTTTTATTACCTTCTTCCTTTCGATCCGAGCAAGATTGAATAATAAAGATATGGCTGCTTAAGCAAGTTAGATGGAGCAAGAGAAATTTATAATATTGATAATTATGATGATGATGATGATGATGATGATGATGATGATGATGATGATGATGATGATGATGATGATGATAATAATATAAATAATAATAATGATGATGATAATAATAATAATAATAATAATAATAATAATAATAATAATAATAATAATAATAATAATAATAACAACAACAACAATAATAATAATGATGATGATAACAATAATGATGATGATGATGATGATGATGATGATGATGACGAGCATGATAATAATAATGATAATAATAATAATAATAATAATAATAATGATAATAATAATAATAATAATAATAATAACAACAACAACAACAACAACAACAACAACAATAATAATAATAATGATAATATCAATAATAATAATGATAATAATAATAATAATAATAATAATAATAATAATAATAATAATAATAATAATAATAATAATAATAATAATAATAATAATAATAATAATAATAATAATAATAATGATAATAATAATACGACGCATTTCTTTATCATCTCCCATCAATATAAACAGATCCTCAATTAATGTTAACAATGATATAATATAACATGCACCTATCTACTGTTTAAAGTATCCCTTATCCTCACTAAGACCCATTTGATCGTTATTGCCCAATTATACATTGCGCAACGCAATAAGAATGAAGCTCGCATTTGTATTGCGTAGTCGAGAACTGATTAGGTAACAATAGCAATATACTAAATGCTGGGTTCAATTAGAACAATAAACAATAATAATATTAATAAAGACCCACTGATTGTGATGATCCGTTCATAATTTGTGGATTTGATCATAAATTCTTACATTGTCTAGAATGATCAGAGATAATCTCACCATAGGAATGATGAAACAATGGATAACTTTTGACATCTTTATCTCTTTGGGGTGACCGATCATTTTTATTATGGGGCAGCGTGTCTCAGCGGTACCCGAAAGGTACCGAGTTCGAAGTACCAGCTGCGCTGAATGAACTTGAGCAAGTCGCCTCGCCCTTGCTCAATTTGCGGCGTTGCACTGCAGCTGATGCTTGATTAGACCCTAAAGATAAGTTTACCCTTTAGAATGAAAAAAGGATTTATTTGTTTCATTTTATAGACCATTCATGTAATCGTTTTTCCCTTCCACTGCCCGACTATGGAATAGCCTCCCAGCTGAAGTGGCTGAAAACGGTTGCCAACATGCTTTCACGCGATTGCTAGAGTTCACAACGTGACTTTTTAATCTATGTGTTTTTTGTTTTTTTAAATTAGTATTATGTGCAGAGTTTTAGCAAGTTTAAAATGTAAAACACGACAAACTGTGGAGTGATCCTCGACAATATTGGAGGTTTCCACAAGACGAAGAAGAAGAAGAAGAAGATTCGCCTTTCAATCAACGGACATCGACGTTTTATTCTGACTTATCTTTTCACGCAATAGTGTCTGCCTGGTTGAATTGGTGGTCTTTTAGATTTGTCAGAAAGTACTTTGCAATTGACCAGCGTCGTCCTTTCAAAAGGGCAACAAATAAATTATTGGAATTGATTAATCACCAGGAACACGATGATGGTTGAACTGTATGGCATTGTCTGTAAACTCTAGTTTAAGCCCCCGCTGCCAACATCGTACATGTTCCTTTAGAATAGAGCTAAAATCGTGTTGTTCATTTTGCAGGAATGTATCACTTTTAATGCCCGAACTAAACCTGGAGACAAATTTCCCCTAAAATTTAAAATTAAAAAACTTTGTTTTTGTTTTTGTTTATTTTGTAATCGTTTCATTTTAATCAATATCTTTTTTATTTCATAAAAAAAATATAACACATGATTTCAAACTGATATCCATCCCCAAAACAAAACTGAAATAATTTCTGCCCTAGTAAGAAAATTGCGGGGGTTTTTTTCTTTAAATTTTGGCTAGAAAGCTTGTCCTTCAAAAACTCTCAAACTTGGAACTTTAACACCCTCAAACATGAGATTGATTTAAAGAAAGTCCCAGATTTGACACTTTTCGTCAAAATGAGGGTCATTTTAATCGATCGATATTTGAGGTCGAGTTTTCTAGCCAAGTTTTTAAAATGTGTTGGGTTGTTTGTTTTTTTTTTCTTCATTTTTGTTTTTCAAAATACGGCAGTTAAGTTTTGGTGATATAATGTTTTCGAATCTGGCCCAACTCTTTGGAATTCCCTTCTTTCATGTGTCCGACCCGCAGGCAGTGCTGTGCTTTTCAAGATACGTCTGAAGTCATCTCTTTTCAAATAATTTATTATAGTCAAGTTTCCTATTTTTTAATTCCTGTTCATAACATTTTTTTTTTCATTCTCATCCTGCATCTTTATTGATATCTATGAACTTAAACAGCGCGTGTTTACGCGAGAGAGAGAGAGAGAGAGAGAGAGAGAGAAAGAGAGAGAGAGAGAGAGAGAGAGAGAGATAGATAGAGAGAGAGCATGTGTGTATTGAACATGTAAACCCATTTTATAAGTACGTGATGTAATGTGCTTAGAGGATTTGACATGCGGCAATATAGAACAAGAAATATTATTATTATTAAATATTATAATCATTTAATATCTCACGGCACGAACCTTGTGTAACCTGGTCACATGTTTTATTGGAAGTCGAGACAAACGATTAAACTCACTCTTTTCCTTTGGAGTTTTATATTGGCTCTAAATGTTTAAGTCTAAATAAACTGAAAATTTGATTTTAAACATCAAATCCATCCTGTTTGACAAAATATCGTTTTTGGACCGTTAGTGAAACTGTGTACATATATGCCGAGTCTGATATCCGAACGCAAATATGGGCCTAGTCAAGCATTGTTGTAATGGACAAAATAAGTGCACGTCGGTTGCGGACAATTGTCTGAATGCCGTGGTGGAATATGTGTATCATCGCATTAAACTTGTGTATGTAGAAGTGTTGATACCAAATAGTGAACCTGAAGTAAAATAATTAGATAAATAAAATTATACTTCATCTAATTTATTTATGTATTTTTTCCAGTCAATTAATCATCTAAATTTAACCGTAGTTTCATATTTTTAGTACTATAAATTTGATTTCCATCCATACCATTGCAACATAGTAGAGTTTTGAAACTGTGGATCACATATACCTCTGAGATTGAGAGATGCTGGTCCCTGTAGTAAAAAATATTCTCTGAACAAGAAATACATTTTCAAAATTTTAGTTAGAACACTCGTCCTTCAAATATCGATTTATTGTAGAAAAACCCTCAAACCCAAGATTTTTTTGAAGACGTCCTTGAAGTCCCGAGTTTAAGCTTGAGCTTTTTCATATATAGCGCAATATCCAATAAAAGTGCTCAAAGCGCTTTACAAAGGGTCTCTGACCAACAGCAAGAGGGAACGTGCCTGTTACTTCCCATAACTTTGTCGGATATTGTCGGCTTTCGTCGGCTTTCTGCGGGTTCCTTAAAAATAATTGCTTTTATGCAAAACCCGCCGAAACCATTGTCCCAGGTTCACTCCTCTCACTGGTGTACATTTCCCTGAGTCCCAGGTTCTATCCCCACTGCTGCATACTTCCCATAAATTTGTCGGGCATCGTCGGGTTTCGGTAGGTTTCGTAAAAAAGAAACACCGTTATATTCGTTGGGATCAACCGATACTTTGTCCTTTACTAATTTCATATAGCAGATTTCAGATCTTTATCTTAAACTAGTTTCTTCTCTCGAATATGCCACCCACTAAATAATTACTAGGTGCAGTTAAGTTATGAACTCATCTTATAAAATTATATAACACTCACTTACTCAATCAAGGCAATTTCATTTATCAAAAAAAAAAAGATTATAATTATTAAGACGCTTATAGATCAAAATTAGTGGACTATCAATCATTATTTAGAAATTTTTTTTGTCACAATATATATGTTAATTGTGTCTTTTGATCGCATTATGACTATTACTATCATAAAACTAAGGATTTACCCGATCATTAAAATATTATTTTATACTCCGAATCCTATGGATTAAACTAAAATTTGATAATCACTCAATCGGTCTTCATTATAAAACCTGGAACGCAATAAAATTGAATGACCTAGATTTAAAATGGATTAGTCTATCTCAGGATATGTCACTTGATATAACCTTGTTTTGATTATGTTATGATGTGATTTGATTAAATTATATAAATTAAAGTGTAATACAATATACATGAATTAGAGCAATTTAATTCGTTGCCTCGAAATGATGTAATGTTTAATTGATAAATAGGGATTATAATGTTTTAAAATGAATTTAACGTGAGAGTTTACATAGTGCAACTTCCATTGTACGTACTCAAAGCGCTTTACATTGGGTCTCTAGCAAACAGCAACACTTAACATCTCGGACGTGGCATGACGTCTGCTGGGCAATAATATTACAATTATTTCCGACAGAAACAACGTTGTTAACGGCCAGGTACTCATGTTACACCAGAGTAATGTGAGAGAATGCGAATTAAGAGGCATTTCCAAGGACTCGACAATGCGCCACTCAGAACCGGATCAGGACTCTCCGATCCGAAGGATAGTGTCCTATCATAAAACCATATATATAGTAGGGGGGATTAGGTCCAAAAAACCCTTGAATTGTGCAAATAGGGTTGAAAACATGAACATTACATATGTTGTAGAATATGAAAAATCCTATAATTTATGATATAGAACCACTCAGATATCAGTATTAGTTGAGATACAAGGTTTTTAAGATTATACAATTTTGAAAATGGACGACAAAAAATTCTTTCATTTTTATTGTGTAAACATTCGAGGCAAGCCGACCCAAGGATGTTTTACGTCATCCTTTGGATTCCCATTGGTGACTAGTCTTAGCGTCGAAGCGGATGTTTTCCTTTCCCTCTACTTTCGATTCACGAACCATATGAATTATTTAATCGCAATTATTATTCAATTTCCCTTGTTTTAAAGGACGTCTAGCGAGCAATATTCTATAATATGAGATTTTTCTGCATCTGATTTAATAAGTATAATCAATTGCTCCAAAAACGGACGGGCAGACGAGCAGAGGGGTAGTCAAAACAGACTAACAGAATACAGCTCAATAAATGCCGATAACCGGTGTTGACAAAGGAAAATGCTCCTTCTCTCCCTCCTTATTTCTTTTCTTTCCAAAAATACTGCTATAATCATTTTACGTGAGTTAAAACCTATTTCGGTCAAACTTGATGACAGTAAAGAGTCGGCATACAACTTAAATTATATAAGAACGCTATGATTATCATCATCATCATCATCATCATCATCATCATCATCATCATCATCATCATCATCATCATCAACAACAACAACAACAACAACAACAACAACAACTATGATGCTGTATTTTGGCAAGTTATTTACTTTACGTTATTTACCTCATGGAGACAATGGGAGAATGGTTATTTGAACTGTTGTGTCCTTATGTAAGGCACTGCACACATTTTGCCTGCCGATGATGGGTCTTTAACAGAAAGAACGAGAGAGAGAGAGAGAGAGAGAGAGAGAGAGAGAGAGAGAGGAGTGATATATATATATATATATATATATATATATATATATATATATATATATATATATATATATATGAGCCAAGGTCAAAAGGTGCCCGCCTGATACCAGTGTTAAGAAAATTTGATTTTTACTTAATTATGGGCTTTTTTCATTGGGTTAATGCTTGTAATCAATTGATAATATGAAGAAGAGATAAAATGAGATAGCTCAACATACTCTGTTCAACAGAATATGAAATAAAAAACTTGAAAGTGAAATTTGAATGCTGTTTGGCATGTGCTTAAAACGAGGTCAACGCATCACCTTTTTAGAAATCATGTAGAAATTAAATGTGATGTTTTAGCTCACGTGATTTAAATTTGACTGATAGTATAAAGTCAAAATTTACTTTTAAACGCAATTGTAGTATATTACATATCTGAATAAGTTTCATATAGAGTTCTTAAAAAGTTGGTGTTGCTTGTGACCTTTGGTGTCATCAAACACAGCACAATACTAAGACTCGACACGAAACTTTAAAGCTCATGTTTAATGTTTATAAAATGTTTTATTATGAGAAAGAAGCATAGATTTACTATCTGAACTCAAATCTTGGAGTAAATGTATTCCGTTTTACCGATATTGAGGTTTATTGGTTTTGGTGTCATTTGTCACAAGCAACACGACATGCGTGAACACGTGGAAGTTTGTTTCGTTAAATGGCGATTCGCAATTTTGATCCACCCTTCTTACCAGTCTTTGAAGTGCAGCACTTTCATTTGCCTTTCCAGCGTGGCTCCAGGGAGAAAAGGTAAGTTGAACTTTGGTGTCATCGCTATTTTACATTGTCACAAGCAACACTTTATATTGGATATTACAAAGTGCCACCAAAGAATTATGTTTTCAGCTGTTATTCTATTTACAAATATGATATTATGATATCTCACATAAGACTGTGATTTTGACACAATTAATTATTTCCTTGTAATTCTAATTTTTTATGTTTCAGGGTTGTATCAATCAAGAAAAAGACAAAACTCAAGCTTTTGACGAATCCAGATAAATAGAAGGGTTGTCAAGAAATTTGATTTGATTTACTATTAACACACTAAATTACTACAAACTAACAGATTTGGGCAGTAGGGCGGATGTTACCGTATGGTTACATGAATTCATTACCATGGCTGATATTTATCCAGTGTTTATGTGACTTCTGGTACTTTTTGTGACCATTGGTGTCATTGCTTAAAATGTCACAGGTGACACTTAAGATTGAAGTTTCTAATGTATTTCTGTTTTCATGTTCTTCAAAGCTTGAAATGTCATTGAATTACATTTTAACAGGCTATATTACATGTGTTCAGTTGCTATTCTTGATTTATTGAGGCAAAATTGCGTTCTAGTGCCGATTTTGACCAAAGTAATAGCAACAATGGTATTACTAATTTCTAAGTATATATCCAATTTAGAAGTATTTCGTTTCTTAAAATAATATTGAATTTCATTTTAGAGTAGGTTATTGTGCTTTTTTGACTGAAAATAATGATATATTATGGAAGACAGTGTGATTTGGTGTTGCTTGTGACATAAGTAATGGTGTCACCGGTGTTATGTCACAAGTCACATTCAGATGCTCTAATTTCCATGTATATTTTTATTTTTGAAGTCTTTGGTTTCTGAAATATTATTAAATTCCATATTTAACTGTGGTTATTACACTGGTTTGACTGAAATTAATGATATATTGTCGAAATTGCAATTTGGTATTGCTTGTGACATAAGTAATGGTGTCATCGGTCTAATGTCACAAGTGACACAATGTCGCTAAAAAAGATATGCTTTGGTCACATTATTTCCTAACATTTTATTCCAAAAGTTTCTGAACATTGCTGGTAATAAGCATATGCAATATTGTTGTTGTTGTTAATGTACAAACATTTTTATGAAATATTATATTTGCATTCTATGTTGCTTGTGACCGATGACACCAAAAAGCAACATTTTCTCCAATAGTTGGTATTATTATTATACTATGATGGTTGTTGATTGTGTCTTTTTGTCTAAAACTTACTAAATAAAGTTTGATAATCAACAAAAATCATTTGGTTATTGAGTTTTTGTCTCATTTTGGTGTCACCGGTCACAGGTGACACCAGCAACCTATAGGTACTGTTGACGATATTATGATGCGTTAGACCTTAAAGTTATTTAAAGGGCCTTTGATTCATAAAGTACAGGGTTTTTGCTACACAAAAAGAAACATGAATGGACTATTATGTCACTTTTATTTTGAGAAAAAAAATTGGCACCTTTTGACCTTGGCTCATATATATATATATATATATATATATATATATATATATATATATATATATATATATATATATATGAAAGGATATTGCATATGCCTAATAAAGGAATGCGTTTGCATGATTTCAGATACACATACAATAGCAAAAAGAACTGCTCCCGAGACTGGGACAAGTGTTTGATATGCCAACGAGATAACCCAGACCGTATAGAATGTCCCTCTAAGTCGAGGAGGTATGACAAAGGGCAATGCTATGAAACTCTTTTTGAAGATTTAACACAATTCAATTCTTTGGTTTGTGATGAAAACAAGTTGGATGTATCATTTTTTTCAAATTCATCAGAAAGAAATGAGATAATTGAAAGCTTAAAACAAAATGATGCTACGTAGCCGGTATAAGTATTGTCGTGTAAAATTTAATGTCAACAAAATTAGGCGATAGAATTAAAGAACTCTAAAAGAAATGCCCTACAAGAATTCCAAACTTCGTCATTTGACTGGGAGGAGTGAGATTTATTTCGCCACCCATGAGAATAATGAGACAGCGTTCAAAATTGGCTGTAATAAACAAACGTGCTTTTTTTTTTTGGTAATAGCATGGAATCGGGAGTACTCCATTCTGTAATGACAACAGACATGGAAGAAATTATTCGTGAAATAGCGTTATCCATCAAAGATTCTGATATGTTGTCGTTTATTGCCGGAGAGGATTTAGTCGCCCAGGAGGCACACGACCATAAACTTAATTTGTCATGCACGATACTTAAAAAACAAGCTTTAAAAGATGTCACTGCTGATGATAATGATGATGTCACAGTTCTTGAAAGAAGTCGAGCTTTTGCTAACATTATACCTTTTATAGAAGAGAACCCTGCAACAAAAGTGACGATCGACACGAACCACTGTGGAGCTTATTTCCGAAATTGTCAAAAGTGTCCCAAAAACTCATCAAGTGTTCATGTAAGAGAGAATGTATCGGCACCCGATGCAAGTGTTTAAGATCCGGTTTGCCTTGCACGGACTTTTGTAGATGCGGGGGGTGTTAGGTCAGTGCAGTAATGAGTAAAAGTCTCTCTCTCTCCTTCTCTTCTCTCTCTCTCCGTCTCTCCCACTCACTCCCTCCCCCCCCCCCCTTCTCCCGCTTATATCTATTAGTTACAACACGAAATAACCAACAGTTAGCTACCATAAATGTTAACAGTGTATTTAAAGTTTTAGAACTCACATTGTATTATCGTGGTTATTTCCTCGGGTAAGTAATGCTATATAGGAAAAAATAAAAGTGCTAAAAACGCACTGTTATGATAAATTGCCAGTGGTTCTAAATCAGGTGTTATTTATACGGGTCTTAGCTACATTTATGCCACTTTTCAGGACTTCAACCCCAATTTGCACGGTTTTAGCCCAATTTTCCCTAGTACAATGAATATGAAGAAAATATATATTTTTACGCAGCTATTTCCCTTGTTTAATATAGCTGTAATATGTAAAATCTAAGGCCTTAAACCGATACGTTATGATTGATTGCCAGAGTGGTTCTATATCAGATGTTTTTTTCTATGGGTCTTAGCAACCTTTATGCAAATTTTCATGCTTTCAGCCCGAATTTGTACGGTTTTAGCATAATTCCCCCCTACTAATAAGCGTAGCAAAAGGAATAATGCAAAAGTCTGTCATTTTAAGAATCTGTAGTCATTCTCATAAAAAAAAACAACAAACACTAGCTACGTTAGACCATCCTGCTACTACGAAAAATTCGTAAATATAAGAATTGTTGACTTTAACAGCAGAAATAAATAGACATTTTTTATTCAATAGAATGTGTTTAAAAGAAAGCGTTGGTACCAGACAGCATCTGTTCAGGGTTTTAGGCATATTTAATACTGCTAAGGGTAAAATATTAATTTGTAAAGTTAATCATAGTGACTTCTAATCCTTCTCTCTGAAAACTACGAAATTTTAACATTTCAATTGGGTAGGTCTGAGCTAACTTAAACCAAATCATAGTTTTAAAGTACAACTCAATTAATGTTTAGCAACCTAATCACTCCGACATAATGGTTGGTGGTTGGCTTTAATTGGACATTGGCCCCGAGACATCTTTCATAATTCATTCTCTATAATAAAAATCATATTATAATATACGAAGTATCTAATTTATTTAGACAAAAACACAATTTAATTTTCAGAAACGGTCGCCCGATGTTTATTTAATAACATATATATATATGTATATATAGTATATGTATATATATATATATATATATAATTATTATTTCCGGTTATCAAGATGGCGGACGTCTTCTTTTCAATACTGTTTTGTTATGGAATTTGATGTATTTGACGTTGCAAAGATGAGGATCAGGAGATGAGAGTTTGTTTAATATATTCATTTTCGTATTTGTTTTCTATAGTCATATTCGTTTCAACTTTAAAAACGTCCATATAAGTGTATTGATTGATTTTCATTGCATATCTAACGGTTGCGTTTTTTTTTTCAATGTCATAATAACATCAAATTACGTCATCCCAATTTGGGCAAGATGCCGAAAGGACGCAAAAAAAGAAACTCGGATAATTTCGAAAATATCCCTTCCCCCCAATCTACCCCTTCTAAAGAGCTCGACAACCAAGACTTACTTCAAACATTACAAAATACCATAAAAAACGAAATGAAAGACCTCAAAGACCTAATTATCCAACTAAGACAAGAAAACATGGAATTAAAACATGAATTACAACAAAATAAAGATGAAATAATGGAAATGAAAATGATCAACATAAATCTAAAAAAACAAGTTGAAATGACCGAAAAACGAAACAACGAATTGGAAACCTATTCGAGGAGAAATTCCCTCCGCATTTTTGGAATCCAAGAAAAAAACAAACGAAACCAACGATGACTGCCTTTTACACGTTCTGGATTTATTCAATAGATTAGAAACTCAAATTGACATCACCGGAATTGACACTTTACACCGTACTGGGAGAACGAAAACAAATCGACCCAGGCCAATAATTATCAAATTTGTCAGGCGATTGGATCGTGATATGGTGCTCAAGGCCAGAAAAAAGTTAAAAGGCTCGGGCATTTCAATATTTGAAGACTTAACGCAGAAGAATTTCAATCTGCTCAAAGCAGCAAAAAATGACGAAAGGATCGACTCGGCATGGTCAATGAACGGACAAGTCATGGCAGTAACCATCTATGGTGTGAGACTGAGGTTGGATCCAGACAGTCCCCTCGATGCCCAAATACAATCAACTGGCGCCGACACGCCCAGCCCTCGAATTCGTACAATTAAACAGACTGAAGACCAAATGTGCATCACGTCGACAACCCCTCTACCATCACAACGCCAGATAGACCATCACCAAACCCAACGCAAAACCTATTACAGTCCCGGGGGAAGAGAATTTCATTCAAGACGCCTTAAATCGACACGACAAACTCAGACCAATGACTTATCACAGACCTGTCTGGAACACCTGATAGTGACACCTCAACAAATGTGCCTTTTCATCTTCCTTTGTCGAATTATGATTTTGTTGTATTATATTCTAATGTCGATAGCTTACTTAACAAACGATCAGAATTAGCATGTATGATACAGAAACATAATCCAGATAATATGTCTTACTGAAATTATGCCAAAAATTGAACTTGAGATTGATTTAGAAATTGAATTTTTTATCGATGGGTATAACTTATTTTTGAATGATTACCCAAGTCGGGGTGTTGCTATCTATGTTTTGGATTGTGTTAATGCCAATATATTCTCTTTTGATGAACCTATAATTAGTGAAAGTGTATGGTGTGATTTTGAATATAATAATTTACTTGTAGGAAATATATATAGGTCTCATAATTCAGACAAATTAACTTTCATTAGGGATATAAAAGAAACCTTACAGTCAGTAGGTAGAATGAAATTTGATTGCGTGATCATTGTCGGAGATTATAATTTTCCTAACATTAAATAGACAGAACCATGTCTAACTTTTCCCGACTATCTATTTGTCGAGGCAATTAGGGATGCTTTCTTTATTCAGCTGGTGACACAGCCTACGAGACACCGACTGAACCAAACTAGTAACATACTCGACTTGGTAATATGTAACGATGATTATTGGATTAATAACATTGACCATTTGCCTTCGGTGGGTAAAAGTGATCATGGCTCACTTCTTATATCGTTAAATCTTTCATCCGCCAAACATCCTTCACATGTTTATTTTGATTATTTCAAAGGTAATTACAACTCTTGTAGAGAAGACCTAAATGCCGTGAATTGGAATACTCTTGAAGGCTACGGTGTGAATGAAGCGTGGTTGTTTTTTAAAAACAAACTAAAATGTATAGAATCTAAACACATTCCATTAAGATGTAACAAAAAATCTAGTTCTAATAAACCATTGTGGTTGACAAAAAACGTTAAACGTACAATTAATAAGAAACATAAATTGTATAAGAAATTCAAAAAGTATCCTACAACAGATAATTTTCATAATTATGTCAAGGTTAGAAATAATACCAAATACACGATTCAAAATGCTGTGAAAACGTATGAATGTACATTGGCACACGAATGTAAGAGTAGTCCGAAAGGCTTTTGGAGATACGTAAACAGAAAGTTGAAAAGAAAACCAGGTGTTAGTGTTTTACTGAAAGATGATGGTACCAAGGCTACTTCGGATATAGATATAGCTAATGTTTTAAATAATTATTTTTCATCTGTGTTTGTTCAAGAAGACACTACAAATATACCAACGTTCAATGTTACAAATCAATTAAACGTCCCCGATTTTTATATTACACAAGAAGACATACTTGCAAAATTGTTGAATTTAGACGTGACTAAAAGCATGGGACCCGATTCCCTTCATCCCCGTTTACTGAAAGAAGTGGCCTTTGAAATATCACAGCCGCTATCAACAATATATAATAAGTCTCTTGAATCTGGTACCTTACCCATTGAATGGAAACAAGCCAATGTTACTGCCATTCATAAAAAGGGAACCAAACTAGATGCTGCAAACTATAGACCCATCAGCTTAACATGCATACTCTGTAAGGTTATGGAGTCTATTTTGAAAGACCGAATAATGGACTTTCTTGAAAGTCATACGATGCTAAACGATAGCCAGCATGGTTTTAGATCAAAGAGATCATGCATTACTCAACTGTTACAGGTGATGGAGGATTTTACCAAGTTAATTGATCGTGATCAATGCATTGATGTTGTTTATCTTGATTTCCGCAAGGCTTTTGATTCTGTACCTCATGAGAGATTATTCATTAAACTAAAAACATATGGATTTAAAGGGAATATCTTTAACTGGATTAAAGACTTTCTTAATAATCGAATACAAAGGGTCATTGTCAATGGTGTGGGGTCGGATTTTAAGAATGTAATCAGCGGTGTACCCCAAGGAAGCGTATTGGGGCCACTTTTATTTCTTTTATATATAAATGATTTACCATGTGGCATAAATTCAGCCTGCAAACTGTTTGCAGACGATACAAAGATCTATAGTACAACTGAACATCATAACATTCTACAAAATGATATATTTTCACTTTTCAAATGGTCTACAACATGGCATTTGGATTTTAATGTTTCGAAATGTAAAGTATTACATATAGGAAAAAATAATCCATGTCATAATTATTTTACCGATACTTCTATGTCAAATCTACTTTCCGTTGTGCCTTATGAAAAGGATGTGGGAGTTACTTTTGATTCACATTTGAATTTTGATTTACATATTGATAATTGTGTAAGCCGTGCAAACAGAATGATGGGAATAATATATAGAACCTTTATAAGTCTTGATAAAACCACATTTTTATATTTGTATAAATCGCTCGTTCGGCCAATTCTAGAATACGGAAATTGCATCTGGAGCCCATTATATAAAAGACAATCTATTAGTGTTGAAAGTGTACAGAGGAGAGCTACCAAAAAAATTTATACAATACAGTATTTATCTTATAAGGAAAGGTTAGAATTTCTTGACTTACCCAGTTTGAAATATAGAAGAATTCGTGGGGATTTAATTCAGGTGTATAGATTGGTACATAGTCTGGATAGGATAGACTTTTCTGATTTTTTTTCATATTCTAATATTACTTTTACTAGAGGGGACAAGTTAAGATTTTTGTCTCTAGATGCAAAACAAACATAAGACAAAACTGGTTCGGTATTCGTATTGTTCACAAATGGAACAGTTTGAAATTTGAAACAAAGAATGCAAAATCTATGGATTATTTCAAGGTGTTAGTAGACAGGGAATTATATGATGGGAGATTTATATATGACGAATAATACTTGTTTGCTCTGCTGTTGACATGGCTTTCAATCTTGTATGTATATATTATGCATTATTATATTATTATGGTTATCTTCTATACGCGTGTGTATGTGTGTGTGTGTGTGTGTGTGCGTGTGTGTGTGTGTGGTTGTGTGTGCGCTTTGCATGTCACGGTTAAAGATATATGTTTGTACACCACATGAGTACATTTAAGTTGAAATACTATCTTTACCCCGTGTATCGTTATTGTAATATTTAATCAAAGATTTATGGCATCACTAATTAATATTAAGGGCATTCAAAGGATCTTATCCTATTTTGCCCTATACCACATGTTATGTTATATATATAATATATATATATATAAATAGATATAAATAGATTATGATTTAATGTCTCACATCGGTAAGCGTCACGATAGCTCAGTTGGTAGAACGCTCATTTCATACGCAATGGGACCAATTTCGATCCATGACGGAATCAAGATTTTTTTTTCTGAGCCTCACCCTCTTGACCACCCAGCAGTGATGGGTAGCTGGGTTTGTTTCGTCTGACGAAAAGTACTTTGCAATCAACCAGCGTCCTATCTAAAGAGTAGCAAACTATTGTGCGTTACACTCTACAGAAATCTGATAAACTCCGGCTCCGTGGGTCTAATCGTTGTGAAGGTGTCAAAATGGCATCATGGCAGTACGGACCAGTCGCCAATAGTGACTTTATGACAGATTTAATTAACTAGAAATGTGACCCAGCCTTTCTAATCATCACTATCACCCTATGATGAATCCCCCTATGAACTGTGATTTAAAATTAAAAGTATAAGAATTACGAACTTTGATTTTTTTTTTCGATTTGTAAGTTTGTTTTTGTTTTGTTTTTTTTGTTATTGTTGTTTTTTTTTTTGTTTTTTTTTTTTGTGTGTATTTTTTTTATTCTGCAAAATATGAAATTGTATCTGTCCAGCATCATAATAAATAGAAATTAATCTTAAGTTTTATATTTGTGGCTATGGGTGAATTCACTTTCCAACATCTTTTTCAAGTCGATATAATTAATTTTTAATAACTTCTTCATCTAGGTTCCATGCCTGGTCCAGGCTTCGGATACTGCATGAATTATCTCTCTCCATTCCTCCCTGTCTCTTGCCTTTTCAAACAGCTCTTGGATTGTTAGGCTGGTGAAGCCCTTCAGTTGGTCTATGAGTGTTTTTCTTTGTCTCCCCCGGGCGCGTTTACCAGGTATTTTCCACAACTTGCCAGGTATTCATTCTTATCTTTCCTTACTATGTGTCCGAAAAAGGATAGTTGTCGATCCACTATTAAGGGCATTAGTTTCCTTTGTTGGTATGTTTGTTTTAGCACTTCTTCGTTCGTTTTGTGTGCAGTATACGATATTCTCTGCATCCTTCTCAAGCACCACATTTCAAAAGCTTCAATGTTCTTTTGTGTTTCTGCATTTGTAGTCCAGCTTTCGCATCCGTATAACAAGATTGGCCACACGTAGCACTTCAAGACTCGGAATCTAATCCCGAACGACATCTGTTTGTTTTTCAAAATGTTTCCCAGGTCCATGAAGGCATGTTTGGCTTGAGCTATTCTTGCTCGTATGTCTCGGTTACATCTTCCATCTGTTGTCACTATTGAACCTAGGTATTTAAAACTTTCTACGTTGGTAAGTTGCTCGCCGTGAATCGTTATATTGCAGGTGTTGTTGTTTTCGGGGTTTTTCTGTATTACCATGCATTCCGTTTTGGTGATATTCACTTCCATTCCCTTGGCTTCACTATCTACTACCACTTTGTCAACAATCTTTTGAAGTTGGATTTCGGATGTTGCAATGAGTACCGTATCGTCTGCGTATCTTATATTATTTATGTTGTGACCTCCCACTTTTATTCCCTCCATATTATTTATGCCCCTCATGATTGTTTCTTGGTATAGATTAAACAGATCTGGTGAGGCAACACACCCTTGACGGACTCCTTTCTTAATAGGAATGGAATTTCCTGTAGAGTTTCCGATTTTGATAGATGCCTGCTGGGTGTAGTATAATGTTTGCATGAGTCTGAGGTCTTTCTCATCAGCGCCAATGGAGTGCAGTTGTTTTAGTATTTCTTCCTGGCGTACTCTATCAAAAGCTTTTTTGTTGTTGACAAAACAGAGGTATAGTGGGGTCTGAACCTGTATAGCTCTTTCACTTAAAACACGGAGGAGGTATATTGCGTTCCTTGTCCCTCTGTCAGGTTGGAATCCATATTGTTCTTCTGCGATTTCGGGGTTAATCTTATTCCTTAGCCTGTTGATAATTATACGCAACAGTATTTTGTTGATGTGGCTTATTAAACTTATAGTTCTAAAATTTTCGCATCTGACTGCACCTGCTTTCTTTGGTATTGCTATGAAAATAGAGTTACAGAGATCTTCTGGAATTTTCCCAGTATTGTATATATTGTTGAATAATATGTGAAGTTCATCAATTGCTAGATCTCCTAGGCTTTTTAATACCTCTACAGATATTTCATCAGGGCCTGTTGCTTTACCATCCCTCATTCGTTCCATGGCATGTTCAATTTCACTTTTGGTGATGTTTGGTCCGCTTAATGGTTCTTTGAATTTCAGTGGTGGTTCATTTCTATTTGGATCATTGTACAGTTCGCCTATGTATTCTACCCATCGGCTTTCTATATGTTGTTCTTCAAATAGCAGTTCCCTTGTTTGTTTTGGATACAATTTCCTGCTGCTTTGCTTTTCCTTTTCCCTGATAGTTCTTTTATTCTTTGGTGAGCTTGTTGGGGGTTGGGTTTGTATTCTCTTTCGATTTCGCAGCATTTCCAGTCTAGATAGTTCTCGTGTGCCTCGATGCATTTGGATTTAATGTGGTTGTTCAATGTTTGGTATTCTGCAGACCCTCTGTTGCATTTTCGTCTTTCTTCAAATAGGTTTAGAATTTCATTTGTCATCCATTCCTTTTTGCTGTTTATTTGAGCTATTGGTAAATGCTTTTCTGCCGTTGCTTTGACACACTTTTGGAATATATCAAATTGTTTTTCACATTTTTCGTTATCAGGTTCACTTTGGCTTTGTATCATGAGTGCATTTTCAAATTCTTCTCTCATTTTTGTTTGTATGCCATTGTCTTTGCATAACCTGTAATCCCTCTTTATTCTACCAGCTGTTCTCTGAATAGCTTTAAACTTTATCCTTACTGTACAAACAACTGGGACATGGTCACTGTCTACATCGGCGCCTGGGTAGGTTTTGCAATTTAATATGCCATTTCTGAATCTTGATGATACTGCTATAAAGTCTATCTGGTTCCTTGCTCTGTCCCCTGGTGATTGCCATGTCCAGGTTCTTCTTGGGTGTTGTTGAAACCAGGTGTTTGAAATCATTAATTTATTTGTTCTACACCAATCTGCCCAGATGTTTCCTCGTTCATTTCTGTCTCCGAGTCCATGTGGTCCGATTATGTCACCATCTCTGCCTCTGCCCATCTTAGCATTTAGGTCCCCCATTACCATAAGGACTTCTTGTGATTTACACATTCGTTTTGCTTTGTCTAGTGAATGGTAAAACTCTGTCATATCTGCATCTGTCGCCTCTTCTGTATTTTAATAACATGGAACACTAATGTTTCATAGTTTTAATTTTGCCAGTCTAAGAAACTATGCCTATTGTTAATATTTAAAATAGAATCATATTTTTGACAATAAAATGAAATTGCAGGGTTTAAATTATGAGTGGGGTAAAATTGACTCTGCAAAAGCAATTTTTTATATATATAAAAGAAGAATCTATAAATCCTTTTATGCTAAATCGATTATTTTTTGCATCAAAATTTCTTCACTATAATAAATCTTTTGATATATATATATAAATATATATATATATATATATATATATATATATATATATATATATATATATATATATATATATATAAACAAAAGCCATGAAATAATAGCGCTCAACTTTTTGATAAAAGGAGCTATTCATAAAACCTTTCAAGTATAATTATGATCAACTTCTACAACATTGTTTCGAGCGCGTTAGCTCTCATCAGGAAGTGAAAATGAAAGTAGATTGTTGTGTTTTTCGTACTTTTCTAGCTTCGTGTTTATGGTAGTTCGTAATTACATAAGATTACATAAATTATTAACGGCCAGGCACTCAATTTTCGCCTGAGTAAGATGGAAGAATGTGAGTAAAGAGCCTTTTCAAGGACTCAACTATGCACCGCTAAGAGCGAGACTCTAACCCAAGACCTTTTAATCCGAAGAAGGGTGTCATAACACTAGACCGTATAGCCGCACATTCGATTATAGTAAAATAGTACACCGCTTTATAAGAGTTAAACATCCGCCCATGTGGGTCAACCATAATATGAAGAACTCCAAAAGCTGGCCCATTGCAGAAAAACAGATGTATTGTACAGATATTTGATATAAATCCTGATAATACGGACAGTGTCTGGAGGGCAAATATTCTCAATCACGTTTATTTCAAATCCATCTTAAGTTAGAAAACCTCTAGGGTGTTTGTCTTTCTTTCATATTTCAGCCAGTCCGTTCTATGTATAGGATTCTCGTTTTCTTTAACAAGTTAACTGTCGAACTCTGGAAAAACACGGATTTCAAAATTTGG
>NC_088366.1:27326725-27349225 GCF_034508935.2 Berghia stephanieae
TAAGAGTGAGACGTCAAGCACCCTCGTATAATACCGAAATAAAATTGAATGGATTAGCCAGGAGGCGGGCAGAACGAAAATGGCTCAAATCCATAGATGCTGTCGATAAGAAGCGGTATATCGCGGCTAGAAATGATGCAAAAGCCGTCAATTTCAGGGCCAAAAAGAAATTCTATGAAGACAGCCTCAAAAACGTGGTACGTTCGAGACAATTCTTTGCATTGACCAAGGAACTGCTGGGACAACAGACGCAATCAGCTCTCCCATCTTTAATCGATCGTGCAGATCTACCAACTCGCTTTGGTCAATATTTTAAAGAAAAACGGATACCATCAGGAAAGAACTCTCATCTGAATCGATCTATACAACATTTGACAAGTTTCATGATGGTTCATTAACACATTTTTCAAAGATTACTGTAGCTGACTTATGTGATTGCATTATGTCGTCTCCAACTAAAAGTTGGGATTTAGACCCCGTAAATACTGCCATTCTAAAAAAAAGTGCATTGGCGTAATTTTAACACCATTTACATGTATTGTTAATAATTCGTTGCAGTCAGGTGCTGTACCAGATTTCCAAAGTTGCTCATGTCAAACCCCTTTTGAAAAAACCTGATCTCGATAAAGAGAACTTAAAAAACTATCGCCCTGTCTCTAATCTTCCTTTTCTCTCTAAGATCTTAGAAAAGCTTGTTTTGAAGCAATTACTGTCTCATCTTAAAATTAATTATTTTGAAGAAAAATTTCAGTCTACTTATAGGCAACATCATTCGACGGAAACCGCACTTGTTAGGGTTGTTAATGATCTCCTCTCTGTTATAGACAATGGTTCATGTTCTTTGCTGAATTTGCTTGACCTATCGTCTGCTTTTGATACTATTGATCACAATCGTCTTCTCAAACGTCTTGAAATTACTTATGGCGTATCTGGTGCAGCGCTTGATTGGTTTAGGTCATATTTGTTTAATCGTAAGCAGATTATTACGGTGGATGAATATAAATCTGAGGAAATCTTTCTTGACTATGGGGTTCCCCAGGGTTCAGTACTTGGACCCGTTCTTTTTGTTCTGTACGTTGGCCCTCTGTCTAAAATCATCAGAAGTTTCGGTCTGTCTTACCATCAATACGCTGATGATACGCAATTGTACTGCGTTTCCAATACGATAAATTTACAAGAAGTATCAGCCAATAGTAAAAATTGTATCCAAAGTGTTAAGAAATGGATGAATGAGAACAGACTGAAACTGAATGATGATAAGACGGAGGTGCTGTATGTGGCGAACAGGAAGTGGAAAAGTGAACCAGATTTGAAGTTGGGGGATGCCTCCATTCAAATTGTTGACAAAGTGAAAAACCTTGGCACATTCTTAGACTCTGGACTGTCGATGGAGCATCAGGTTAATAATTTGGTTAGATCTCTCTTTTTTCAACTAAAAAAGATTGCTTCCATTAGACGGTTCATATCTGAGGATGTGACCAGGCACCTGGTTGTGTCCCTCGTACTATCGAAATTGGATTATTGTAATGCTCTGTTGTTTGGCGTTTCGCAATACAATCTGAGACGTCTTCAAATTGTCCAAAACAGCGCTGCCAGACTTACCTACTTACCTTACCCAGGTTCCATCTCTTTCCAGAGGTCGGATGTCATGGCTTTCCATCCTTCACGGTCCATTGCAGCCTCGTTACAGTCTGCCATGCGCCGTCCTGTAGCTTCCTTGATGCCATCTGTCCAGGATTTCCTTTGTCTTCCTCTGCCTCTCTTTCCTTCAATTCTTCCCTCCATTATCCTTTTTTCGAGACTATCATGTCTTCGCATATGTCCAAAATATGACAGCTTTTTGTGCTTCACAGTCAAAAGAAGTTCTTTTTGTTTTTGGCCCATTAGGTCGAGGACTTCGATGTTTGTTTTTCTTGCTGTCCAAGGTATTTTCAGTATTCTCCTGTACGTCCACATCTCAAAAGCTTCAATACGTTGTTCTGTCTGTGCGGTTAGTGTCCACGTTTCACAACCATAAAAGAAAATGGACCACACATAGCATTTGGTGGATCTCATTCGTGTTCTGATGGAGATATTTGTGTTGTTGAGGACTAGTATTCATGAAGCGTAGGTGCGACTCTGCCGGACCCCTACTTCATGACCTGCATTGGCTGCCTGTTGAGAAAACGATAAAATTCAACGCTTGTGTTTCAGTGTATCGTTGTCTTGAAGGTACTGCCCCTTCCTACCTTTCGGAACTACTTGAAAGATATTCAAAACCCCACCCCTTACGTTCGGCCAGTGATTCCACAAAACTAGTTGTCCCTCGAATTCGGAAAAATGTTGGAATGAAATCCTTTTCTCATTTCGGGGTCTCTATTTGGAACGCCTTACCACAGAGCATTCGTGAAAAAGAATCTTTGTCTATTTTTAAACGTTCGCTTAAAACATATGTTTCGATTTTAGTGGATGGTAAGAGAAGCAAGATAGGTTTGGTTTGTGTTGTGTGTTGTGTGTGGTGTGTGTGTGTGTGTGTGTGTGTGTGTGTGTGTGTGTGTGCTTGTGTGTGTAAATGATTATGTTTCAGCCAAAGTAATTTGAAATTTAAGTGCTTAGAGTCTCGTGTCTCGGAGTTATAGCGCGATATAAGTTTTCAGCATTATTATTATTTATCTGCCAGCCATAGTCGTGACATTGACGTTTTTATTATAATTATTACATCTAATTAAAATACAAAATTGTGTGTATCATTAAACACCTAAAATCTGGTTGATGTATTCTAATGAGAACTAGATTATCTTCCATCTGGCGATCAAAAAACAATAATAAAGAGCCAAGTGACATCAACCCATAAATCAGCACCTTGTTCAGGTGTGTAAATCAATAATATTGCAGTAGGTCTTCCCTTTTTTCTTCTTCTTCTTCTTCTTCTTCTTCTTCTTCTTCTTCTTCTTCTTCTTCTTCTTCTTCTTCTTTTTCTTCTTCTTCTTCTTCTTATTCTTCTTCTTATTCTTCTTCTTCATCATCATCATCATCATCATCATCATCATCATCATCATCAAATCAAATCAATATAATCACTGTGTATTAGCCCCCCCCCCCCTCCCCCTTTTTTTAAATGGAGGATCACTCTACATTTGATATTCATATGAATACAAGAAAAAAAATCCCTAACTCCATCTATTTTAACTGCGTTATTAATCTGTCGCATTGTCTCAGTCAAATATAACATACTGATTATATATAGCGCCTTACGATACAAACGCCGTGTATCGCCCTATACTCTAAACATTGCTGTTGGCTTGGGACCGATTGTAACGCACTTAAAGGCATGCTATATAAATGCAAGAGCTGTTTGAAAAAGCAAGAGACAGGGAGGAATGGAGAGAGATAATTCATGCAGTATCCGAAGCCTGGACCAGGCATGGAACCTAGAAGAAGAAGATATAAATGCACACTTTTTAAGCGCTTTGGTGTGGAGTGTTTTTAAAAAAAATAGTACAACGGTCGTATAAGGGTTAAAATCCTAAACAAACCAGTAAGGGTTAATACTATAATAGCACCCAGCAAATAATATTATTATTAGTATA
The DNA here is from genome assembly GCF_034508935.2 of Berghia stephanieae. NCBI lineage: Eukaryota > Metazoa > Mollusca > Gastropoda > Nudibranchia > Aeolidiidae > Berghia > Berghia stephanieae. The sequence goes on from NC_088366.1 coordinate 27,330,295, forward strand.
TTGTATAAGTCATAGATTGTGAACATGTGACCTGTAATTAAGGGGCTGGCTGTCAGACAGAGAGATTACATATAAGCTATAATTTGCTCAAACGGTATTATCCTGTATATTGGGTTATACGGTTAATATGTATCTCTAGATAATGAGGACGACGACGACGATGATGATGATGATGATGATGATGATGATGATGATGATGATGATGATGATGATGATGATGATGATGATGATGATGATGATGATGATGATGATGATGATTGTCACGTAGCCACTTATTATAAAAGCTAATCGATCTAATCTTCCTCACTCACTTCTCTCTATCTATAATCTATGCCCTGACGGCCAGACCACTCTATTCCTCATATCATAATATAATATAATATATTTAAAGATTTTTATCTTACTCTCGGTACTTTGTGGAACACTTCACTAATTTTGATTTCCGCCATCAAGACGCCGGAGCTTTCTTTGTCACCTTTGTCAGTTCAATCACTGTCAACAATTTATCAAGCCTGAGCCCGTCTGAGGAATAACTGCAAACACTCTCAACTGGAAGTGGAACCCCACAAGTCTACACGCAATATCTAAGATTATCATCAGCTTAAGACACGTAATATCATCATATTACCATTTGTAACGGTGATCACCATTCATTTATCAGAAGACTCATTTTTTCCAGAGTACGGTAGAATAAGAACTACTTCGTAAAAGAAAAAGAAAAATGCATTAATGAACAGTCTCTGTGGGTATGTTTACAACTTTTATAAACAAAGCAGCGTGTTTAGATAGATTGAGAAATGTCCAATCGTTGTACAGCGAAAAATCATTTGATGGATGACTAGTTTGGATGAAAACATGAATATAGATCGCTCCCATTATCTTATGTAAAATCAAAGAGCACAACATATAGATAGATGTGTTTAGAACATCACAGTTCCGGACCCCAGGAATGTCAAACAATGTATGTCTCAGCTGATGTCTCTTCCACATTGATTTTAGTGTGTTTCTTGCTTTTTTGTGATCCTTGGTTGCGTTTTTGTTTTGTTTTTGTTTTTTTTTTTTGTTTGGTTTATATTTAAAAATTTATTTCTCTTTTTTTTTTCTTTTTTTTTTTGGAAGGGTGGGGGGGGGGGGGGGTTGCTTTTTGTCTGTATTTGTATTTGTTGTTTATTTTTATTTTTATTTTTGTTTGTTTGTTTTTGTGTCTGCATTTTTGTGTTGTTTTGGACTGCTTTTTTAAATAGTGACTAATAGTTGTCATTAATTTATACAGCGCGCGGAATCCATAAAGTGTTGACAAGGTGTTACATGTAAATGTTGCTACTTGAAGCTCGAAGAAATAAATAATAATGTGAAATGAATAGATGAATCTTAACAACGCCACAACCACATTATTTCATTCGTCTGTAGTGTTTCATTCATCTTGTTTTGTTGATAAAGGGGAAACCCAAATCGTCCATTATATCTGTTTTCGTTTATCAAATTGAAGTTTACGATTTTTTTTTTGTTTTGGTTCTTTTGGGACTGGGGGTTTGTTGGGTTTTTGGGGTTTTTTTTCTTTTTCTTTTTTTTTTTTTTTGTTTTGTTTTGTTTGTTTTTTTTTTGTGTTTTTTTTTCTTTATTATTATTTGGTGTCGTGTTACGTTTGTTTGTTTCTTAATTGTTTTTTTTTTTTTTGGTGTTTTTTTTTTTTGTTTGTTTTTGTTTTTGTTTTTGCTTCTATTTTGTGTTAAAGCTGCAAAGAATACAATCTTTAAATTCTTGTTAATTCTGGCATAAAATGCACTTTCGGAGTCGGATCAACCCGGATATAATACAAGATTAAGGAGAGATTATGGATTGTTTCCAGGAGATTAATGGTGGTAGTTGTATTATTTAACTTGGATTAACGTTATGCAAAATGAAGCCTTATAGTTTTTTGTTTCCTTGCTTATCATCCTGATTTACATAATTCAATGATGGATACAAACATATACATAACATGTAATCAAGGAAAAAACAGCACAAAAGAGTATTACACAGTTACATTGACTATTACCGGAAATTTCGTAATATTTGTTAGGGAGTTGGATACACATCGCAACAAAGTTATGAAAGAAGTTTTGTAACGTGTGCCACGCTTATTGTGTCAACGCTTAATGTCACATTTATTTTTGGGTGCTGAGTCATCTATTTTTAATATTTCTTTGTAATAATTGAATTTATTCTCACTAAGACATCTAAATTTGATCTTCGTTCAATTTAAGCTTATTCAAAATAACCCAGTTCTCAATTGTATCTACATATTGTGATTCTAATCTACTCATACCATCATTTCATTAGAATAATTCAATAGAAAGTTTAGCTGCCCATCGTCCATATCAGTGTGTATATAAAAATGGGTCGAGAACAGGACGCTGTGGAACACCATACACATAACATGTGTTCTTCAAAATGGTACATAATGGAAATCGAAAGTGTATCTGTATTGGTACCAGAAGATTTTCGTACATTGTAAACCAAACAACAAATTGAATTGCCTTTATGGATAATTATGGCCATACTATTATTATTATTATTGTTATTATTATTATTATTATTATTATTATTATTATTATTATTATTATTATTATTATTATTATTATTACTATTATTATTATTATTATTATTATTATTATTATCATAATCATCATCATCATCATCATCATCATCATCGTATTATTATTATTATTATTATTATTATTATTATTATTATTATTATTATTATTATTATTATTATTATTATTATTATTATTATTATTATTAAAACAGACAAATAAAATTTCTCTAGCAGTTCAATATTTTTTTAACCTGGATAGATGATTTATTCAAACAAGGAGCCAAATACAGAGGGCGTACGCCAACTTCACTTCCAACAACATTGAATCAAGATCTCAAAAAGTATCAAATATGCAAATATATTTAGGAACAACAACCAAAGATCTGAGTTCAGCAACACAAGGAATCATCAAATTGCTTCAGGACTTTAACACTCATGATAACATTTAAAAACTAAAAACACTTGCACTGGACATAGATTTATGGAAACAAATTACTAACTGGATACTAGTGACAGACTGAATAACTCGAAGTAACACACACACACACACACGCACACACATTCACGGAAAGGGTCCATAGAGACAGCTATATTCATTCATTTATTCTGAGCATTTTGACTTTACACTCAATTTCCTTCATATTACAAAATCATAAACAAAACCCTATGAAGATGCAGAAAAGTGTATGATCCTATCAAGATTTTTTTTCTTTTTTTTTATCTTTTTTTTTTTTGACTTTTGGAATGAGTACACGATCGATAACGCCATCACGACAAATGTAATACAATTATCTCTAACACGAATTCAGTCTTTCGGATCATCAGGTCCGTAGATGCTGAGCATATCCCGGTTTCTGGAGCCTTAAACGAAGAGTAACAATTAATTGCTACCTATAGGTAGGACGCTGGTCTGTCGCAAGATACTTTCCACACGATAAGGAAAGGTTAGAATTTCTTGACTTACCCAGTTTGAAATATAGAAGAATTCGTGGGGATTTAATTCAGGTTTATAGATTGGTACATGGTCTGGATAGGATAGACTTTTCTAATTTTTTTTTCATATTCTAATATTACTTTTACTAGAGGGGACAAGTTTAAGATTTTTGTCTCTAGATGCAAAACAAACATAAGACAAAACTGGTTCGGTATTCGTATTGTTCAGAAATGGAACAGTTTGAAATTTAAAACAAAGAATGCAAAATCTATGGATTATTTCAAGGTGTTAGTAGACAGGGAATTATATGATGGGAGATTTATATATGACGAATAATACTTGTTTGCTCTGCTGTTGACATGGCTTTTCAATCTTGTATGTATATATTATGCATTATTATATTATTATGGTTATCTTCTATACGCGTGTGTATGTGTGTGTGTGTGTGTGTGTGTGTGTGTGTGTGTGTGTGGTTGTGTGTGCGCTTTGCATGTCACGGTTAAAGATATATGTTTGTACACCACATGAGTACATTTAAGTTGAAATACTATCTTTACCACGTGTATCGTTATTGTAATATTTAATCAATAGATTTATGGCATTACTAATTAATATTAAGGGCATTCAAAGGATCTTATCCTATTTTGCCCTATACCACATGTTATGTTTATGTTTATATAACAGACCTAGCAACTCAAATGTTGTTGGGAAGACTTGGGTGGGTTCAGATTAAGAATACACTCCCCGAAATCACCAGGCTTTGATACTGATCCCGTTGACTCCGTTGCAAGAGCTTTACGACTGAGATAAAGGTACCGTAACCAGATTGAAATAGATCGGTCCTATTTTAAGACTTTCACACACCAGTAGTTTATAGCAACCGAAATCTAGAAAACAAAGTTGCCATTGTTATTTCAAATTCGACTTGCAAATAACTTGTTCTCTCATCTGTTTGAATTAGCGTGAAGTATTAAAGTTTTAGTTGTTTTTGTTGTTGGCTAAAGAAGGGTTTTGATACCCAGAACATTCCGGATTTTTGTTTTTGTTTTGTATTTTGTTAGTTTTTTACAGCTCATGGCTTCTAGCATCTAAGCATTCAGGTAGACGGAGGGTAGGTTCAGAAAAAGATATTGTAAACTTAACAGTACCCGGGATCAAACTAGTCCTTTGGTTGTGAAGCGAGTGCTCAACCACTGAGCTATCGGTACCATGATCAGCACGTATAATGATCCTGAAATGCGTAATTCAAGTCCCTGATTAAGCAGGAAGTCCATTGTCTAAATTTTTCCCGATCGATTTTTAATAACTAGTATTTGGTATTAAACTAAACATATTGATTAGTTGCCTTTGATTACGATCCCTTAATCCGCAACGGAAAGAGGAAAATGCTAACACAGACTATTGTAACTGCTTGATTAATCATCATTAAACAACGTCAAGGTTTTGTTAAGGAAATAATAATTGAAACGTTCTCTTTATTAATGTTGAAAAGATATTGACATTCTCATAATGTTTTTGTAGTAATTCACAACTCCTGTGACATTTTATTCCAATTCCAAGAAGTCTTGTAACAGAAATCCATAATTCAGTTTCTTTTATTTTTTAAATATTATATTTATTTCTCTAGTTTTAAAATGTGATCCATCTCATCAATTTGGTATTATTTCGGGGGGAACAAGATGTCTTATACGCTATGGAATAGGACAGGGAAGTCGTGACGTCATACCTTCCACTCTTCCGTTTCCAAAATCATTGGAAGTGTGTATGTAACCAATCCTTAAAACGAATAGGTTTAATATTGATACACAAGATGGCATAACTATATTATTAGTGGCAAGATATATAGGCAGATTCGTTCGATTACGGGACGTTATAGAGTGAGAAATGGTGATCTTTTTTGACGACCAACATCTTTTAGACTATGATATTAGACACTCTGAAAGCAGAAGATCAATTACACGAAGTATTTATCCAGTCCACAGGAAGAGTGATTTAAATTTTCAATGAGATTAGAACCTGAATTTTAACATCACATTATTGTTCCCTATTATACATTGACAGAGAGCTTTTTTCTATGATGCATGATTATGTTGAATGATATAGAATATTATATTGCTTGATTGTTATTTATCTAAAGTGATATGAATTTCAAACTTTTCTAATTTTTCTATAATGTATGATTGTGATAAATAATGTGCATAAGATTGGTAGTGATTATAACGTATTTATATTGGTCTCAAATACCTAATATAGATTATGATTTGTAATTTGCTGCATTCCTGTTTTAAAGTGCAAAGGACAGAAGAAGATGGAAGAGTGGTGTTGAGGCCCTATGCTTCGCCGGAAGCCAAGAGACACAAGACAAGAATGTCAACTCATCCTGACATTATACCGTTTTGAGATAATTGGTCACATATATGCCTTATCATCTTAAACTTGAGCTTTTTTATATATCGCGATATCCACTTAATGTGCTCAAAGCGCTTTACAAAGGGTCCCTGACCAACAGCAACACTTAAATAGGACGTGACATGCTCGTCAGATGAATCGTATCAACACACCAAATTATGGGTAACCTTAAACGTTGATAGTCTGAATTGATATGCTGGTATGTCTATTCTAATCTTCTATTCTGTGAACTTTTAAGTGAGATTTTTATTATTACAATGCTTCATGAAAAAAGATCGAGCTTTTATATAGCGCATATCCACTAACCGTGCTCAAAGCATGTTACAAGGGGTCCCTGACCAACAGCAACACGTAACATGTAGAAAGAGACATGACGCCTTTTAGGCGATAATATTACATTTTTCATAGACAACGCTTTTAACAGCCAGGTACTCATTTTACACCTGCGTAAGGTGAGAGAATGTGAGTAAAGAGCCTTTTCCAAGAAACTCAACAATGCGCCGAGCGAGGCTCAAACCCAGGACCTACTGATCCGAAAGCAAGTGTCATACCACAAGACCACATAGCCGCATGAAGGTTATTCCCTGAACTGAAAAAGGCTAAACTGTGATTCCAGTAATGATAAAAGATGGTGAAACTGTACAGGCTTCGGATAGAAACTTTCCATCTGAACCTTGAACCTTTTTCCATTTTCATCTTTTTGAAAGTGTTTTTTACGATCCCAGACTTCAGGCAGCCCTCGCTAGTCTCTATGATTCAAATGCGGCCATGTGGTCTAGTGATATGAGACTTTTGAGTCCCGCTCTGAACGGCCATAGTTGAGTCCTTGAAAAGGGCTATTTAGTCCTATTCTCTCAACAAAAGCCAGGTGTCAAATGAGTACATGGCCATTAAAAGCGTTGTTAAATATCGAAACATCGCCTGAAATGCGTCATTTCTCGTCCTAAATGTTAAGTGCTTCTGTTGGCTAGGGATCAATTGTAAAGCGCTCTTAGCACATTTATTGGGTAACGCGATTTTTAAATGCTCAATTCAGAAAAGTAAGTGAAGCAAGCACTTATGTTTGACAATAACAAGAAATAAAGTAGTCTTTTGGCACTTTTCTAATCACTTCATTTCTTGTTATTGTTAAAAGCTCAAGCTACTTTTTTTACAGTAATGTTGACTTCACATTCCATTTTTTCTGAGTAGATTTATCTCTGTTTTGGAACGATTAGTCACATTTATTTGTAATGCCAGTGTTGTTGTATTGTCTAGAACCCCAGGACGCGTAAACAGTCGATCCATTTTCTTCAAGTGAAAGCACTTGTGGTAAAGAGACTTCATCAAAACAAATTATTTTAAAACTTAGATTGCTCTTATTCGGGCATGAATTGATTTTAAATAAACAAACTCTAGGGAATTAAGCGGTGACAGCATATTAATATTGTTTATGTTGTCAAAAATAGAAACTCTTTATTAGAGGAAGCTACAAACAAGATCTGTCTCACAAGATCTGAGAAAACAAGTTGGGATAGTTTTGTTTTCTTGTATGTGAATCGAAACTCATCTCTCCATTAAGGTATTTATCTTGGTGTGAGAGGATTCATTGGTCTGATGTCACATCCGCCCAGTAACCAGCAGCTTGGTTCTAAACAAAGAAAATAGGTACTTTTTATTTTTCATACTGGCTAGAACTTTTTCACATGTCATGAGATCAGAATGTATAAAAGTCAAAACATTGATCACAATAATAATGTTTTTCTCCTCAGGATATACTTTTATGCTCGTCGGAGAATTATTTCATGAGAGCGTCCGTCATTGTTCCGATAGTTTAGAACCAGTTACTAAGTTACAATGCGTCATTACGAGGGAAGTGACGTCACGACTGTTGAAGCCTATTAGGAAAAAAAAAGAATGCCCTTCCGCGCGACGTCGAGAAATGTCATCGACCTGGTATTCCAAACGTGGCCATCTTAAACTCATGGCCTGACACTGACCAACAAATGACGTCAGACGACAAGTCTTCGGTTATAAAAGAAAACAAATCGTGAGTTGTATTCAACAGTTCAACCAATGGGGTTACTAGTTCCCTTGACCACTACTTAAAGACATCTCACTAGGCGGTCTATAAGTCTAAAAATGGTGTCAAAATATGGGTCTCAGCGGGTGTTAGTGTCAGGCTATAAGTTAACGATGGCTAAGTTCAAAGAAGGATTAAAGATAATCAATTAAATAAACGTCTGATGTCACCAAAAATCACTCATGTTGTCCAAAGTGATTAATTAAGCTTGGTGCTAATTAAACAGTTGATTTGTGACACACCCTGGATACTACTCAGACAAATATAACTGGTTGTTTACAAATAATACAAGGAAAATGACATCACATAATTTGATGAGATGGTATGATTTGTCAGGCCTGTAGATCTAGTAAGCATTCTACTTAGACGCATATTGTCAATGGTAATACTATGTATTTTTAATGGGATTTTGATCATTTAATTTTTAGGAGAATAAACAAAATTGTCTTAACTCACTCAATCCTAATACTGACTATATCCGTAGTTTACCAGCGTTACTTTTACCCCATGCATTTTTAACATTTTTCTGAGACAAATTTAGGCGTAGATAGTATCAAAGCTAATGGGTTTTATTTTTTAGTTTTTGCATGTTAATGATAGTTGAATAAAACTATCTATGGACATTCTCATGTTTAATACATTTTTTCCAATTTTGAAAAGTAACAAAAGAACTCTAGGATCAAATGTAAAACTTGTTATTTCTGATTAAGTTCACTTCAAATTAGTTTTCTTGTCATCTGGTTTACCCCGAAATAATACCCTATTGAGACGGTAAGCCACAAATATAAGATATCTGGCCACATGAAAAAGTGTTGTGCTGCAACACGAAATAAGAAATAAAGTTGACGTCACTAAGCTCTTTGGTACTGTTTTTCGACCTCCATTTGAGTGATCAATTCTCAGTAAAATATATCGATATTATATAAACGTGTAAGGTTACACATAGTCTTGTGTGTTAGTACGATTCATCTGGCGAGCAGATGTTGTGAGTATTTTACCTAAACCCATAGCATCATTACGTATGTGATGAACAGTCTCTGTCCGGTCTTATGTTGAATGAAATGTATGCTGAAGTTTTATTTCTATACGAAGATTATATCAAAAACAAAGCTGAAGCTCTTAACAATTAAACAAAATTAATAATGTAAGCATTTGGGTGTAGTCCTCTTCGTGGGTTCCTGTGTTCGTGTCGGATGAACTTTGAGTTTGAGGTGATCTCAAACTAAGTACATCGATGTTATGCTCTTGGAATCTACACCTATTCCCTATTTGTACCCGAAACTGACAGCGTGCATTATACCTTTAAGGCGAATTTTACAAATTTTGATTCGTTAAAGATAATGGTGTTAACTGCCAGGTATTCATTTTACACACGAGGACTGTGACAGGTTTTAAGTAAACATGCCTCTTCCAAGGACTCAACTTTATGCCGCTAAGAGCGAGACTCGAACCTAAGACGAACCAAGTGCCGTACCACAAAATCGCAAAACCAAACGAGTTCTTTGATCAAAATAAAGAAAAAGTGTTTCATCAATAAATTAGTTAAAGTCCAAAGTAGTGGATTATCATTTGCCATGACGTGATAACTGGATTATCTAACGATTTGACAGACGCCTAGCCTATTTCGTAAGCCCATTTGGTACCTTCATTAGTGGTCACGCACATAATGTCGTGATAATAATGATTCATTCATATCGTGCTGTACGTGAGACTGGACAGTTTAATCAGCTAATTGCCGTATCCTGGAAAAACTGGTATTTAAGAATGAAAAACTGGTATTTAAGAATGTGGCCAGAAATCTCGTCCTTTTAAAATATCGATCGATTAAAATTATCCTCATCTTGGCAAATAAAAACTCTCAAATCCTCGCGAGGTTGAGAAAAAGGTTATCCAGTCAGATACTGGTAGAGTTTCTAGCTGTTTTGTGAGAAGTTCCTTAGATAGATAGATAGATAGATAGATAGATAGATAGATAGATAGATAGATAGATAGATAGATAGATAGATAGATAGATAGATGGATGGATAGATAGAAAGATAGATAGATAGATAGATAGATAGATAGATAGATAGATAGATATTGAATCGTGTTTGATACAAATATGGTACGAAAAGTGCTCGACATGTAGTAATGGAGCGAATTATTATTTAAAATATTTACCACAATGTTTGGGGCAGTCTACATCAATGTTTCAGGCTTAATTTGCCATCTTCAGGACTGAGTTGTTTTGTTGACTGTTGTTGATTCTTCTTGAAGAATCAACAACAGTCAACAAAACAACTCAGTCCTGAAGATGGCAAATTAAGCCTGAAACATTGATGTAGACTGCCCCAAACATTGTGGTAAATATTTTAAATAATAGATAGATAGATAGATAGATAGATAGATAGATAGATAGATAGATAGATAGATAGATAGAAACAGGCGTAAATTTCTAGTATTTATATAGAGATAGAAGCCCTTCCAAAAGTTCATCAAAAAGGTCAAGTCAAGAGTACTGCTACCGAATATACATAGTGCTTGTTAAAATTTGACGCATCGCATTTTAGTTTTGGCGATTGATCTACCTACAAAGCGGGACCTTACATTTTGGAACGAACTCCCTGTCAGTAAGACTTTATGACAGCCTCCCGGAAATTAGGAAAAATAAGAAAAACAGTCTTTTCCTAAGATTATTACTTTGAACGTGTTCTGCTTGATTAGTAAAAGAGTAAAATGATAATTAATGATTAAAGAGACAAATTGGCCTTTAAACACCCTGTAAAAGACATCAAATCGACACTGTTAACAAATTTGAATCGAGAGCATAATGTTGAATGATAAAGGGATGCATAAATATGATTATAAATGGAGAAAAGTCGGGTTTTTTTGTTTAAAGGAAAGATTTCCTCGATCTTGATGACACACACAGACTTATTAACCCTCATAAGAAACTATCTTTAACAATCAAAATCATATTTTAAAGAGTACAGTTGACTATCCATGGCAATTTTGAAAGCATTTTTTGTATTGTAATTTAGACTAATCCATGTTTTTGCTCTTCTTGAAATATAAGAATGCTGGCGAATGGATGTATTTTATCTGGTAATAAACGTTTTAATGACATCATCTCGAGTGAACGTTATTCTTGAATGAGTAAAAAAAAATCGTTGTAATCAATATTATCTATATCATGAATTAGTGGATAAGATCCCTTCGTTTTCTTCTATACTTAAAATCTGAAGTTTCAAAACCATTAATCTTTTCCAGTAGGACATATCTGCTATTCAGTGAGCAATCTTGTAGTAGGCGTCTTTAGACATTTTCTAAACGTAATGATTGTCTTTTAAAGAAAGGATTCCATATGCAATTAGCATTCTCTATGAGAGGTCTAATGACTGACTTCTATAAAGATACAAACATTTCCGTTTCCACGTACACACAAAACTTCTTCAAATGATTGTTGTAGTTTTATTGATATCATTATAGATGTGAGCATCAAAAGTTAGATAAACAAAATTTTAATTACTCTCAAATCTCTCTGTGCGTCAGTGATAGATAAAATCTTTGTTCCAGTTTCTTCAACAAGATATACATTCATTGGATTAGTTCTACCAATATACAAAACTTTACATTTTTCAATGTTAAAATTTATTTTCCATTTCTTACTCCATAGAAAATCATGTATTAGTTTATTTTTTCCTCTCTTTTTGTTGAATGTCACTTTATTCTTTTATTTGGTAAAACATGTACGTTTAGTATAGATAGTTCGAAGATGACGTCACTCAGGCCTTTGTTATTGGTTTTGCCATCCGCGTTTGTGAGTTGTTCTCACTAAACTGTATTAACCAGACTATAGATAGAATGCGGTTGGCCAAGGAGTTCACAACATTGCCATCCGGAAGTATAACGGACCAACACACAAACTCTGTGTAACCATGAACTTTTATAGTCTGGTTAATACAGTTTAGTGAGAACAACTCACAAACGCGGATGGCAAAAACAATAACAAAGGCCCGAGTGACGTCATCTGCATACTATCTATAAAAGTTCATGGTTACACAGTTTGTGTGTTGGTCCGTTATACTTCCGGATGGCAATGTTGTGAACTCCTTGGCCAAGCGCATTCTATCTATAGATAGAATGCGCTTGGCCAAGGAGTTGCGCTTGGCCAAGGAGTTCACAACATTGCCATCCGGAAGTATAACGGACCAACACACAAACTCTGTGTAACCATGAACTTTTATAGTCTGGTTGATACAATTTAGTGATCACAACTCACAAACGCGGATGACAAAAACAATAACAAAGGCATGAGTGACGTCATCTGCATAGTATCTATAGTCAGACTGAAGTTGACGTGACTGGGGTCTTTGTTATTGTTTTTTTGCCATCCGCGTTTTTTGAGAAATTCTCACTAAACTGTATTAACCAGACTGTTCAAGGTTAAGCAGTTATGTGTGTTGGTCCGATATACTTCCGGATGGCAATGTTGTGAGCTTTTGAGCCAAGCGTACACTATCTTTCACAGATAGAATGCGATTGGCTAAGAAGCTCACAACATTGTATCCGGAATTATAATGGACCAACACACACAACTATGTGTAACCATGAACTTTTATAGTCTGGTTAATACAGTTTAGTGACAATTACTCATCATAGCTAAACGCGGATGGCAAAAAGCAATAACAAAGACCTGAGTGACGTTAACTTCGTTCTATCTATAGACATGCGTCCTATCTAAAACTAACATTCAATCGCGTCTGTTGATTCACCGTCAGAGACATAGGTTCAAATCTTGCTCCATGAGGTTAACCCTCTCCTTACCAACTTTAGGAAAATCGTCACATTCGTTACGATACAACCAACCTTTTTCTTATTCAAATTTCTCTTGTACATCATAAAATTTAAAGGAAATGAACAGTGTGTTGTAGAGCATGTTTTGATACAGAAATTATTTATCGCAAGAACTTACTTCTATTGTGTTTGAGTGATAAAAAATATATTTTTGTGTTAGATGGGTGTGAAGTTTTGTGGAAAATCGCGAAAATGGCTGGGAAGGAGAGAGTTAATGGCTCAGAAATAATTCTACATCAATTTAAAGATAATCGGAGAGGGTGGCTGTTATTATGACTTTAGTCTTATAATTTAATAACACAGATACCGGAAGGCTCTTTTCCTCTTTTTCTAAAACATCCATCAAAATATCTTTGCGTGACAATGCGGAAACAGATAGTCTGGTGGATGAACCGACTTTTCTTCTGGGGAATTTATATAACCACCTCATGGGTTTAATTAATCTCCAGGCCGAACCTTTAAAGGTAAGAAATGTGCTTTTGTTTTATATGAATGTTATCGGAAGAAGAGAACAATCATTTCATAAGAAAAAATAAACATTATACGATAGGATAAATTAGGTTATATTAGTTCATCACCGACTTATGGGAGCTTATACAATTATATAATATGGTATAATATAAAGATAGTAATGACAATAAGGATAAAAATGATAAGGATGATGACGAGGTTGATGATGATGATGATTATAATTATTATAATGATGATAATAATGATAATGGTAATAGGAATGATAATAGTAATTATAATAATAATAATAATAATAATAATAATAATAATAATAATAATAATAATAATAATAATAATAATAATAATAATAATAATAATAATAATAGCAATTACAATGATAATAATAATGATAATAATTATTATTATTATTTATTATTATTATTATTATTATTATTATTATTATTATTATTATTATTATTATTATAATATTAATAATAATAATAATAATTACAATGATAATGATAATAATGATAATAATAATAATAATATATAATAATAATAATAATAATAATAATAATAATAATAATAATAATAATAATAATAATAATTACAATGATAATGATAATAATGATAATAATAATAATAATAATAATAATAATAATAATAATAATAATAATAATAATAATAATAATAATAATAATAATAATAATAATAATAATAATAATAATAATAATAATAATAATAATACATCACAGAGAGAAACTGTTCTCATGGAATTTGAATGAATAAGTTTGACCTCACTCAGCTTTTTATTATTGTTTTTTTTAACAACAGTTAATTTGAATGATAGCTTCAAATTAATTGACGAGGACAAAAAATGGGAACGAATCTGGCTTTGCTGACAAATGGTAAACCCAAAACGTCTACATTATCTGTCTTTGATAATTTAATTGACGCATCCATTGCGCTTGACTATTTCTATTTATTTCTTTGATCTTCAAGCAGAGCAACATAGATAAGTTCTGACGAAATTCTCACAATAAAAAAATAAACGTTACACATGTTTATGTATTGATACGAGTGATATTGATATTATACGCTAACCCCCTCCTAACCAACGATAGGAAAATCGTCACATTCGTTACGATACAACCAACATTTTTCTTATTCAAATTTCTTTTGTACATCCAAAAAAAATTAAAGACAATGAATAGTGCGTTGTAGAGCATGTCTTGCTAAATAAATAATGTATCGCAAGAACTTACTGCTATTATGTCAGAAATATAAAAATTCTATTTTTGTGTTAGGTATGGAATTTCGGGGAAAATCGTGAAAATGGCTGGTAAGGAGAGAGTTAAAGTAAAACACTCACAACATCTGTTTGCCATGTTATGCTTACTAAAACACAAAACTATGTTGCAACCCGAGACTATAATACAAAGACAGGAAACCGCCGGAGGGCAAAAGCATTTTAACTAGTAGCAGACGATGCATATCAAGGTCAGATCATTTCAAGTTGGTAAACATCCTTTCACCTATAATATGTTTATTTGCAATATAACATAAATTTAGCACATGTTTTTGAAGCTTCTAACTTTAGTTGGGTGATTAATTCTCATTACAATATCCCTAATATACCATAAACTAAATTAAAGGCCACATATAATTTTGTCTTGACCTACGATTAATTTGGCTGGCAGAATTGATGAATATTTTCCTACAATGTCATCAATACGAAAATGCTATGTATACCGACCAGACACTGAAAACTCGCATACGCAAGAGATTCTAAGTTCTTTTTCTCATTATAGTCCCGGGTGAAACCTTAAACTTTTTTTTGCGGCTATGTGGTCTTGTGGTATCTCACTCGCTTTTGGGTCGGAAGGTCTTGGGTTCGAGCATTGCTCGGCGCATAGTTCAGTCTTTGGAAAAGGCTCTTTACTCATATCGCCTAATATGCGTCATGTCTCGTCCTACATGTTAAGTGTTGCTGCTGGCCTTAGACCCCATGTAAAGCGCTTTGAGACTACGTGTGGTTATTGCGCTATATAAAAACTATCATTTTTTATATCTGATCGATCTGTTTCAGTGATAACTAATTACCCACCTGGATGTCTAAATACAATAACAAACAACAGCGTCACATCAACTTCATTCATTCTATATCGGCAGAACTGGTAGGTACTTTATTTAATGACAAACCATCGAGCAGAGAAAATAGAGAGCAAATGTTACTAACGTAATGTCACAATATTATGGTTATTAAGGTAATAACAGGAAACACAAACAGCTCTCTTAGAACAACGCAGGAAATAAACACTTGAAGCACCAATATCTCAAAATGACAGTTAGCACATATTAACCTTGATGTGATGAACCAGAATACATTTAACAACTCCCAAAAGAACAAAATACTGAGAAATAATATAAGTGAAGACATTGAAGATTTATGACAATGTGATTAGTGCGGCTATGTTGTCTTGTGGTATGATAATCGCTATCGGATCTGAAGGTCCTGGGTTCGAGCCTCGCTCGTCGCATAATTGAGTCCTTGGAAAAGAATCCTTACTCACATTCTCTAATCCTACTCAGATGTAAAATGAGTACATGGCCATTAACTCTGTTGTCTCTGTCGAAAAATATTGTAATATTGCATATCAGGCCTCATGTTTGTTATATATGTTACGTGTAGTTGTTGGTCAGGGACCCTTTGTACAGCGCTTTGAGCACGTTAGAGGATATTGCGCTATATAAACAAGATCAAGCTCAAGAGATTCTTGAAGGAATGCGTTTGAAATTTCTCCGCCGGTCCCAATGCTTGGTCCTGATTGCACAACGGAATTGCGATTTGTTCAAAATTTCCTGTCCGGGAAGTTCTAGATTTTAATTATGTTATGGGGTCATTGTAGTGATGACAATATTCTCAAACGAACGCAAAACATTGTCCAGTACAAACTATGTTAAATCAAACCCTTACGTGCGTTCGGTTCTCAGACTGCCGAATATGTATGTCTACCTAGGTAGCCATAGATGTACTATCTAAATTCAATATTTATATTTTAGACAGTTTAAAATCCAACCGGATATCAGATGCTACCGTCTTTATCATTGAAGGCATAATTGAGCTCCCCAGGAATGAATGGGTAACATTGAACAGAACACGGGCAAAACTGGAAGCATGAAAAAAAAGAAGGTGGGGGGAGGGGGGGGGGGGTGGCTGAGACTAGCTTGTGTACACTTGTTGTAAGTTATTCTAGCTTGGATTAATCCTGGAACTAGTAAACTGACAGAAATAATACATTGTTAATCTTCCGTCCGCTGCCCTTGTTTTAAATATCACAGTCAAATATAACAAGACTATGGATGGTAAACGAATTATTTTTATCATTACTGTTCCATAACATTGTATAATCTGTTGTACAGGAAAGGAAAGATATATGATGCATGTTATAATAACAAATTATAAAAGAGATAAATGTGACACAACAATTTAATTTGGTGTAACGTTGGAATGAAGTGATAAATGTTGAATGAACTGAAGGCTTGACTTAGTGTGGCTTGCCTTGGGGAAAAAAAGGTATAGTTTGGACATTTCTCAAAATGACAACCATTAAGATTTGAACTATATCTGTTCTTTTTCTTTTAATATAAGGTCGGGAGTCAAAGTTGTTCCATACAACTAATGTTAAATTTTTGCCAAAGAACACAGTAGTATTACTGGCAAATTTAAGAATTTAAAAAAAACTACTGACAGATATACGAGTAACCTGTGGGGCTATGTGGTCTAGTGGTATGACACTCGCTTTCGGATCGGAAGGTCCTGGGTTTGGGCTTCGCTCGACGCATAGTTGACTCCTTGGAAAAGGATCTTTACTCACATTCTCTCACCGTACTCAGGTGTAAAATGAGTACCTGGTACGTTATCAGCGTTGTATCTGTCCGTAATAAATTGTAAGATCGCCTAACAGGCGTCATGTCTCGTTCTACATGTTACGTCTTGCTGTTGGTCAGGGACCCATTGTAAAGCGCTTTGAGCACGTTTAGTGGATATTGCTCTATATAAAAGATCATTAAAAAATAATATGCAAACCTTTATTTTTTTAGTAAGGGTAAGTCTATCACCCGTTGACTCATTTGATTGTTTATAAAATCTGCTGAGGCACAATGATCAGTTGTAAATTACCATCTGGCCACGCCAATGCCAGTTTCATTTGTTCGCACCTACAGACTTCATTCAGCAATGACTATCCCGCACAAATCTTTGGGCTTCTTTTTCGCTCTCGAAGTGCCCAAATTCGCGACAAAATATGGGACGAAGCCGTTCCATACATGCTATTTAAAAAAATTAATTACGACGCTGTTTATCGATGAATATGACTGAAAGTTGGCACACAGTTAGAAAAGAGGTCGTTTTAGATTATGTCAAGAAGAAGACCGTTAAAAATAGATTTTTACTTTTTGGAGTACAATATTTCTAAAATTACAAAGAGGAGAGATTTTGTCGCTCATGAGGTTATATATGTACATTTCTTCTATTTATATTTCAAATTTCATTGGATTATGATAAGTACTTTTCCCGTATTCTCACAAAACATCAACCCAATTTGCATTTCAGTGAAAATATGGAGACGGCCATTTTACTCCCCCATCGCGCGACACGAAAATGACGTGAGCGAGGCAAAGCTGCCAGATGGCCAGACTTTAACCTGACCAAATTCGACTCCAAAAGTGGCTAAATAGAAAATCATATGGCTTTCACTATTAAGACTGGCCCACTTAAAATTAACTAAATTTTAAAAAACAGAAAATTGAATAGACTAGGATAAATGTCACTGAGACAAAAATAGATGAATAAAATTTAATAAAAGAAACAAAATTATATATTTGGCCACACACGTGGCCATCTGGCAACCTTGTTCGCGATGACTAATGAAACAAATCCTCGGGCGCTTTTTTAAAAATTAAGGTATTGTTTCATTGTTATGTCATAGGGATAGTAGATTAACAATTAAAACTCTCTCTCTTTCTCTCTCTCTCTCTCTCTCTCTCTCTCTCTCTCTCTCTCTATCTCTCTCTCTCAAATAAATACTAGAAATGACATAAGCCATTGTCTGACGGGACTGATTGATAATAATTTAGCAGGCATTTTTCGTGTCATTTGTATGGGTTGTAGACAAAATTACACTTCGGAAAAGTTCCAAATGATCAATATTATCTATATTTTAAAACAAAATTATAGTTGACCCTAGCGATACAGATCTAAAACTATACAAGTTAGAACTCTTCTGATGTCTTCATCATATTTTCTGATAATTTTGCCATAAATTGGTACCGAAGTTTTGATATCTAATTCCAAGTATTAAACGAGATACAGCCACAACCCAGAATAAAACGCAGAAAAAGCGTCCCTTATTTTCAGTATTTTTTTCGCTTTGTGAGTCATCCAAATAAATGACACCTTTGAAACTGCATAACTTTGTTTTATATTAATGGATTTTAAAAATTCAAAAAGATTTTTACTCAGTGGAGATAGGGCTTTGCTTTAAGAGTAGTATTTCCTACAAAAATAGAAAACAAAAATTTTTATAGTCATTGCTACTTCATTACCGAACCGATTTTGATCATTGATGGCTTAAAATATCCATCTCTATCTATGTTGATT
>NC_088366.1:27356725-27384225 GCF_034508935.2 Berghia stephanieae
GCAACATTTAACATGTAGGACGATACATGACGCCTGCTAGGCGATATTACAATTTTTTCGGACAGACATAACGCTGTTAACGGCCAGTTACTCATTTTAAACCTGAGTACGTGAGAGAATTGGAGTAAATAGTCTTTTCCAAGGACTCAACTATGCACCGAGAGAAGCTCGAACCCAGGACCTTCCGATCCGAAAGCGAGTGTCATACCGCTAGACAGCACAAGCTTATGAGAAACGGGCCAGGTGTTTTTGAACTATTGTGGAGAAAAATTTATTAAAGATATTTTTCAAACAGTTTTCTGTGTCTATATCATGACAAAATATAAAGCTCATCCTGTAATCATTATGTCACTCAATCAATTTAAAAGATAGATTTACAAAATTAATCAAAAACAAAATTCAACTATGTCCAGAGTCTTATGCTAAAATTCAAAAGCTTAATTGGTTGAGTGATATACTGCAGTTTTATTGAAGAACACAGTATATGCTATTTGGTTAACATTGCATAATATATGCTGTGCTTTTTTAAACAACGACAGTATAATAGTGGGATACATATGACAACTACACATTTCAATCTATTCTCTATTGATAGTATGCGCTTGGCTAAGAAGCTCATAACATTGCCATCCGGAAGTATAACGGACCAACACACAAAACTGTGTGTATCCATGAACGTTTATAGTCGGGTAATACAGTTCAGTGAGCATTACTCATAAACGCAGATGGCAAAAAACAATAACAAAGACCTGAGGGACGTCATCTTTGAACTATCTATACGTGCGTGAAATTTTGAATTCTATTCATGGAATTCGTGGGGGGAGGGAATATATTTTTTTCGGTTTTCTTTGGCATGTAGGTGACAATTAGGATACAAACTTTTTTTTCAGATTTTTTCCTGTGACTGTACAGTTAACGCCGACATATACCTATTTGCACGTTTTTAACCCAAATTGTTATGGGCTCATTGTTGTAATAGAAATAATCTCAAACCAAAGCAAAATAGTATCTATTACAACAATGTGAAACACAACCAAATTGCGTTTGGTTATCAGACTTGCTGATGTGTACACATCGGTCAACACTATTTCCTGGACTACTTTTTGCAAAGAAAGTAAAGTAGTAAAAGAGTTTTATTTCTTTTGGGTTTTTTTTTCTCCTACATCTTTCTAGGAGTAATATTTGAATTGTTCTTATTGAACAGCAAAGACTCACAGATAAGTGCAGTCGAAACTTAAACGAGTTAACTACCGTATTCTTGAAAACTCCTATTTAAAAATTTGGCCAGCAAAAACTCGTCTTTCAAATACCGATCGTTTTAAATGACCTTCCTCTTGGGAAAAAAAAACAACTATCAAACCTTGGACTTCGCGAAGCCTCAAGTTTGAAAGTTTTTTGTCAACACGAGCGTCATTTAAATTGATAGATATTTAAAGGACCAGTTTTCTGGCCAAATTTTTAAATACCAGTTTTTCCATAGTACGGCAGTTAACAGGTTAAAATAGTCCAGTGGATAAAAATGATCGCAGTGTCATATTATTTCACCATTATATACTAGCGGCAAAATATGACGGTAAACATGCATACCAATACTACGGTCTATTTACTGACCAGTAAATACCATAGATTTATACTAGACTTAAAGCAGAGGGTTCACGGCTTTTCTTATGAAGTGGAACGGGCTCTCAATACTACGGTCTATTTACTGACCAGTAAATACCATAGATTTATACTAGACTTAAAGCAGAGGGTTCACGGCTTTTCTCATCAAGTGGAATCGGGCTCTCATTGTTTACACTACTACAATGTTTTATTGCACTCATTTACCGCTCTGAAACCGCCATCGAATCGCCATATCATGGACCGTTCGATTTGATGTGCTGCGAATAAGATTCAATAGTCTGATGTCACATCCGCCCAGAAACGAGCAGCTTGGTTCTAAACAAAGAAAATCTGTTCTTTTTAATCTTCATGCTGGCTAGAACTTTTTGACATGTCATTTGATCAGAATGGATAAAAGTCAAAATATGAACAGATTTATAATATTTTTCTCCTCTGGATACACTTTTATGCTCGTTGGAGAAGTATTTCATAAGGGCATCCGCCATTGTTCCGATACTTTAGAACCAGTTACTAAGTTGCTGTGCGTCATTACGAGGGAAGTGACGTCACGACTGTTGAAGCCTATTCCTGGCCGTTTGAGAACTGAGTACAGGTGGATAAAGCAGCCACACTCCGTTGATAAAAAAAAATGTATCATATCGCTCAGAACCGTATTATGTGCGGTTATATGGTCCAATGTTCAGGGTTTGAGTCCTGCTCTGAATCCATGGAAAAGGCTCTTTACTCACATTCTATCATCGAACTCAGGTGTAAAATTACTACCTGGTCGTTAACAGAGTTATCTCTGTCGAAAAAAATTGTAATATCGTTAATGAACAGGTGTCATATCTCATTATACATGTTAAGTGTTGCGGTTGGCTAGTGGACCCCTTTTGTAAAGTCTCCTGAGCACGTTTAGTGGATATTGCGCTATATAAAAAGCTTAAGTTTGTTTTTCTTTAAAACTTAAAACTACACTTTTCCAAATCTGTTCAATCTCGACTTAATACCGATTTAAGGGGTGGGTCACGAATAGCTGCCATGAAATGTGACCGGCTTTCAATCTAAACTATCTTCTACGTCTTAAAATCTCCTTTCATTAATTAAGATCATTGAGATTTCATATTAAAAATGTTTATTTTCCTATCTCATAAAATTGAAAATCTATGGCAATGCATAACAAATGCCGTTAAATTAGCTTGTACGCAATAATCCGTGACAATGTAAAAACATGAAAAATAACTATCGGATTACTTTTTAAAGTGGGAATGAGGGGGCGCGTTTAAATATTGTCTGTGAACGGAAAGATTTGTTTTATTTGACCAAAACAAGACTAGACTATTTGCGAGAGAGATAAATACATAGAAAAACACAAGCATTTGTTCAAAAGTAAACTTATTATCTAAAACGCAGTTTATATGGAATTTTAACGCAATCGTTCCACAACAGGATAATAGGTCACCTCGACCTTGATTTGAGAAATAAACTTGTTCTCAAATGATTTAGTCAAAGAAAAACATTTCTATGCACAACAAAAGATTATCTATAGATTTATACTAAAAACACAACTTCGCGAGCATTATGTGGTATTATGTGAAGAACAAAACTGTTATTTTTTAAGGAAAAAAACAAAGACAAATAGATACTAAAAGCATTGCTTTAAAAGACAATAAACAACTTGTTAATAACGACAACGAATAACAGAGAATTTTTTCGCAGTATTGATTATGTTAGGTAAATGTGAAAATTTGATATTTACTATAGTAACAATTACTAATTTTCTGTTGAAGTAAAATCCTCTCATAAAGATGTCATTGTAACATAACATATAACATAACATATGGTATAGGGCAAATAGGATAAAATCCCTTGAATGCCATGAATATTAATTGTAATGCCATTAATCTATTGATTAAAGATTACAATAATGGTACACTGGTAAAGATAGTATTTCAACTTAAATGTACTCATGTAAATGTGGTGTACAAAAATATATCTTTAACCGTGACATGCAAAGCACACACACACACACACACACACAAACAAACACAAACACACACATACGCATATATAAGATAACCATAATAATATAACAATGCATAATATTTACATATAAGATTGAAAGCTCTGTCACAGTAGTGCAAAAAAGTATTATTCGTCATATATAAATCTCCCATCATATAATTCCCTGTCTAGTAACACCTTGAATTAATCTATAGATTTTGCATTCTTTGTTTCAAATTTGAAATTGTTCCATTTCTGGGCATACGAATACCGAACCAGTTTTGTCTTATGTTTGTTTTGCATCTAGAGACAAAAATCTTAAACTTGTCCCCTCTAGTAAAATTGAATTAAGAAGTAAATTTTTATTATACCTGCCTTTGGTTTCTATTTTATGTTAGGTCCTCTTTTCAAACATTAGGAAAGGATTTTGCTTTTTAAAGCTATATTAAAATCGATTACAGGTAAGGATAGGAACTCATAGATACTTTCTTTAACTTGAATTTTATATAGCGCAATATCCACTAAAAGTGCTCAAAACGCTTTACAATGAGTCCCTTACCAACAACAACTCGTAACATTTAGATCGAGACATGACGCCTGATCGAGCAATATTGTACGATATAACTAGTCACCTCTCTGGCGGTATAAAAAAATAACAATGGACAGACAAAGGTCGATTTCATTCAACATGATTGTTTATAAACAACCACGGTTGTCCGAACACGTGTGACAGCGCGTCACAAACTCTATGTATTGATTGGCAAAAAATCTACTGGGTAATAAGGAGAGAGGGGGGGGGGGGTGTCTAACGACGTGAGATTGTGTTTGTTTATATACAAGTCATACAACGTGGTCACGTGCTCTTATAAAAAGTAGTTACTGTTCATTTTTTATAAGATCATAAAAGATTGAGCACGATGGTCAGCACAACAAAAAGTTTTGTTTAAATTAAGTAAAACAATTAGATTGTTTCATCTGCAGGAAAAACTTAGAGCTGATAATATGCTTTAGTGTATAATTCTCAGCCTCATGTCTTCCCCAGGCTAACTTATATTAATTAATGAGGATTATATCATGTTAATACTTTAATTACAGTTGTATTGAACTCCTTTGTTCGAGAGGATTTCAAAATCCAACCGAATAAGCAAGAATATTGTCAAAACACCGCTTCTATAATCAAGCGTTTAAAATGGTTTAAGCAAATTATAATCTTGTTTTTCTTCAACAGAATCTCACGAGGCATTGAAATGAATATTGCAACAGTTTGAAAATGTCAACGGGAAAATAAATATTTTGAAAATGCCCGCCTACTCAGAGACGACTACTCGATCTGTTTGTTATCCCCGCTCTCGTGATATTTTATCTGGCTAAGAAAAATTCCTAGGAAGTGGTTAACACTCAATCTGTTTCCTGTAACTTGTTGTTGACGACTGCTTGCGTTCTTTTGACGTTGGGGAAAAACCGAATTTTGATATTGTTATTTTTGCACTTATTCTTCAACTAAGTTTGTTCAACCATTTTATATACATGTGAATAACCCGCAATGTTTGTGGGGGGAAATAAAGGCTATTACGAACAGGCGCCCATCTATGTTTACTACTTATTATACGAGAGTATTGTGAAAATTAGCATAGTTCAAGACGAATCTTTTGAGTAATCAGCGACACTAAAGGGTCATTTTTATTTGATGAAATATATTAAGCTTCTGTGCACATAATGTATCTGTATGTTTGGGAAGGACGATTGCATTCAACTTTTTTCGCCGTATTGGAAAATAAATAACAAACATTTAAAAGTCAAATGCTTTTGTGTTTATCAACCGATTGCCATAATATACACGTAGACAAAAGGAAAACAAAGAGGCTCTAGATGCCCGATTTTTTTTTTTTTTTTTAATGGAATCTTTAAAAAATTGAGGTCAAAGTTATTACTTGATTATTCCCCTTGAAAAAAGTTACATAATTGCAAATTACTCATTATTTTTTTTTTTAAATCCGGCTTCTTGAGGACCTGCGCATTAGTATAATACTCATTTGTAGAAAGTTTGGAGAAGATTGATTGAAAACTAAGGGAGGAGTTAGGTTTTTAGTGGCTGAAATTGTAGATTTGAGAAAACGAATTTTAAAGTCAAAGTAAACTAGTATAGGGAAAAACTCTCCTCATGCAGACTTCTCGCTCTCTGAATGGATTGTGACCACATGACATAATTAAGAACAAAGTGATTGGTTGTTGAAGAGAGAGGAGAGTTTTTACCTTTCATTGATATATTTTTGCCTTTACTTAGTTATAAAGACTATTTGATACTCCTTTATGAAATCAGTCATTCCTTTCCACTGAACTAAAATACCATGGGTCACAAAATACATTATTTTGAGTAGAAAAAAAAAACTGAAGATGTAGTTCTCGTGCAAATTTTTATGCAGACAAATGGTCACATGACAATATCCCACCAAAATCTAATTTTAGCAATGTCGCCCCCCCCCCCCCTTAAAATGACCAGAGGGGTGATATTCTGTGCTCCCATCCATAAACCCGATAAGCCATGTTTTATTGAAAAATGAGTCAATTGGAGAATTACAACTATTACTCATGACTTTTAGTCTCTTTTAGTATTTTTTCTTTTAAGTTTCGGAAATTATTAGAAAAAAAAATGTTGCATTTTTACTGAACAAGGCTGTTACTCAAAGATTTTCTCAGCTGCATTCTAACGTGGGTTATCAATTATTAGGTCAATTAAATAACAATATGGTCTATACTGTATTTTTTTAATCGCTGCATAATAATTATATTTGTAGAAACTGTTCTGATACTCTATCCCCGGCCACTCACATTCAACTCTGTCTCAGACTCTTCTCTTTGAAGTCTCAGGCTAGCCCGCTGAATTCAAGTCTCATACTGTGACTATAATTTCAATGAAGGCGATCTACATTCAGATTTTCGTCCAACCGAGTCATCGATCACGAGATTTGTTGCTGCCCGACGATTGGATACGTTTAAACTAATGTAAACACTCTACTTTCTTTGTGACCGTTGTAAAGATACCTATGGGTCAAGTTGAACAAAATTACATATTATTGCAATGTTGGATATTCCGAAATCTGTGAGCATTTTTTATTATGCATGTAATTTTAACACACTTTGCCATGTGACCAATGGTTCGAGTACATGCAAACATAATATTGATCGTCCTCATTTAAAGCATCAAGTTCATTCCTGATAAAATACAACGTTTTAAGCCAAATGGTCATAATACCTTGGTTATTGTTCGCTCCTGTAGTAATTTAAGAATACCAGTCTTCTTCTGCAAGAGCAAAGTACTTGATGCAATGCATTTAGATAAAACACTCATTAGGGCCCATTCTTATCTAAGTTGACGAGATTTAGCTCTTTTTTGTCTCATTAATATCATTTTTGTCTCCGGGTGAGGATGTAACAAAGTAAGTTTTACACGCGATGGAATTTGATTTCCAGCCTATGCAAATCAAATCACACTCGTGGAAGTCACGTGCAATATATAAATTCAGCAATAGGCTCTATAAGATTGTAACTAATCAATGCAATGCGTTTTGCTAAGACACTCACAACATCCTAGCCTAACGTACCAACACACAGAACTGTGTGAAACCATATGCGTTTATATTCTGATTTATATTATTTAATTTAGTGAGAAGTAAGCACCAAATGGCTGTCTAAAAACGGTGACATGGAGTGAGTGAGGTCATTTTTAGTTTAAATTCCTTGTGGGGTTTAGTTTCGATAAAAACTTTTCTCTGTTTGCCATTATTTTAATCTATATTGTAAGCTGATCAGTAACCTCATCCTTAATGTTAAGGCTAAGGTCGGTGATCAACTTTAACAAATATATATATATATATATATATATATATATATATATATATATATATATATATATATATATAATACGTGTCCTTCCTGTCTTATGAAAGAAATATTCGTCTCTTGTAATAATTCTTTGGGGGAAACCGAATTATTTTATACTAGATAATAATCCTCTGTCAGACATTGACATTACAATACTAGTAAACAACGTGGCCTTTGGTTTGAGCGTACTGGTAGCACCTGAAAAATGGACAAAGAAAAAAAATGCATTTGCCCCAAGCCTGAAGGTTTATTTACATAGACGAAAATTGTCGCCGTATTGCAATCGACTTTATTAAAAGTCGCATTACATCTATGTCAATAAATATGATGACTTGAGAGCTGGAGCTGAGGTGGAGTCTCTTGAGAGTCTCAGTAAAAGGGGAAGATGGCATTGGTTGGGGCATGTATATCGCAGACCTGAAGGAACACTGACATGGAAGGCTCTGAGATAGACACCCCAAGGAAAGAGGAAGCGAAGTCGCCCCAATAAGACCCGGAGACGTACTGTGGAGAGGGGCCTAAAGCAGAGGTCTGTCCCAAGAATAACATGGAGATAAAGATAAAGGGAGTAAATCTGACTCGTGAATGAACAACACAAAACAAACGACGTTTCGGGCCTTGGCCTTTATCAAGTAAACACAAAATACATATATATATATATATATATATATATATATATATATATATATATATATATACTAGTAAAAAGCCCGCAATTTCGCGGGGAAAGAACTATTTTCATTCGATACTGTACTCACCATCATTTAATGAGGGCAGATTGGTAAACAACGTTGTCTGTGTAATTTGGTATATCTTCGGTTGATTTTTCTGTATTGTGGCCCAATAATATATTTAATAATATATTCCCTCAACTAACCTCAAGAAAAAATTAAACCTAGAACCTTTAATTAACTCGAATAGGAAAAACAAACACCCTAGCACTTTAATAATACTTATGACTAACCCTAATAGGAAACAAAAAATCATCCGATCTCGAGATAACCCCAATAGAAAAAATGATGACAAATTGAATAAATAAACGCCTGACAAATGATCAAAGGTGAAAATACAAATTTAAAGAATACTGGGGATGTAGGAGCTTTCGGAATGTCTCCCCTTTACTTAACTTATGGAAAAACAAACACCCTAGCACCTTTAATAACACTTATGACTAACCTCTCGAGCTAACCCTAATCCTTTCTTACCTTATGACTAACCTCTCGAGCTAACCCTAATAGAAAAAAACAACTCTCGGACTGCAGGTTTGTTCTAGAGTTTTAAAAATACTTCTATATAATGACTATGAATAAATAAATGCCTGACAAAATATCAACAGTGAAAATACAAATTTAAAGAATACTGGGGATGTAGGAGCTTTCGGAATGTCTCCCTTTACTTAACTTATGGAAAAACAAACACCCTAGCACCTTTAATAACACTTATGACTAACCTCTCGAGCTAACCCTAATAGTAAAAAAAGAACCAAAATGGCGACTGAAATCCGCTAAATCAACAACACAACGGAAGTAATAATAATACTTGATGTCATAAATAGATGACGCAAATTGACAACTTTTTACAGTGACAAAATTAGTTGATTTTGGGAGTCATGTGTCGTCGTTGGTACATATTTTATGATATCTGTTTGACTCAACGAACTTTCAAACTGACTTTAAATTATAAAAGGAAATCAAGTTATCTGTTTATCTATCTGTAAAAATACATTTCTAATTTTCAAATCTTTCAGTAGAGTTGTGCGCCGTGTCAATTTTTTAATTGACTCAAATAAGCACAATGTTCTCCACAATGCTATATTTTTTAAAGAAAGGATATATATATATATATATATATATATATATATATATATATATATATATATATATATATTTATATTAGATTGTCATAGTAATATAGGCGAAAATTTGTAAATGTGTGTGCGTGTGTGTTAGTGTGTGTGTGTGTGTGTGTGTGTGTGTGTGTGCAATGGAAGAGATAGAGATAGATAGATAGATAGATAGAGAGAGAGAGAGAGAGAGAGAGAGAGAGAGAGAGAGAGAGAAGGAGAGATGAAAAACTATATATATATTTCAAAAGGTAGGATAGGGGGGGGGGGGGGGGGGGGGGGTAATTGAAGAATACTTGACAGCGTGGGGATAGTGATAGATAGTGTTATTAGTGGTCCCCTCCCTCCACTGTTAAGATATTGAAAAAAAAAGGAGAGAGAGAGAGAGATAGAGATATATATATATATATATAGAGAGAGAGAGAGGGAGAGAGAGATAGAGAGAGAGAGAGAGAAAGAGAGAGACAGACACAAAGAGACACACACACACACACACACACAGAGAGAGAGAGAGAGAGAGAGAGAGAGAGAGAGAGAATGAAAGTGGGAGAATGGATAAAATCTTGACTGCATCCGGGATGGGCTCCTCTACCAACTGATCTATCAGGACTCTCCAAATTGTTCGTGAAAGGGGTATGTAATATCCGGAGGTGAACAGATACAACTTTTGTTGTTGTTTTTTTATTTTTTTTTTTTATTTTTTTTTAATTTGTTTTTTTTTTTTTGGTTGTTTTTCATTTTTTTGTTTTTTTTTTTGTTTTGTTTTGATTTCTTTTTGTCATTTAAAATAGTTCTTTTTTCACGTGTTCCGTAGAACGTCTGCCTTTGTTTTATTTTCAATTGTCTTTTGATTTTGCCAACCTTCTTAATAATTTTCCTTTGTTATCATTTTGCCGGTCGGTATATTAATCTGCTGTTGGTGACCACCATTCTCGACAAGAAGGTCTGTTT
Organism: Berghia stephanieae; assembly: GCF_034508935.2. NCBI lineage: Eukaryota > Metazoa > Mollusca > Gastropoda > Nudibranchia > Aeolidiidae > Berghia > Berghia stephanieae. The sequence continues at coordinate 27,367,008 of NC_088366.1, forward strand.
GGTCATTGTAAACAATGTGACATTTGATATCTCCGCACTGGTTGCCCCTGATAGATTAGACAAAATAAAAACGATTTGTCATTTGCCCGAGACTAAGGATAGAATTACATAAACCGTAAAGTTGTTGCTATATTACGACCGTCTTTGTTAATAATAGTATTCCTGCTACATCAATAATCATCATTATTGTTGATGTTGTCTCTAACACATATGCATTTGAGCTTGTGATCTCCAATGTTAGAATACATTTTTACGTTCTTAGAATCAGCCTCCATGACTCTCTTATCAGAGGCGGGCCAGGCCAGCATTGTTCTAAAATATTGATTCTCCCGTATAACCTCGACAAAAGACATATAGATAGATTTTTAAAATCTCACTCCAAACTATAGACACAATCATATTGCTCAGTATTTGACAACATGCCGTCAGATGTGATAACGACAATAAGAGTCTAGGCGATGAGATGATTACTACTCGTACAAAGCAAAATGTCCGAAATCATAGTATGATACTTAATGTACAGCCTAGACAGCCGTCCGTTCAATAAGCCCAGACTGCAGCCTTCCATCGGCATATTATCATCTCTGCATTCTTCTCCTCATTAACCCTCTCCTTACGACCTGCATCAAAATCGTCACATTAGTTACGACACAATATACATTTGTTCTTATTCAGATTTATTTGAAAAACCATAAACGTTGAGGATTGATTTTTGTTGAATTAATAAGAATATAAAGTTGTTTTGTAAAGAGCTGGTTTGAGTTTAAAAAATAAATTTTCTGCTGGGTAAGCCTGCCATTTTGGGAAAATACTGAAAATGATCGGTAAGGAGAGAACCCAGACAGAGACATGAGGGTGTCAGGATTCCAAGTTTTCTGTCTTAGTCTAAGACAAATCGGCAATACGATTTCATATAAACTCCCATAGTTAGTGGCATCACGGAGAAGTAGGCCTATATAGTTCAGCCAAATCACGTTAAGAGGTAGGCGGGAACAAAGTGTTGCGTTATCCTTTCGTCAGGACAACGCTGGCATTGGTATTTTTCATCGAAAAACAATATATATAACCACATATTATTTGCTCTATGGGGCTCCATAGGTATCACGGTGCCTCGTTAATTAGCAAAGGCAGACCAAGCACACAATTTTGTTAACATCATTCAACATTTAACTTAACTCGTGTCCCGCACTAAAACAACCAGTCGTCACATGAATATCCGTGCAATGCATCGTTCATACTTTGCCATTGAGTTTCCCAAGAAAAATCAGTTTCAAAAAAGGGATTGATAATATTTTAGACGCAAAGGTAGTAAATACCCACAATTTGCAAAGCTTGCATTTGAGGATATGTCAAATATTCATATAGAAAACATAACATCAATATTAAACATTACTCTATGTTCAAGGATTTTAAAATATTTAATATTCGAAATTAATTTTATTGCTATTGATATGAGTAAGCAAAATTGCTCCTCTATTGATGATTCATTCAATATCCTTTTTATTATTTTTTCAATACCATTTCATGTTTCTAATTTGTTCTTCAATTTTTTTTTTCAATTGCATGAGCCTGTTGTCAATATTGGCATAGCAGATCATTTGTTGAGAATACTCATCAACAGAAATCCTCCCGCCCTGGTTCACGACTCATCATCATGATGGCCTACTTCTCCCCAATTTGAATGCAATGCAAACAAATTTATGTTCACTATGTGTTTCGATCATGTTTTGTTTCTAGACTGGTTTTTATCATCAATATAAGTTGTAAAGACTGATGCAAAAAGAGTTTATTTATCTCTGTTTATGACGGAGAAATTTTAAAATGCCTGGGAAAATGTATTTAGTGTCCAACTTATCCCCACCTTCCCTTTATATATATATATATATATATATATATATATATATATATATATATATATATATATATAATATATATGTATATATATATTGTATATATATTATATATATAATATATATGTATACATTATATATATATATATATATATATATATATATATATATATATATATATATATTTGGTCTAAGAAAAAAATCAACTCACATTCGTCCAATCGGGCCGTTTCAACACACAAAGATATCTTTTCAGTTGGTTGATCTTCTAAAATGGAGGATAAATCCGTGATATTGGTGTTTATTTTTAATGTTATGTGGTTTATGTGCTATGTGGTCTTTGGTATGACACTCGCTTTCGGATCGGAAGGTCCTGGGTTCGAGCCTCGCTCGGCTCATAGTTGAGTGGGAAAAGACTTTTTGCTCAGATTCTATCACCGTACTCACCGTAAAATGATTACTTGTTCGTTAACAGCGTTTGTCTCTGTCCGAAAATATTGTAATATCGCCAAATAGGCGACATGACCCGTCCTACATGTTAAGTTTTGCTGTTGGCCAGGAACCCCTTGTAAAGCGCTTTGAGCACGCTTAGTGTATATTGCTCTATATAAACGCTCATTTATCTTTTTTACGTAAAGGATGTCTTTGTGCGGACTGGGTGTGATTGGATGCGTACGTTTTATTTTTTTAGGTAATGAGAAAAGAAAGTGTGGGTTGGGGGCGGAGAAAGAGAAAGGGGGAGGGGGGAGGTGAGGGGAGGGGTGGAGGGAAAAGAGAGATAATGACAAAGATTTCTTCAAAAGTCTCTAACAAACATAGATTTGATTTCTGATTTGGCTTCAGAAACGTTACTCATCTGTAGACTATTAATTTCAGCAGTTCCCCACTCGAGGTTTTTACTAAATAAAAAATCACAGTGGCTGAAATACTGGCTCTTTGGATATGTCTGGCCAGGCTACTACTTCAAATACTGATGGACTACGATAACTCCAAACCTATAAGAAAATAGTAAACTTGAGATTTTAACTGAACTTAAAGAGGTTTTTTTCCTCTTCCGGTTCATTTTCATGACACCGACTTCTAGAGCTCAGTTCGTTACCTTGACAAAATTATCCGCACCTCCTCACACACAAACAAATTACAAAACGAGCAAACCTACAATTTACAAGGAGAGAAAAAAACAATGACGTCAATATCTGCACATGAGATAAACGTCATTTACTGGTTTGTTAGCTGCCTGAAATAGAATTATTATAGACCGCAATTCTAATTAACTCCCTTTCCAATTAGTCAGATGACCTAGTCAGGAAAGAATCCAAAAGCATGAGTGATTGTCAATTCCGTGTTTATTAGATTATTTTCTGAAGACGGTATCGATTACATAATGTACTGGTCATGCCATGTTGTTCTCCCCATACTCTCAGAGTGCAAGGCAACAGATGGTATGACATACGAATTCATTACTTTTAGTAGCTGGTTCCCCTAAAATTATATGACGTGAGTAAACTGCAATCACTAGCAATTTAGCTTTATTAGTAGTATTGGCTGAAGCAAATAATTATCTGTGCGGCTATGTGGTCTTGTGGTATGACACACGCTTTCGGATCGGAAGGTCCTGGGTTCGAGCCTCGCTCGGCGCATAGTTGAGTCCTTGGAAAAGGCTCTTTACTCACATTCTCTCACCGTACCCAGTTGTAAAATGAGTACCTGAGTGTTTTCTCTGTCCGAAAAAATGATAATATCGCCTTACATGCGTCATGTCTTATCCTAAATGTTAAATGGTGTTGATGGACAGGGACCCCTTGTAAAGCGCTTTGGGCACGTTTAGTGGATATTGCGCTAAATAAAAGCTCACTTAAAAGCGCATTCATCTATGTTTCTTTTACGGTATCTCAGAAATGCCACACCCGCAGAGAAGTCAGAGAATGAAATGTGACCTAGTCTCAGATGGGTGCTATTTCGGTTGAAACCTGATGTTGGAATGAGAGGGAGTGGGGATTGGGGTAGTAGGTCTTATCTTTTACTTGTCATTCCCATTATCTATAGCCTGTTTCCAAGTGAAAAATTAGGGAGCAAGCACTGGTGTATGAGATAAAAATCGGATGAGGCATGTGTATGAAACAGTGTAAGACAAAGCAGGAAAGAAAAAAGACAAGAAAAAAATACCCTAAAAGATCAGCATACCTCGACTGGGAATCAAACCTTAGACCTCATGATTACCGGTCAGACGTGTTCCAGTCGAGAAAGGCTGATTTTTGGGATGTTTTTTTTTCCTCTTTATTTTTGCTTTTTCTGGCAATGTTTGATACAATACACACATTTTCAGATATTAATGGACTGTAGAAAGCAAACAAAAAAAAAAGAAAGGACTGGGGGAAATTGTTCTACAAGACACTCTTTTTCTTCTGCTTTTTTCTCCTTTCTTGTTATTGTTGTTGCTGTTGAAGTTGTATTTTTATTTGTTGTTGTATTTGTATATGTTGCTGTACTTGTATGCGTTGCTTTTTTTTTGTTACATTTGTTGCTGTAGTTGTGATTGTTGATTTTATAATTGTTGAAACGGTTCTTATTCTTTAGCACAACCAGACCTTACAATACCGTGTCGTCCATACAATGGAGGATCATGATGAACTAATGCTGGAAAACTCCCGGCCCTATGTCCCAGCAATCTCTTTTTACTTGGTCGCCAATGCTCCTCTTGTTAGCAATAGACTGGACCATGAAATCCGTCACAGAAGCTTCTTCTCTTCTTCTTCTTCTTCTTCTTCTTCTTCTTCTTCTTCTTCTTCTTCTTCTTCTTCTTCTTCTTCTTCTTCTTCTTCTTCTTCTTCTTCTTCTTCTTCTTCTTCTTCTTCTTCTTCTTCTTCTTCTCTCTTCTTCTTCTTCTTCTTCTTCTTCTTCTTCTTCTTCTTCTTCTTCTTCTTCTTCTTCTTCTTCTTCTTCTTCTTCTTCTTCTTCTTCTTCTTCTTCTTCTTCTTCTTCTTCTTCTTCATCATCATCATCTTACCCTTCTACATCTTCCCGTCAATTTCTAATTCTTTAAGCAGTTTTGTTGTCTTTGTATGACACTCACGTTCGGATAAAGGCAGACTCTGTCAAAGTCAGCCAAGCAGCATTACTCATGTTGTTGCATACAACCAAAAGAAAAAGAGAAATTACGAGTTTCATACCTTCATGCTGTTCTTTGATGTAGCTTTAAATGAGATCTCAATATTGCTGTAGATAGAGTGTGCTAAAACGTACGACTATATTACACCAGCCTTCGGATCAGAAAGTCCTGGGATCAACTCTCACTCTAAGAGGCACATAGTTGAGTCCTTGGAAAAGCCTCATTATTCATATATTCTCACCGTATTCAAGTGCAAAATGAGTACTGACTGTAAACAGCGTTATCTCTGTCGAAAAAAATGTAATTCTGCCGAACATGCGTCAAGTTTCGTCCTACATGTTAAAAACATTCAAAGATCTAAACAAAATGCGGAAAACTTTAATATCTTTTTTTTAACGGGTCTAATTGAAATAATCATACAAAAGCTCAACAAAATAGCGGAGAACCCGCAATAGTTGCTGAGAATTAAAGGCTATTACGAACAGGCGCTCATTTATATTGGTTATTGTACTATAGTAAAGTGGTACAAAACACAGCTCGAGACTAATATTTTAAGCCATGGACGATCAAAATGCGTCTGGTAATTAAGTTTGTATGTGCGCGAGAATGACTCTGGCAACAGGGCGGTCAGGTGGCAATTTCCAACGTCAAATGACCTGTCTTTATTGGTTCCACCTCAATGCCCTAGCAGATTCTATAAACAACCATTGATAGAATTACCCTTACGTAAAAAAAAAGGTTTGCAAGTTAATTATATATCAGTATGTTAAAATTAGTTATATAATTTTTAGATATTTCCATGCTCGTTGACAAAAATTCAACATGTTGACACCACCCCTATTTTAAGAAAAAAGACTAGATAGTATGCGCTTGGCTAAGCAGCTCACAACATTGCAATCCGGAAGTATAATGGACCAACACACAAAACTGTGTAGCCATGAACTTTTATAGTCTGGTCAATACAGTTTAGTGAGAATTACTCATAAACTTGGATGGCAAAAATACAATAACAAAGGCCTGAGTGGCGTCAACTTCGTTCCATCTATAGATAAAGTAGGTCGACCCCAAATCCATGCACGGCCCAAATCCATACGCTTCAGGGTGTGCCACATAAAGCCTTTTCCACAATGCGCTCTTTTTTCACGGTGAACTGAATTTTTTTATAATAAGAAAATATTGAATTTTACATAAAAATCGACATTCATACGAATTCTTATGAACTGTAATTCGAAATATTGTCATAAATAAAGCTAACCGATGGTGTAGGAATTCGGCTTCTTTTTCAAGTTGAAAGAAACCAAGCAATCTACCACGATTTCCCCAAAAATCGTGTAATTTGCACAACTATAATAATTCGTTTCTGTAAAAATATTTTCCTCTACTGCTCTTGTAAGATTTTGACTTTGATTATGAGCAGAGATGTTAAATGTGTCATTTACATCAGTGTTTTGTCAATAAAATAAATATAAAAAGCTTTTTCAGCGTTTTTTCTCTCTCCTAAGGATTTGGGGTACGCCACTTTACCCCATGCCTCCAAACCGTACATGCCTCACCCCAAAACCTTATTGTCAATCTAAGCATTTAAAATATCACAGTAATTTCAAAATGTCGGCATTTGTACAGTGCATATCCCATAAATGTGATTCTAAAAACAACAAGAGGTTTCCAAACCAATAGTAACACCGTCTAAATACGTGTCAGTAACCATAACTAGCATGCTTTTAGTGTTATGTTAATCTGTCTGTAGTTTGATAAAGGGAAAACCCGAAACGTCCACACCATTCGCCTTTTTTGCATAATCTGAAGCTGAAATTCTACCACATCATTGTCATATAAACTTTAATTTTAAAATATATAAGGCCGAATGACTATAAGTTTTAATGCTGTATAGGTTGGGGGTAAGCCGTCTACGGGTTTGGGACGAGAGTGTACGGAATGGGGCGAAGGGATTTGGTCATCTATTTTCGGTTTTTTTTTTGTTTTTTTTTTTTTTTTTTTTTTTTTTTTGGGGGGGGGGGGGGTTTGGAGAGGGGGAGGGTGGGGGGTTTTTTGGGTTTTTTTTTTGTTTTTTTTGCTAGATTACCCCATAAAACCTCACATGTATTTACATTAACCCAATCAAAAGACGTCAATTATTTGTGTTTCTCAATACGTGGAGAGTTTAGTTGAACCAATCTGAAGTTAGACCTGTTAGAAATTGAGGTATATTGAGAGAGAGCGTACGGATTTGGGGCGACCTTCCCTACATCCAAAATCATTGCTTTTCTTTTTTTCTTGTTTATTAATCATTCATCAAATAAAAAAGCCACTTTTTTAAATTTTCACATCTGAAAACGACAAACAAAACAAATCTTTTTGGGCACGATCGAAAATAGCCTTATGACGTGGGTCATTCCAAGTCTTTACAGTCTAGCCTATTACGTCACGGGCATTTTTTGTTTGTCCTTAATATAGATCCATTCATTGTGTGGTGCAAAATTGTGTAAATGAGTTAATCTCTAAAATAAACGAGCGCCTTCATCTGTGACGTGGGTTCTCATTGAATCAAGAAAAGCAACTGTAAACATCAAATCACGCTGGCTTGTTGACAAAATATGATGATTCAACAAACAATAATCGATGTGTTGATGTTAAAGTTTGTATTGCGTCATTATGAGACCGCCATATCTTCGAAAGTAATGCACACACACAAAGAAAAAGAACAAAATACTAAAAACGGATCGGGCTCAAAGTCCTTTTTCAGACATAAACAAAGAGTTGAGACGTTAATATAAAGCTTGGATGAGGTGATATATTAACATTTTAATTGTTTTTGTTATTGTCTGAAGAAGGGTTTTGAGCCTGAAACATTCCTTGTTTGGAATTTGTTATTATTTAAAACTTGTTATATTCATTTTTGTACATTACTTATTACAACTCACAACTTCTAGGAGCTTACTATTCAATTATACCATTGATAAATAACAAGAAATGAAAAGAGAAGAGAAGTGCCATTGGACAATAATAATTAATAATAATAATAATCTTTATTGTCCAAATAAAAGGCAATTCATGTGAGATAAACAATGCTCAGTCAAACATACATACATACATACATACATACATACATACATACATACATACATACATACATACATACATACATACATACATACATACATACATACATACATACAGACAGACAGACAGACAGACAGACAGTCAGACAGACAGACAGACAGACAGACAGACAGACAGACAGACAGACAGACAGTCAGACAGACAGACATACATACATACATACATACATACATACATACATACATACATACATACATACATACATACATACATACAGACAGACAGACAGACAGACAGACAGAACGATACGATTTATTTGCTGGGACAGCAGATAACCATATTATAAATATATCTTATATTAAGAAGAAGACGGCAATGATGATGATGATGATGATGATGATGATGATGATGATGATGATGATGATGATGATGATGATGGCGACAATGTCGATAATTAAAACTTTTATTCGGTGATGATAGTCGATCCAGAGACCCGACTGGCACGAGCCCACCGCTTAGCTATGAGAGACGAGAGGCGCTTTCCAATCGTATTATTGAACACATGATAATATCGTAGGGAGGGAGGCAACGAGAGAGCTGGTTGGGCAACATAAAAGAAATAACTGGGGATGTGATGAAGGAAAGCTTGGAGATGGCGCTAGACAGAGAAATGTGGAAGACCAACCTCTTTAAGAAAGAACCCCAGTAAGTAAGTCAAGAGATATCGTTATCAACGATGACGAATTTTATCCCTAACTATAGATAGAACGAAGATGACGTCACTCAGGTCTTTGTTATTGTTTTTTGCCATGCGCGTTTATGAGTAATGCTCACTGAACTGTATTAACCCGACAATAAACGTTCATGGATACATACAGTTGTGTGTTGGTCCGTTATACTTCCGGATGGCAATGTTATGAGCTTCTTAGTCAAGCGCATACTATCTCGACTGCCGTTTTATTAAAGAACACAGTACGTGATATTTGGTTAACATTGCACATACTGTGTTTTTTTAAACAACGGCAGTATAGTTGGACCATGATCGCAACTCGACATAGCTGAACATTCAACCAATGAGGAATCTAGGATGTGGCGTTGGTATCCGTAACTTGTCTTTACAAAGATTCAAGCAATGATGACCTTGCTCTGTAATGGATGGTGCCGCTGATCACAAAACTCTTGCCAAATAATATTATTTATTTAGTTTACACAGATGAGCCAATTCGACTCGGGGGTGAATTAGTATATCGTTATATCGACGAATATTGTTAGTTTTTATAACAATAAGTACGTTGTGAGGCTATGTTTTGTCTAATGGTATACACTCGCTTTCGAATCGGAAGGTCCAAAGTTAGAGCCTCTGTCGGCGCATAGTTGAGTCCTTGGAAAAGGCTCTTTTCTTACATTCTCTCACCGTACTCAGGTGTAAAATGAGTACCTGGCCGTTAACTCTGTTCGAAAAAAATTGTAATATCGCCTAACAGGCGTCATGTCTCGTCTTACGTGTTAATTGTGCTTCGCTTTGAGCACGTTTAGTGGATATTGCGCTATATAAAAGCTCAAGTTATACGCTTAACAAAAATCTCTCTCTCTCTCTCTCTCTCTCTCTCTCTCTCTCTCTCTCTCTCTCTCTCTCTTTCTCCCACTCTCTTTCTTCCTTTGTCTTTATCTATCCCTGTCGGTATTTACTTTTTTGTTTTGTTTGGCTTTTGTTATTTCTTTCTTTTTATTTTTTGTTTTGCTTGGGGATGGGTTGTTCATTTGTTTCTGGGGGAAGGGGGAAGGGACTCAATTTGGACAAACTTATTGTTCACTGGTATTATTCACAATAGCATTGTCTCAATATTTTTTGGCTCACTCACTTGGTGGCTGCCTAAAATGGAAACCCAGTCCAGGCTTTGAAACATTCATGATGAATAAAATAAGGTTCGTCAGGTGAAGACAGTATTAGTATTTAGATTACCTTACCTGACAAATCCTTATTGTTTGGGGGTTTTTTTATCTTTTCATTTTTTTTTCTTTTGTTGTTGTTGTTTTTACTTTTTGCCTCCTACGCCTCCTCCTCCGCCGACTCTTTCATATATTATCCACTACCGCCTTTATCCTTTCCACTGCCATCTTCTCCCCTCCTCATCTTTCTGCTCGTCCATCTCATCTTCTTCCTCATTCCCTTCCACACAATTGATATTATTATCATTTTCATAAATCATCATTACAATCATCAATATCACTATATTTACCATCTTCTTCTCAATCATCAATATTCCCTCTCCTCATTCTAATAATATTCCTTCTCCTCATCCTCCTCTTCACTCTCCCCCTCCTCCTCCTCCTCCTCCTCCTCCTCCTCCTCCTCCTCCTTCTTCTTCTTCTTCTTCTTCTTCTTCTTCGTCCCTCTACTAAGGCATAATGCTTATGTGACGAAAGAAACAAAACAAATAATTTTTTAAAACATTTAAAAACCTACGTAAAAACAGACAAAAACCAGGGGGGAGGGGGGGGGGGTGATCATACATCCACCTCCAAGACGACCAGTAATCGCCCTATTGTCAATGTCTTAACCATTGTAATAATGATGGCAGTTCATCGAGATTCTGGAACAGTCTCGTCAAATATCAACATCATGTCTTGAATTTGTTGATGACCAAGCGCCGATTCAAAAAGCACACTGCGACATCTTTAATTTTCCGGGGTTCACCCGTGTAATTATTTCTTTCTGTGTTTATAAATAGAACGAAGTTGACGTCCCTCGAGTCTTTGTTATTATTTTTTTGCCATCCACGCTTATGAGTAATTCTCACTTACCTGTATAATCCAAACCATACAAGTTCATGGTTACACGGAGTTTGTGTGTTGGTCCTATAGATAGTATGCAGATGACGTCACTCAGGCCTTTGTTATTGTTTTTGCCATCCGCGTTTGTGAGTTGTTATCACTAAACGGTATTAACCAGACTATAAAAGTTCATGGTTACACAGAGTTTGTGTGTTGGTCCGTTATACTTCCGGATGGCAATGTTGTGAACTCCTTGGCCAAGCGCATTCTATCTATATTATACTGGATGGCAATGTTGTGAGCTTCTTAGCCAAGCGCATACATTCTATAGGTTTACGGACAAAACGTGAGGTTGTACATTTTTTTTTCATTTATGCAAAATTATTACTTCTTCAAAAATGTCTTTGACTGTTTGCCATAGTTCTTCCCGACGAGATGTTTTGAAAGAGGAGCCTGGAAAGTGTGAGTCCGAAACGTCCGTGTATAGATAGTATGCACTTGGCTAAGAAGCTCACAACATTGCCATCCGGACGTATAACGGGCCAACACACAAAACTATGTGTAACATTGAACGTTTATAGTCTGGTTAATACTGTTGAGTGAGAATTACTCACAAACATGGGTGGCAAAAAGCAATAACCAAGGCTTGAGTAACGTCATATTCGTTCTATCTATAGTATTTTGTTCTATTGTACAAACGAATTCTGTACATTACTTTTACAGCTCGAACAAATAAACAACAATAATGTTAAAAAATGGAATAGAAGCTTCGATTGAATTTACACATAAATATGATGTGGGCTTTTTAGGTTTTCACATTGTCAAAAAAACACGATGAATTAGACACAAAAGACGAATGAGAGGATGAGAGGATGGCGTTAAAACACGATGAATCAAACATTAAAGGCCTTTACAACACCATCATCTAACTAATCTCTCATTCGTTTTTGTTGTTTTTGTTGTGTGTTTCTCATTCGTCGTGTTTTATTGACAAAGGGGAGACCCCAAACGTCCAGAATATATTCTGTCTTTAATTCCATCTTATTTTTATTGATGATGTAAACAGAAGGATGAAGTCTTTCATCTTTTCTTGACCTCACCTCCTTAATTGAAAATGTATTTAAAAAGAAATTCAAAACAGGTACAGTGTTTATTGATCTCTCTGCTGCGTATGACAAAGTGTGGACTCGTGGCTTGATGCTGAAATTTGCAAAAATAATCCCATGACAGGACCTAGGAATTTCCATGTGGTACTTGGTGGCAACACCAGCAAAGTCAGAAGAATAAAAAATGGAGTACCACAAGGCTCAGCCTTAGCACCAGCATTGTTTAACACCTACATAAGCGACATGCCTCAAACAACTTCCACAAAACTAGGATATGCAGATGACTGGGCCTTAGCATACCAATCAAGAAACTGGGAAGATATAGAAACAACTCTTAGCAAAGACACCACGGCCATGAAAAGGTATTTTGACAGATTATGGTATTTAAAAATGAATATGACAAAAACAGTTGCAACTGCATTTCATCTTAACAACAGGGAATCACAACGAAAACTGATAATCAAGATTGATGATCAAAATCCAAATTACCTCGGAGTGACACTGGATAGACAGCTGACCTATAGAACCCATCTCGATGGTACAGCAAGAAAGATAGGGAAACGAAATTGTCCACTCAGAAAACTGACAGGAACAACATGGGGAGCATCGCAAACTCTTCTCAGAACATCAACCCTTGCCCTTTACCACAGTGTGGCAGAATATTGTGCTCCTGTTTGGACGAGAAGTGCCCATACAAACCTTGTTGATGTGAAACTAAGAGACTCGATGCGAATAGTAACTGGATGCCTGAAATCAACCCCAACACAATGGCTGCCAGTCATGAGCGCTATAGCACCACCCCACTTGAGGAGAGAGGATGCAATGTGCGCTATGTGGTCTTGTGGTATGACACTCGCTTTCGGATCGGATGGTCCTGGGTTCGAGCCTCGCTCGACGCATAGTTGAGTCCTTGGAAAAGACTCTTTACTCACATTCTCTCACCGTACTCAGGTGTAAAATGAGTACCTGGCCGTTAACAGCGTTGTCTTTGTCTGAAAAATTGTAATATGTCATGTCTCGTCCTACATGCTAAATGTTGCTGTTGACCAGGGACCCCTTGTAAAGCGCTTTGAGCACGTTAAGTGGATATTGCGCTATATAAAAGCTCAATCATAATCTTAACTGAAGAAGATAGTGGAACTCCTCTGCAAACCATATACAAAACTGCGCCCCCAACATCAAGACTAAAATATCGTTCACCTTTCTATCTATCAAAGAAAGAAAACTACAACACGCAAGAAGCCTGGAGCGAGGAATGGAGAAGGAATAAGCCAACAGGAGGGGAACTAATTGAAGATCCCTGTAAAAGTCTCCCAGGTCTACAGGATCAACCAAGAAAATACTGGGTAGCTGCAAATAGACTACGGTCAAAACATACAAGAACAGCTGCCAACGTGTACAAATGGGGTCTCCAAGAATCACCAACATGCCCAAAGTGCAACCAAGCACGACAAGATGCAAACCACCTCGTACTAGATTGCCCAGAGACAAAACTGGACGGGGGATTTGAAACCATCAACAAATGTGATGATGACTTCCGAACCTGGATTGATACCTTGAACATAGAAGTGTAGCCGAACGATACTACTACTACTACTTTCATTTTTTCTTTATATTTATAAGTCCTTCAGAGACATTGGGCAAATGGAACCGGAGTTTATCCCGGTTTCTATAGCGTGAAATGGACTATAGCAATTGCTTGCTACCCTTTTGATAGGACGCTAGTATATCACAAAGTGCTTTCCGCCAGATTGAAGAGACCGAGCTTCGCAATCACTGGGGTCAGAAAAAATTCTCGGCTGCACCCAGAATCGATCTCGGTCCTTTTGAGTGTGAAGCGAGTGATCTACCAAGTGAGCTGTCGGGACTATACTTAATAACTGGCTAAAAGGCGTAACTTATAAAATGTGAGCTTAAATTACTGCATTCTTCATTGAAAAGATTGATTTTTGTGTTTCTCCAACTTCAAAAATCATATTTTGTTCTCTAATTTTGATCATTTAGAATATATAGTCAATTTTCTTCTTCTAGGCTTTGTGGTCTTGTGTTGTGACACTCGCCTTCGAGTCGTAAGGTCCTAGGTTCCAGCCCCGCTCTGAGCGACGCATCGTTGAATCCTCGGAAAAGGCTATTTACCCACATTATCTCACCGTACTCAGTATAAAATAACGACCGGACTGTTTACAGAATTATCTCTGAAAAAAATTGTAGTAACGCCTGACGGGCGTCGTGTCTCGTCATACAACGTGCATGTTGCCGTTGTCATGCTTAGTGGATATAAAGGCTCAAGTTCTTTGTGTGGTTTTCATCATTGAAAAGATTGGGTTTTTATTTATTTCCAAAAAAACATGATATGTTATATTCTTTTTAGGGGGTCCCGATAGCTCAATTTGAAGAGCACTCGCTTCACAATCAAAAGGACCAAGATCGGTTCCGGGTGCAGTTGAGATTTTTTTTTATGACCCACTGCAGTGATTGGGTAGCTGGGTCTGTTAGATCTGACAGTAAGTGCTTTTCGATGGAAAAGTGTACCCTGGCTCCATGCGCCTAATGGCTCTGAAGGTCTATGATATATTTTCTATCTTTGATCATTTTAAATTTATAATCAATTTACTTCTTATAGGCTTTGTGATATTCTGGTATAACACTCGTCTTCGAGTCGTAAGGGCCCAGGTTCAAACCCCGCTCTGAGCAGCGCATAATTGGGTCCTCGGAAAAAGCTATTTACTCACATTATCTCGCCGAACTAAAGTGTAAAATGAGTACCTTGCTATCAACAGATGTGTCCCTATCGGTGGGGGGGGGAATTGTAATATCGCCTAACATGCGTTACGTCTAGTCCTGCATGCTATGTGTTGCTGTTGGCCGGGGATCCTTTATAAAGCGCTTTGAGCACGATTGGATATCGCGCTATATGAAAGCTCGACTTTTTTTTAGACCGTTCCTAAATAGCACTGTTTTGAGATGGTGAGTCTAAAAATGAGATGTTAACGAACTACCGGGTTTTTTCATATTTTATCCACAATTTATATCCAATTATGTGTGTATTTATGTGATTATCTATTTATCCAGGCATTTATTATTGTAAAGCCCAAAGCCCTAAGACCCTAGCCTTGTGTGTATAGATGATAACGTCTTTATCAATGGAATCTATTTTATTCCTTGAGATCTACCAACAAAAGACAACAAGAAAAATGTCAACCCTTTTCCCCTTCATGAATTTGAATGACGTGTGAGCAGTATTATTCATTAGCCAGTTAACTTCCGTATTCTGGATAAAAACATGCAGATAAAATTTTGGCTAGGAAACCCATCCTTCAAATATCGATTGATTTAAATGACCCTCATCATGGCAAAAACTCTCAAACCAGAGACTTCTGCGAGATATTTCAAGAGTACGGCAGTTAAGTGGTTAATCTTGCACCGTCATACAGTGACTAAAATACTTCTTTTTTTTTTTTACTTGCCCATGAATAATACATTAATGGTAGAAAAAAAATACAGCAAGAAAAAGTTGATGTAGGGTCAACGTTTAATTGAATGTTTAAATCATCTTTGAGCCCAATGATTTGATTTCTGGAGAGAGAAAATTAGATAAATATGGCTTCACAAGTATCCTCATCATCATCATCATCATCATCATCATCATCATAGTGCTGCTACTACTACTACTACTACTACTACTACTACTACTACTACTACTACTACTACTACCTCTACTACTTCTACTACTACTAACTACTACTACTACTACTACTACTACTACTACTACTACTACTCTACTACTACTACTACTACATACTACTACTACTACTACTACTACTACTACTACTACTACTACTACTACTACTACTACTACTACTACTACTACTACTACTACTACTACTACTACTACTATACTACTACTCTGCTACTGCTACTACTACTACTACTACTACTACTACTACTACTACTACTACTATAGTAGTAGTAGTAGTAGTACCAGTAGTAGTAGTAGTGTAGTAGTAGTAGTAGTAGTAGTAGTAGTTGTTGTCGTAGTAGTAGTAGTAGTAGTAGTAGTACTTCTTCTTTTACCTAAAACAAAACACACTAAGCTACTAAGATAACACGCTTAACAAGGTTAAAAAAAAAAGGTAATTTATACTCTGTTGGCACGAGCCCTCTAAATCTTGATTCCACCAGCACCACCAGAGGACACAAATTCAAACTCTCCAAAGAAAGGTGTTCTCTAAACCTTAGGCAGAACTTTTTCTCAGTTAGGGTAGTCGACAAATGGAACCGCCTGCCTGCAACAGTTGTCGACGCCCCTTCATTGCAGGCATTCAAGTGCCGTCTTGATGCTCATTGTGAAACAGAAAAATACTGTTTGTAAAGTTAAATTCAGACACCTCCTTCCACTATGTGGCATGCCCAGTTTTGAGAGACTTGAATTATATACGTTCACGAATGCACAAGAGCAGATAAAAGGCTGTAAAAGCCTACATGAATCTGGACTTATATCATATCATCATATCATATCATGCCCGCGCTGAAAGAGAGAGAGAGAGAGAGAGAGAGAGAGAGAGACAGAGAGAGAGAGAGAGAGAGAGAGAGAGAGAGAGAGAGAGAGAGAGAGAGAGAGAGAGAGACAAGGACAGAGAGAGAGAGAGAGAGCGACAAATACAATGACGATTCAAACTTTCCTTTTAAAAAAAAAAGAAAAGAAAGTTAACTGCGCAATTAGGCAATGCCTAATAACTGATACTATATAAACATTACTTCTTTTCATTCACTACTCTTACTGCTGTGGGTATTAACGAATTTTTCTATCTCTTATGCTTAGTTCTAGTTTTAATGCCTTCAAAATAATGAGATAACGATCTAAAAAAAAGTGTGTATTAAGCAGAGCCTGAAAAAAGCAGATAGAATATAACACGAAAAAAAAGTTCACCCTAAAAATGAGTCTGCCTCGACAGGGGATCGAACCTCAGACCTTCTGATTACACCGTCAGACGTGCTACTATAACACTACAGAAGTAACCCGATAGTTGGAACGATATGAGTATGTGGCTATCAAAACGTACTAAGTCCCATTTTAAATCATTCAAAGAAAACCGCAATTTTTTGTCATTTGTTTAATAATAATAATAATAATAATAATAATAATAATAATAATAATAATAATAATAATAATAATAATAATAATAATAATAATAATAATAATAGATCTTCATTGTCCATAAACATGGCAATTTGTCATTTAGTTACACTTTTTATAACGTTAAATGATAACTATAACATTGAACAGATATTTCACTCCTACTTATTCTCTCTCTCTC
>NC_088366.1:27389225-27394508 GCF_034508935.2 Berghia stephanieae
AGTAGTAGTAGTAGTAGTAGTAGTAGTAGTAGTAGTAGTAGTAGTAGTACATCGTCATCTTCTTTTTTTTTTACGTAATTGTTTGGTCAGTATCAGGCCTCTTGTCGGTCCATTTGCGTGTGAAGCGAGTGCTCTACCATTTAAGCTATCTTTAGTACATCACCTGATTGTTCGCTCATACATACGTTTCAGAGTATATCGCCTAAAACCGTTTCGTGTGTTTACATAACTCTTTTACTCAAGGCGATTGAGATTCTTTATAATCCTAAAGAATTTGAGCTCACACAAAAAAAAAATCGACATTTAAACCAGTTGTTTTGAACTGTTTTTCGAAATAATTTCTTATTTGATAGTGTAGGAATTTGATACCTTTTCCAAGTTAAAATAAAGCAGTCAACCACGATTTGCCAATAATCTTTCTGTTTGCACCACAAAAATTCGACTCGTATAAACAATATTTTCCTTTATCACTCTCGTGTAGAATTCTGATTTAATGATAAACAAATATATTAAATTTGTAATTTACATAAAAGTTGTGACAGTAAAATAAACATAAAAAGCATTTTAAGCGTATTTTTCTCTCAAGTACGTATTTGGAGCCTTTTTTTAACCGTCACCAAAACCGTATAGACCGTCTTTGTCTCGCCCCAAATCCGAAATGTTAATACAAATATCCAAAGAACCACATTATTTTCAACATTAATTATGTTGGCATTTATACTGCATTGCATTCACTAAATGTGATTAAATAAACAACAATAGTAACACTAGACTTGCAGGATTAAAAATGCGGCCCATTTTGGTATCTCAATTTCGTTCCAATGAAGACGAAGTCCAAATTTTGAAAACTTGAGTATGGGGAGAAATTACAAATGCAAAGCCTCTTCCAGCGACAAAAAAAGATTTTTCAGCCGTCCACAGCAGGACTCGACCTTTAACCCATAGGATGTGAACAAGGACTAGTTCGAAAATATGAAAATAATTAATGTTAAGTGACAAGTCTCAAGAAACATTACTTTTGTTGTCTCATTCGTCTTCCTTTCTTTTGTTAAGGGTGAAACCCGAAACGTCCCCACCATTCGTCTTTTAAAATAACATGACGCTGAACTTCTACCATACCATTTGCATATAATTTTTAAGATATATTTTAGTCTGTATGATAATATGAATTTAATGCTTTAGGCTTGGGGCAAGTCCTTTACGTGTTTGGGGCATCAGCGTATTTATTATCTGGGACATGGGGTATTGTCATTTATTTTCTTTTTATTTATTTATTTTTTTAACCGATAATAAATCACATTTAACATCAAGCCAATCAGAAGACGTCAGATAATTGAGGTGCTCAATCAGTGGAGAGCTCAATTGAACCAATTCGCAGTTAGAACAGTTAGAATGTGAGGTATAGAATAACCTTACGGATGTGGGTGGGGGCGACCTACCCAGACCTGCCTAGTATTACGAAAAATTCTTAGAATTACGAATTTTTGACCCTGGCTGGAGCGCTGCAAGTGTATATTTGACTCAATAAATCCTACTGAAATAGAAAGTGTCATTCCAGACAACCCATATTTAGGACTTCGTAGCATTTTTTGATCATGTCGAGGGCACGCAAATCATAATCGTGCGGCGATGTGGTCTTGTGGTATGACACTCGTTTTCGGATCGGCAGGTCCTGGGTTCGAGCCTCGCTCGGCGCATAGTTGAGTCCTTGGAAAAGGCTCTTTATTCACAAAATGAGTACCTGGCCGTTAACAGCGTTTTCTCTGTCCGAAAAAAAAATTGTAATATCGCCTAACAGGCGTCATGTCTCGTCCTAAATGTTAAATGTTGCTGTTGGTTAGGGACCCCTTCCTTGTAAAGCGCTGTGAGCACATTTAGTGGATATTGTGCTATATAAAAGCTCATATTATTATATTTTATTAATTTCTAAAGCTATTTTTATGGTCAATTTTCTTTTTTCACTTGAAAACTACGAATTTCTGAAATTTCAAATGGGCAGAATTGCATAACATAGGCAGCTTAAAGAACCACTCAATATTCTATTTCATACCCGGGCATTCTCTTTGTCTCTTTAGGTGTTCGGCAATACCGTCATTAATTTTCTTTATTTTGATCGGTTCCTTCAGACAGCGTTGCTTCAGCTTTTTAAGACACTTCAAAATTTCGGCAAAATTTCTGTTAAGTAATAAAGTGTTAGACAATAAAACAATTTAAAAATAAATGAATAAATGAGTGCGTTTTTGGGAATATGGAAACTAAAACATATAGATACATAAATTACAAATGGGTAACAAATGAATAAATATATGGGTGATACATAAAAATGACAGTAGATAAATAGAATAAATGGATGAAGAATAATTAAATTGATCAATAGGTAAATAATTTTTTTAAACGATAATAGATAGAGAGATAGGGAGAAGACACAAAGATGAATACTGTTGAAGGCCTACGTGAATATAATGAGAGAGAGCAGGTCCGTATTGCTGTTGTGTGTTTAGGTAAAATACAACATCTGCCCGCCAGATTCTGATCACAAGGCATATGAAAAGTTCTTGCCAGCATGAAGAATAAAAAGTAATTATTTTCTTTGTTTAGAACCAAGATGGCCGCTGTTGCCGGGCGGCGTGACATCAGACTACTGAATCCAATTTGTAATAAGTATTAAAGTTCAACACATCAAAACATAATGTGCTTTTGAAGGATGCCCGTGTGTTATGACTGAGTCACGTTTGTTTGGAATCTGCGTATGGATAGTGTCATGCGCTTGCCGAGTGAGAATTGGATTCAGTAGTCGGCAACGGCGGCCATCTTGGTTCTAAACAAAGAAAATCATTACTTTTTATTCTTCATGCTGGCTAGAACTTTTCATATGCCTTGTGATCAGAATGCGTAAAAGTCAAAACATGATCAAATTTATGTGTATTTTTTTCCTCTGGATACGCTTTTATGCTCGCCGAGGAAATATTTCATACGGGCGCCCGCCATTGTTCCGATAGTTTAGGACCAGTGTTAATAAGTTACCATGCGTCATTAGGAAGGAAGTGACGTTACGACTGTTGAAGAGTATTACTCAAAAACTCGGATGGTAAACAAACAATAACAAATGCCGGAGTGACGTCAACTACGATGTATCTATTGTATCAGCTCCCTTGCATGCCTCCTGTATATAATGGCCTCGTCATCATCATCATCATATCTTGTCGCGCCAGTGAGTCAGCCAGTCCCGGGCAGTCTGGTTGTATTCCCTCAGGTCAGCATTGGTGCAGTGAGGTCCCAGCGAGCATTCGGACAGGATGTGGTCCATGGTCTGCCTGGGGTGACCGCATGGGCATTCAGTGCCCGGTGAGATTTTCCATTTAAAGAGGTTGGTGGCGGTGTTTCCCACCTTTGCTCTAGCTCTGTTCAACGCCACCCAGTCTTTTCTCTTGAGGTCTGTGCCTGCTGGGAGCTTTTCTGTTGGGGGCTGGAGGGCATCGTTTGCTGTCTTGTCCCATTCTACCCATTTGTACAGGCGGAAGAATGCTGAGTGGTCTGGGTGAAGGCCCTCTACTGTGAGGAAGCTTTTCCTTGATTTGAGCCTGCTTTTGGGCAATTGTGGTCATGAAGGGGTGTCTCTGGTCCATTTCCTGTTTGTATTTTTGTATTTGGCATGAGTTTCCTCCGGATGTGTGGTGGGGCTATTCCTGCTGCACGGTAGACCAGTGGTAATGGTGTTGCTCTCAGCTCGAATAAAATTGATTTTTTTAAAATGTATAGCCATTGTAAAATCGATCTAAGTAGCCAAAATCTTAAAAGTCCTGCATTAGAAAGATAAACATGTTAACGAACTGGCTAATTTTCACAGCAGATAATAATTTGATTTTTCCTGTTGTCGACACACAGACACACACACACACACACAAACACACACAAACACACCAACAAACACCAACAGACACCAACAGGCTCTTGCTTTCATCAATAAAGATATGATTGTCCATTTTAATATATATATACATATATATATATATATACAGTGGCGTGGGGCCATTGGATCGAATGGTGCCAGGCACCGCACCAATCTTTTAAAAAATCATTAACAGCATAATTTAATTAAAAATAAAACAGAGATTTTAACTCCACTGTCTTTCGCCAACTCGCCAACAACATACTGCCTTTTTAGTCTCCACTCTATTCAAGATTCCGAGTCACGCATTGCGCCGACTCGTGTGTTGGTGACATCACTGCGCGAATTAGTGACTAAATCAACACCGTGGTGCAAAGCAATCCCAGCTCCAGTTAATGCTCTATCCATTAGTATCGCGACAGCTGATTGAGCGAAAAACTAGGCGAATTATACTATCTTCAAATAGCGGAAAGCCCCTCGACTTGTGCCAGGATCTGAGAGCTCCACCGTTGGACTGGGGGGATGCGCCAAATTAGGGTAACTTCGGCCATCCAAAATATTACATTAACTGTCAAAAACACTGATCATTGTCAAGTTTATTTGTAAGCAGCAAAGAAAAACATCATAAAACTTTAAAATATGAAATATCAAACCCCCACCTCTTTTTCACGATTATTGAATAAAGTAATTCTTTGCAACGAAGCATTGTGGACGAATTTACCAACATTTTTCTTGCTTGTAGTGCCGAGTTGATGGTTACGTGTGTATGAGTGTTTATATGTGTGTGTGTGTGTGTGTGTGTGTGTGTTTGTGCGTGTGTATTTGTGTCAGTCAGAGAAAGAAAGCGAAGACTGTCAACAGTTATACTTTTGGTGTGTTTTTAGATTTTTAAGTACTTAAGTGAAGTGATTTTTTCTTTGTGATGCTTTAAGATCTGAATCTACCTTTTATTTGTGCAATCATTAATCGTATTCCACTGATTTCCATTATTTGAGATATACTTTGAAGTTTTGTTTTGTTAAACAATGAATTGCAATGAATCAAGTTGACTCTTTACTTCACCGACCGTTTGGGAGATGGACACTAGATGACAAATTAGAAATAAAAAGACTAGTTCCTCACCAACCAACTGATTTTGAATTAACACAGGTGTGGAAATCTCGAAAACGCTCTTTTTCATTGACATGGTATGACAGGCATGAATGGCTCACAGTTAGTTTAGTCTTTTGTTTTTATTGTCTACTTTTTACAGATACAACAAACACTGACAAATCATGGACATCTAAAGGCTATAGTGACCTTAACCACTTCCATCGTATTTCTTAACCTCCTGAACGTTGTTTTAGCACCCTTAAAAGAGTGAAATTTTTTTGTTGCGAAATTCAATGAAACAG
>NC_088366.1:27394608-27407870 GCF_034508935.2 Berghia stephanieae
CGCAATATCCACTAAACTGCTCAAAGCGCTTTACAAGGGTCCCTGACCAACAGCAACACGTAACATGTAGAACGAGACATGACGCCTGTTAGGCGATCTTACAAATTTTACGGACAGATACAACGCTGATAACGTACCAGGTACTCATTTTACACCTGAGTACGGTGAGAGAATGTGAGTAAAGATCCTTTTCCAAGGAGTCAACTATGCGTCGAGCGAAGCCCAAACCCAGGACCTTCCGATCCGAAAGCGAGTGTCATACCACTAGACCACATAGCCCCACAGGTTACTCGTATATCTGTCAGTAGTTTTTTTTAAATTCTTAAATTTGCCAGTAATACTACTGTGTTCTTTGGCAAAAATTTAACATTAGTTGTATGGAACAACTTTGACTCCCGACCTTATATTTAAAAAAAAAGAATAGATATGGTTCAAATCTTAATGGTTGTCATTTTGAGAAATGTCCAAACTATACCTTTTTTTTCCCAAGGCAAGCCACACTGAGTCAAGCCTTCATTTCATTCAACATTTATCACATCAATCCAACGTCACACCAAATTGAATTGTTGTGTCACATTTGTCTCTTTTGTAATTTGTTATTATAATATGCATCATATATACCTTTCCTTTCCTGTACAACAGATTATACAATATGGAACAGTAATGATAAAAATAATTCGTTTACCATCCATAGTCTTGTTATATTTCACTGTGATATTCAAAACAAGGGCAGCGGAAGGAAGATTAACAATGTATTATTTTTGTCTGTTTACTAATTCTAGGATTAATCCAAGCTAGAATAACTTACAACAAGTGTACACAAGCTAGTCTCAGCCCCCCCCCATCCCCCACCTTCTTTTTTTTCATGCTTCCAGTTTTGCCCGTGCTCTGTTCAATGTTACCCATTCATTCCTGGGGAGCTCAATTATGCCTTCAATGATAAAGACGGTAGCATCTGATATCCGGTTGGATTTTAAACTGTCTAAAATATAAATATTGAATTTAGATAGTACATCTATGGCTACCTAGGTAGATATACATATTCGGCAGTCTGAGAACCGAACGCACGTAAGGGTTTGATTTAACATGGTTTGTAATGGACAATGTTTTGCGTTCGTTTGAGAATATTGTCATCACTACAATGACCCCATAACATAATTAAAATCTATAACTTCCCGGACAGGAAATTTCGAACAAATCGCAATTCCGTTGTGCAATCAGGGACCAAGCATTGGGACCGACGGAGAAATTTCAAACGCATTCCTTCAAGAATCTCTTGAGCTTGATCTTTTTTATATAGCGCAATATCCTCTAACGTGCTCAAAGCGCTGTATAAAGGGTCCGTGATCAACAACTACACGTAACATATATAACAAACATGAAGCCTGATATGCAATATTACAATATTTTTCGACAGAGACAACAGTGTTAATGGCCATGTACTCATTTTACACCTGAGTACGATGAAAGAATGTGAGTAAGGATTCCAAGGACTCAATTATGCGACTATCGAGGCTCGAACCCAGGACCTTCAGATCCGAAAGCGATTATCATACCACAAGACAACATAGCCGCACTAATCACATTGTCATAAATCTTCAATGACTTCACTTATATTATTTCTCAGTATTTTGTTCTTTTGGGAGTTGTTAAATGTATTCTGGTTCATCACATCAAGGTTAATATGTGCCTGCTAACTGTCATTTTGAGATATTGTTGCTTCAAGTGTTTATTTCCTGCGTTGTTCTAAGAGAGCTGTTTGTGTTTCCTGTTATTACCTTAATAACCATAATATTGTGACATTACGTCAGTAACATTTGCTCTTTGTATTTCTCTGGTCGATGGTTTGTTATTGAATAAAATACCTACCAGTTCTGCCGGTATAGAATGAATGAAGTTGATGTCACCCTGTTGTTTGTTATTGTATTTAGACAACCAGTTGGGTAATTAGTTATCACTGAAACAGATCGATCAGACAAAAAATTGATAGTTTTTATATAGCGCAATAACTACACGTAGTCTCAAAGCGCTTTACATGGGGTCTAAGGCCAGCAGCAACACTTAACATGTAGGACGAGACATGACGCATATTAGGCGATATGAGTAAAGAGCCTTTTCCAAAGACTGAACTATGCGCCGAGCAATGCTCGATCACAAGACCTTCCGACCCGAAAGCGAGTGAGATACCACAAGACCACATAGCCGCAAAAAAAAAGTTTAAGGTTTCACCCGGGACTATAATGAGAAAAAGAACTTAGAATCTCTTGCGTATGCGAGTTTTCAGTGTCTCGTCGGTATACAAAGATTTTTTGTATTGATGACTTTGAAGGAAAATATTCATCAATTCTGCCAGCCAAATTAATCGTAGGTCAACACAAAATTATATGTGGCCTTTAATTTAGTTCATAGTATATTAGAGATATTGTAATGAGAATTAATCACCCAACTAAAGTTAGACGCTTCAAAAACATGTGCTAAATTTATGTTATATTGCAAATAAACATATTATAGGTGAAAGGATGTTTACCAACTTGAAATGATCTGCCCTTGATATGCATCGTCTGCTACTAGTTAAAACGCTTTTGCCCTCCGGCCGTTTCCTGTCTCTGTATTATAGTCTCGGGTTGCAACATAGTTTTGTGTTTTAGTAAGCATAACATGGCAAACAGATGTTGTGAGTGTTTTACTTTAACTCTCTCCTTACCAGCCATTTTCACGATTTTCCCCGAAATTCCATACCTAACACAAAAATAGAATTTTTATATTTCTGACATAATAGCAGTAAGTTCTTGCGATACATTATTTATTTAGCAAGACATGCTCTACAACGCACTATTCATTGTCTTTAATTTTCTTTTTTGATGTACAAAAGAAATTTGAATAAGAAAAATGTTGGTTGTATCGTAACGAATGTGACGATTTTCCTATTGTTGGTTAGCAGGGGGTTAGCGTATAATATCAATATCACTCGTATCAATACATAAACATGTGTAACGTTTATTTCTTAATTGTGAGAATTTAATCAGAACTTATCTATGTTGCTCTGCTTGAAGATCAAAGAAATAAATAGAAATAGTCAAGCGCAATGGATGCTTCAATTAAATTAACAAAGACAGATAATGTAGACGTTTTGGGTTTACCATTTGTCAGCAAAGCCAGATTCGTTCCCATTCTTTGTCCTCGTCAATTAAATTGAAGCTATCATTCAAATTAACTGTTGTTGAAAAACAATAATAAAAAGCTGAGTAACGTCAAACTTATTCATTCAAATTCCATGAGAACAGTTTCTCTCTGTGATGTATTATTATTATTATTATTATTATTATTATTATTATTATTATTATTATTATTATTATTATTATTATTATTATGTTATTATTATTATTATATATTATTATTATTATTATTATTATTATTATTATTATTATTATTATATTATTATTATTATTATTATTATTATTATTATTATTATTATATATTATATTATTATTATTATTATTATTATTATTATTATTATTATTATTATTATTATTATTAATTATTATTATTATTATTAATATTATTATTATTATTATTATTATTATTATTATTATTATTATTATTATTATTATCATTATTATTATTATTATTATTATTATTATTATTATTATTATTTATATATCATTATTATCATTATTATCATTATCATTGTAATTATTATTATTATTATTAATATTATTATTATTATTATTATTATTATTATCATCATTATTATCATTATCATTGTAATTATCATTATTATTATTATATTATTATTATTATATTTTTATTATTATTATTATTATTATTATTATTATTATTATTATTATTATTATTATTATTATTATTATTATTATTATTATTATTATTATTATCATTGTAATTATTATTATTATTATTATATATTATTATTATTATTATTATTATTATTATTATTATTATTATTATTATTATTATTATTATTATTATTATTATTATTATTATTATTATTATTATTATATATTATTATTATTATTATTATTATTATTATTTATTATTATTATTATTATTATTTATTATTAATATTATTATCATTATTATTATTATCATTGTAGTTATTATTATTATTATTATTATTATTATTATTATTATTATTATTATTATTATTATTATTATTATTATTATTATTATATTATTATTATTATCTTTATTATCATTATCATTGTAAATATTATTTTTATTATTATTAATATTATTATTATTATTATTATTATTATTATTATTATTATTATTATTATTATTATTATTATATATTATTATTATTTATAATATTATTATTATTATTATTGTTATTATTATTATTATTATCATTATTATTATTATCATTGTAATTATTATTATTATTATTATTATTATTATTATTATTATTATTATTATTATCATTATTATTATTATAATTACTATTATCATTCCTATTACCATTATCATTATTATCATCATTATAATAATTATAATCATCATCATCATCAACCTGGTCATCATCCTTATCATTTTTATCCTTATTGTCATTACTATCTTTATATTATACCATATTATGTAATTGTATAAGCTCCCATAAGTCGGTGATGAACTAATATAGATAGTATGCAGATGACGTCACTCAGGCCTTTGTTATTGTTTTTGCCATCCGCGTTTGTGAGTTGTTCTCAATAAACTGTATTAACCAGACTATAATGGTTCATGGTTACACAGAGTTTGTGTGTTGGTCCGTTATACTTCCGGATGGCAATGTTGTGAACTCCTTGGCCAAGCGCATTCTATCTATAACCTAATTTATCCTATTGTATAATGTTTATTTTTTCTTATGAAATGATTGTTCTCTTCTTCCGATAACATTAATATAAAACAAAAGCACATTTCCTACCTTTAAAGGTTCGGCCTGGAGATTAATTAAACCCATGAGGTGGTTATATAAATTCCCCAGAAGAAAAGTCGGTTCATCCACCAGACTATCTGTTTCCGCATTGTCACGCAAAGATATTTTGATGGATGTTTTAGAAAAAAAGGAAAAGAGCCTTCCGGTATGTGTGTTATTAAATTATAAGACTACAGTCATAATAATAGCCACCCCCTCCGATTATCTTTAAATTGATGTAGAATTATTTCTGAGCCATTAACTCTCTCCTTACCAGCAATTTTCGCGATTTTCCACAAAACTTCACACCCATCTAACACAAAAATATATTTTTTATCACGCAAACACAATAGCAGTAAGTTCTTGCGATAAATAATTTCTGTATCAAAACATGCTCTACAACACACTGTTCATTTCCTTTAAATTTTATGATGTACAAGAGAAATTTGAATAAGAAAAAGGTTGGTTGTATCGTAACGAATGTGACGATTTTCCTAAAGTTGGTAAGGAGAGGGTTAACTTCATGGAGCAAGATTTGAACCTATGTCTCTGACGGTGAATCAACAGACGCGATTGAATGTT
This sequence comes from Berghia stephanieae, assembly GCF_034508935.2. Classification (NCBI taxonomy): domain Eukaryota; kingdom Metazoa; phylum Mollusca; class Gastropoda; order Nudibranchia; family Aeolidiidae; genus Berghia; species Berghia stephanieae. The sequence continues at coordinate 27,400,103 of NC_088366.1, forward strand.
AGTTTTAGATAGGACGGTTGTCTATAGAGAGAACGAAGTTAACGTCACTCAGGTCTTTGTTATTGCTTTTTGCCATCCGCATTTAGCTATGAGTAATTCTCACTAAACTGTATTAACCAGACTATAAAAGTTCATGGTTACACATCGTTGTGTGTGTTGGTCCATTATAATTCCGGATACAATGTTGTGAGCTTCTCAGCCAATCGCATACTATCTATTATAGATAGTGTACGCTTGGCTAAAACGCTCACAACATTGCCAGCCGGAAGTATAACGGACCAACACACATAACTCTGTGTAACCTTGAACAGTCTGGTTAATACCGTTTAGTGAGAATTTCTCAAAAAACGCGGATGGCAAAAAAACAATAACAAAGACCCCAGTAACATCAACTTCAGTCTTACTATAGATAGTATGCAGATGACGTCACTCAGGCCTTTGTTATTGTTTTTGCCATCCGCGTTTGTGAGTTGTTCTCACTAAACTGTATTAACCAGACTATAAAAGTTCATGGTTACACAGAGTTTGTGTGTTGGTCCGTTATACTTCCGGATGGCATGTTGTGAACTCCTTGGCCAAGCGCATTCTATCTATAGATAGTTCGAAGATGACGTCACTCTGGTCTGTGTTATTGTTTTTTGTCATCCGTGTTTATGAGTAATGTTCACTGAACTGTATTAACCTGACTATAAGCGTTCATAGATACACACAGTTTTATGTGTTGGTCCGTTATACTTCCAGATGGCAATGTTATGAGTGTCTTAGATAATACTATCTATAGATAGTATGCGTTTGGCTAAGAAGCTCATAACATTGCCATCCGGAAATATAACGGTCCAACACACAATACTCTGTGTAACCATGAACTTTTATAGTCGGGGTAATACAGTTTAGTGAGTATCACTCACAAATGCGGATGGCAAAATACAATAACAAAGGCTTGAGTGACGTCATCTTCGAACTATCTATAGCAATAAATAAGTTTTTAACCAATTTAACAGAATGCCTTCCTTAGCGCTATCGTCATGCGCCACAAAATAATACTACAATATCAATGGACAAACCAAAAACACACTCAAATCGTGCAAAGATGTCATACGGCAGCAGTCGCATATAGATAGCATGCGCTTGGCTTAGGAGCTCATAACATTGCCATCCGGAAGTATAACGGACCAACACACAAACTTTGTGTAAACATGATCGTTTATAATCGGGTAAATACAATTTAGTGAGAAGTACTCATAAACTCGGATGGCAAAAAAAAAAACAATAACAAAGACCGTAGTGACGTCAACTTCGAACTATCTATAGATAGAATGCGTTTGGCCAAGGAGTTCACAACATTACCATCCGGAAGTATAACGGGCCAACACACAAACTCTGTGTAACCATGAACTTTTATAGTCTGGTTAATACAGTTTAGTGATAACAACTCACAAACGCGAATGGCAAAAATAATAACAAAGGCCTGAGTGACGTCATCTTCGAACTATCTATACTAAACATACATGTTTTACCAAATAAAAGAATAAAGTGACATTCAACAAAAAGAGAGGAAAAAATAAACTAATACATGATTTTCTATGGAGTAAGAAATGGAAAATAAATTTTAACATTGAAAAATGTAAAGTTTTGTATATTGGTAGAAATAATCCAATGAATGAAAATCTTGTGGAGGAAACTGGAACAAAGATTTTCTCTATCACTGACGCACAGAGAGATTTGAGAGTAATTAAAATTTTGTTTATCTAACTTTTGATGCTCACATCTCTAATGTTATCAATAAAACTACAATAATCATTGGAAGAAGTTTTGTGTGTACGTGGAAACGGAAATGTTTGTATAGTCAGTCATTAGACCTCTCATAGAGAATGCTAATTGCATATGGAATCCTTTCTTTAAAAGACAATCAGTACTTTTAGAAAATGTCTAAAGACGCCTACTACAAGATTGCTCACTGAATAGCAGATATGTCCTACTGGAAAAGATTAATGGTTTTGAAACTTCAGATTTTAAGTATAGAAGAAAACGAAGGGATCTCATCCACTAATTCATGATATAGATAATATTGATTACAAAGATTTTTTTTACTCATTCAAGAATAACGTCCACTCGCGATGATGTCATTAAAACGTTTATTACCAGATAAAATACATCCATTCGCCAGCATTCTTATATTTCAAGAAGAGCAAAAACATGGATTAGTCTAAATAACAATACAAAAAATGCGTTCAAAATTGCCATGGATAGTCAACTGTACTCTTTTAAAATATGATTTTGATTGTTAAAGATAGTTTCTTATGAGGGTTAATAAGTCTGTGTGTGTCATCAAGATCGAGGAAATCTTTCCTTTAAAGAAAAAACCCCCGACTTTTCTCCATTTCTAATCATATTTATGCATCCCTTTATCATTCAACATTATGCTCTCGATTCAAATTTGTTAACAGTGTCGATTTGATGTATTTTACAGGGTGTTTAAAGGCCAATTTGTCTCCTTAATCATTAATTATTATTTTACTCTTTTACTAATCAAGCAGAACACGTTCAAAGTAATAATCTTAGGAAAAGACTGTTTTTCTTATTTTTCCTAATTTCCGGGAGGCTATCATAAAGTCTTACTGACAGGGAATTAGTTCCAAAATGGAAGGTCCCGCTTTGTAGGTAGATCTATCGCCAAAACTTAAAAAAAAGAGCTTTTATATAGCGCAATATCCACTAAACATGCTCAAAGTGCTTTACAGGGGGTCCCTGGCCAACAGCAAGACTTAACATGTAGGACGTGACATGTCGCCTGTTAGGCGATATTACATTTTTTTCGGATAGAGATAACGCTGTGAACAGCCAGATACTCATTTTACACCTGAGTACGGTGAGAGAATATGAGTAAAGAGTCTTTTCCAAGGACGCAAAACTAGTAAGCGCGCTGTTATTGCACTTTAAGCAATTGTATCTCCGACGACCTAAGCTTCCAGACATAATACCGATTTAAGGCGATGCGTCAAATTTTAACAAACACTATGTATGTTCTTTAGCAGCACTCTTGACTTGACCTTTTGATGAACTTTTGGAAGGGCTTCTATCTCTATATAAATACTAGAAATCTACGCCTGTTTCTATCTATCTATCTATCTATCTATCTATCTATCTATCTATCTATCTATCTATCTATCTATCTATCTATGTGACGCCTAAGGAACTTCTCACAAAACAGCTAGAAACTCTACCAGTATCTGACTGGATAACATTTTTATTAACCTCGCGAGGATTTGAGAGTTTTTATTCGCCAAGATGAGGATCATTTTAATCGATCGATATTTTAAAAGGACCAGATTTCTGGCCACATTCTTAAATACCAGTTTTTCATTCTTAAATACCAGTTTTTCCAGGATACGCCAATTAGCTGATTAAACTGTCCAGTCTCACGTGTACAGCACGACATGAATGAATCATTATTATCACGACATTTTGTGCGTGACCGCTAATGAAGGTACCAAATGGGCTTACGAAATAGGCTAGGCATCTGTCAAATCGTTAGATAATCCAGTTATCACGTCATGGCAAATGATAATCCACTACTTTTGACTTCAACTAATTTATTGATGAAACACTTTTTCTTTATTTTAATCAAAGAACTCGTTTGGTTTTGCGATTTTATGTTACGGCACTTGGTTCGTCTTAAGTTCGAATCTCGCTCTTAGTGGCATAAAGTTGAGTCCTTGGAAGAGGCATGTTTACTTAAAATCTGTCACAGTCCTCGTGTGTAAAATGAATACCTGGCAGTTAACACCATTTTCTTTAACGAATAAAAATGTGTAAATTCGCCTTAAAGGTAAAAAACACGCTGTCAGTTTCGGGTACAAATAGGGAATAGGTGTAGATTCCAAGAGCATAACATCGATGTACTTAGTTTGAGATCACCTCAAACTCAAAGTTCATCCGACACGAACACAGGAACCCACGAAGAGGAATACACCCAAATGCTTACATTATTAATTTTGTTTAATTGTTAAGAGCTTCAGCTTTGTTTTTGATATAATCTTCGTATAGAAATAAAACTTCAGCATACATTTCATTCAACATAACACCGGACAGAGACTGTTCATCACATACGTAATGATGCTATGGGTTTAGGTAAAATACTCACAACATCTGCTCGTCAGATGAATCGTACTAACACACAAGACTATGTGTAACCTTACACGTTTATATAATATCGATATATTTTACTGAGAATTAATCACTCAAATGGAGGTCGAAAAACAGTACCAAAGAGCTTAGTGACGTCAACTTTATTTCTTATTTCGTGTTGCAGCACAACATTTTTTCATGTGGCCAGATATCTTATATTTGTGGCTTACCGTCTTAATAGGGTATTATTTCGGGGTAAACCAGATGACAAGAAAACTAATTTGAAGTGAACTTAATCAGAAATATCAAGTTTTACATTTGATCCTAGAGTTCTTTTGTTACTTTTCAAAATTGGAAAAAATGTATTAAACATGAGAATGTCCATAGATCGTTTTATTCAACTATCATTAACATGCAAAAACTAAAAAAAAACCCATTAGCTTTGATACTATCTACGCTTAAATTTGTCTCAGAAAAATGTTAAAAATGCATGGGGTAAAAGTAACGCTGGTAAACTACGGATATAGTCGGTATTAGGATTGAGTGAGTTAAGACAATTTTGTTTATTCTCCTAAAAATAAAATGATCAAAATCCCCTTAAAAATACATAGTATTACCATTGACAATATGCGTCTAAGTAGAATGCTTACTAGATCTACAGGCCTGACAAATCATACCATCTCATCAAATTATGTGATGTCATTTTCCTTGTATTATTTGTAAACAACCAGTTATATTTGTTTGAGTAGTATCCAGGGTGTGTCACAAATCAACTGTTTAATTAGCATCAAGCTTAATTAATCACTTTGGACAACATGAGTGATTTTGGGTGACATCAGACGTTTATTTAATTGATTATCTTTAATCCTTCTTGGTACTTAGCCATCGTTAACTTATAGCCTGACACTAACACCCACTGAGACCCATATTTTGACACCATTTTTAGACTTATAGACCGCCTAGTGAGATGTCTTTAAGTAGTGGTCAAGGGAACAAGTAATCCCATTGGTTGAACTGTTGAATACAACTCACGATTTGTTTTCTTTTATAACCGAAGACTTGTCGTTTGACGTCATTTGTTGGTCAGTGTCAGGCCATGAGTTTTAGAAGGCCACGTTTGGAATACCAGGTCGATGACATTTCTCGATGTCGCGCGGAAGGGCATTCTTTTTTATTTTCCTAATAGGCTTCAACAGTCGTGACTTCCCTCGTAATGACGCATTGTAACTTAGTAACTGGTTCTAAACTATCGGAACAATGACGGACGCTCTCATGAAATAATTCTCCGACGAGCATAAAAGTGTATCCTGAGGAGAAAAACATTATTATTGTAATCATTGTTTTGACTTTTATACATTCTGATCTCATGACATGTGAAAAAGTGCTAGCCAGTATGAAAAATAAAAAGTACTGATTTTCTTTGTTTAGAACCAAGCTGCTGGTTACTGGGCGGATGTGACATCAGACTATTGAATCCTCTCACACCAAGATAAATACCTTAATGGAGAGATGAGTTTCGATTCACATACAAGAAAACAAAACTATCCCAACTTGTTTTCTCAAATCTTGTGAGACAGATCTTGTTTGTAGCTTTCTCTAATAAAGAGTTTCTATTTTTGACAACATAAACAATATTAATATGCTGTCACCGCTTAATTCCCTAGAGTTTGTTTATTTAAAATCAATTCATGCCCGAATAAGGGCAATCCAAGTTTTAAAATAACTTGTTTTGATGAAGTCTCTCTACCACAAGTGCTTTCACTTGAAGAAAATGGATCGACTGTTTACGCGTCCTGGGTATCTAGACAATACAACAACACTGGCATTACAAATAAATGTGACCAATCGTTCCAAAACGGAGATGAATTTACTCAGAAAAAATGGAATGTGAAGTCAACATTACTGTAAAAAAGTAGCTTGAGCTTTTAACAATAACAAGAAATGAAGTGATTAGAAAAGTGCCAAAAGACTACTTTATTTCTTGTTATTGTCAAACATAAGTGCTTGCTTCACTTACTTTTCTGAATTGAGCATTTAATAAGCGCGTTACCCAATAAATGTGCTAAGAGCGCTTTACAATTGATCCCTAGCCAACAGAAGCACTTAACATTTAGGATGAGACATGACGCATTTCAGGCGATGTTTCGATTTTTAACAACGCTTTTAATGGCCATGTACTCATTTGACACCTGGCTTTTGTTGAGAGAATAGGACTAAATAGCCCTTTTAAAGGACTCAACTATGGCCGTTCAGAGCGGGACTCAAAAGTCTCATATCACTAGACCACATAGCCGCATTTGAATCATAGAGACTAGCGAGGGCTGCCTGAAGTCTGGGATCGTAAAAAACACTTGCAAAAAGATGAAAATGGAAAAAGGTTCAAGGTTCAGATGGAAAGTGTCTATCCGAAGCCTGTACAGTTTCACCATCTTTTATCATTACTGGAATCACAGTTTAGCCTTTTTCAGTTCAGGGAATAACCTTCATGCGGCTATGTGGTCTTGTGGTATGACACTCGCTTTCGGATCAGTAGGTCCTGGGTTTGAGCCTCGCTCGGCGCATTGTTGAGTTTCTTGGGAAAGGCTCTTTACTCACATTCTCTCCCCTTACGCAGGTGTAAAATGAGTACCTGGCTGTTAAAAGCGTTGTCTATGAAAAAATGTAATATTATCGCCTAAAAGGCGTCATGTCTCTTTCTACATGTTACGTGTTGCTGTTGGTCAGGGACCCCTTGTAAAATGCTTTGAGCACGGTTAGTGGATATACGCTATATAAAAGCTCGATTTTTTTCATGAAGCATTGTAATAATAAAAATCTCACTTAAAAGTTCATGGAATAGAAGACTAGAATAGACATACCAGCATATCAATCAAGACTATCAACGTTTAAGGTTACCCATAATTTGGTGTGTTGATACGATTCATCTGACGAGCATGTCACGTCCTATTTAAGTGTTGCTGTTGGTCAGGGACCCTTTGTAAAGCGCTTTGAGCACATTAAGTGGATATCGCGCTATATAAAAAAGCTCAAGTTTAAGATGATAAGGCATATATGTGACCAATTACCTCAAAACGGTATAATGTCAGGATGAGTTGACATTCTTGACTTGTGTCTCTTGGCTTCCAGCGAAGCATAGGGCCTCAACACCACTCTTCCATCTTCTTCTGTCCTTTGCACTTTAAAACAGGAATGCAGCAAATTACAAATCATAATCTATATCAGGTGTTTGAAACCAATATAAATATGTTATAATCACTACCAATCTTATGCACATTATTTATCACAATCATACATTATAGAAAAATTAGAAAAGTTTGAAATTCATATAACTTTAGATAAATAACAATCAAGCAATATAATATCCTATATCATTCAACATAATCATGCATCATAGAAAAAGCTCTCTGTCAATGTATAATAGGGAACAATAATGTGATGTTAAAATTCAGGTTCTAATCTCATTGAAAATGTAAATCACTCTTCCTGTGGACTGGATAAATACTTCGTGTAATTGATCTTCTGCTTTCAGAGTGTCTAATATCAAGGTCTAAAAGATGTTGGTCGTCAAAAAAGATCACCATTTCTCACTCTATAACGTCCCGTAATCGAACGAATCTGCCTATATATCTTGCCACTAATA
>NC_088366.1:27410470-27415470 GCF_034508935.2 Berghia stephanieae
TTTATATCAAATATCTGTACAATGCATCTGTTTTTCTGCAATGGGCCAGCTTTTGGAGTTCTTCATATTATGGTTGACACACGTGGGCGGATGTTTAACTCTTATAAAGCGGTGTACTATTTTTTTATAATCGAATGTGCGGCTTTGCGGTCTAGTGTTATGACACCCTTCTTCGGATTAAAGGTCTTGGGTTAGAGTCTCGATCTTAGCGGTGCATAGTTGAGTCCTTGAAAAGGCTCTTTACTCACATTCTTCCATCTTACTCAGGCGAAAATTGAGTGCCTGGCCGTTAATAATTTATGTAATTTTATGTAATTACGAACTACCATAAACACGAAGCAAGAAAAGTACGAAAAACACAACAATCTACTTTCATTTTCACTTCCTGATGAGAGCTAACGCTCGAAACAATGTTGTAGAAGTTGATCATAATTATACTTGAAAAGTTTTATGAATAGCTCCTTTTATCAAAAAGTTGAGCGCTATTATTTCATGGCTTTTGTTATATATATATATATATATATATATATATATATATATATATATATATATATATATATATATATATATATATATATATATATAAGATTTATTATAGTGAAGAAATTTTGATGCCAAAAATAATCGATTTAGCATAAAAGGATTTATAGATTCTTCTTTTATATATATATAAAATTGCTTTTGCGGAGTCAATTTTACCGCACTCATAATTTAAACCCTGCAATTTCATTTTATTGTCTAAAATATGATTCTATTTTAAATATTAATAATAGGCATAGTTTCTTAGACTGGCAAAATTAAAACTATGAAACATTAGTGTTCCATGTTATTAAAAATTAAATATATCGACGTGAAAAAGATGTTGGAAAGTGAATTCACCCATAGCCACAAATATAAAACTTAAGATTTATTTCTATTTATTATGATGCTGGGCAGATACAATTTCATATTTTGCAGAATAAAAAAAAAACACACCAAAAAAAAACACAAAAAAACTAACAATAAAAACAAAACAAAAACAAACTTACTAATCGAAAAAAAAAAAATCAAAGTTCGTAATTCTTATACCTTTAATTTTAAATCACTTTTCATAGGGGGATTCATCATAGGGTCATAGTGATGATTAGAAACGCTGGGTCACATTTCTAGTTAACTAAATCTGTCATAAAGTCACTATTGGCGACTGGTCCGTACAGCCATGATGCCATTTTGACACCTTCACAACCATTAGGCCCACGGAGCCGGAGTTTATCCGATTTCTGTAGCGTGTAACGCACAATAGTTTGCTAGTGCGGCTATGTGGTCTAGTGGTATGACACTCGCTTTCGGATCGGAAGGTCCTGGGTTCGAGCCTCGCTCGACGCATAGTTGAGTCCTTGGAAAAGACTCTTTACTCACATTCTCTCACCGTACTCAGGTGTAAAATGAGTACCTGGCCGTTAACAGCGTTGTCTTTGTCCGAAAAATTGTAATATCGCCTAACAGGCGTCATGTCTCGTCCCACATGTTAAATGTTGCTGTTGACCAGGGACCCCTTGTAAAGCGCTTTGAGCACGTTAAGTGGATATTGCGCTATATAAAAAAAGCTCAAATACTCTTTAGATAGGACGCTGGTTGATTGCAAAGTACTTTCCGTCAGACCAAACAAACCCAGCTACCCATCACTGCTGGGTGGTCAGTAGGTTGAGGCTCAGAAAAAAAAATCTTGATTCCGTCATGGATCGAAATTGGTCCCATTGCGTATGAAATGAGCGTTCTACCAACTGAGCTATCGTGACGCTTACCGATGTGAGACATTAAATGATAATCTATTTATATCTATTTATATATCTTGGAAATGCCTCTTAATTCGCATTCTCTCACATTACTCTGGTGTAACATGAGTACCTGGACGTTAACAACGTTGTTTCTGTCGGAAATAATTGTAATATTATTGCCCAGCAGACGTCATGCCACGTCCGAGATGTTTAGTGTGCTGTTAGCTAGAGACCCAACGGAAAACGCTTTGAGCACGTACAATGGAAATTGCACTATTTAAACTCATTATAATCCCTATTTATCAATTAAACATTACATCATTTCGAGGCAACGAATTAAATTGCTCTAATTCATGTATATTATATTACACTTTAATTTATATAATTTAATCAAATCACATCTAACATAATCAAAACAAGGTTATATCAAGTGACATATCCTGAGATAGACTAATCCATTTTAAATCTAGGTCATTCAATTTTATTGCGTTCCAGGTTTTATAATGATGACCGATTGAGTGATTATCAAATGTTAGTTTAATCCATAGGATTCGGAGTATAAAATAATATTTTAATGATCGGGTAAATCCTTAGTTTTATGATAGTAATAGTCAATTAACATATTTATTTTTGTGACAACAAAAATATGTCTAAATAATGATTGATAGTCCACTAATTGTGATCTATAAGCGTCTTAATAATTATAATCTTTATTTTTGATAAATGAAATTGCCTTGATTGAGCAAGTGAGTGTTATATAATTTTATAAGATGACGTTCATAACTTAACTGCACCTTGTAATTATTTAGTGGGTGGCATATTCGAGAGAAGAAACTAGTTTAAGATAAAGATCTGAAATCTGCTATATGAAATTAGTAAAGGACAAAGTATCGGTTGATCACAACGAATATAAGGGTGTTTCTTTTTTACGAAACCTACCGAAACCAGACGATGCCCGACAAATTTATGCGAAGTATGCAGCAGTGGGGATAGAACCTGGGACTCAGGGAAATGTACACCGGTGAGGAGTGAACCTGGGACTATGGTTTCGGCGGGTTTTGTATAAAAGCAATTTTTTTTAAGAAACCCGCAGAAAGCCGACGAAAGCCGACAATATCTGACAAAGTCATGGGAAATTACAGTCACGTTCCCTCTTGCTGTTGGTCAGAGACCCTTTGTAAAAGGGTTTGAGCACTTTTATTGGATATTGCGCTATATATGTAAAAGCTCAAGCTTAAACTCGGGAATTCAAGGACGTCTTGAAAAGATTCTTGGGTTTGAGGGTTTTTCTACAATAAATCGATATTTGGAGGACGAGTGTTCTAAAAAAATTTTGAAAATGTATTTCTTGTTCAGAGTATATTTGACTACAGGGAGCAGCACCTCTCAATCTCAGAGTTATATGTGATCCACAGTTTCAAACTCTACTATTTTGCAATGGTATTAATGGAAATCAAATTTATAGTACTAAAAATATGAAACTATGGTTAAATTTAGATAGTTAATTGACTGGAAAAAATACATAAATAAATTAGATGAAGTATAATTTTATTTATCTAATTATTTTACTTCAGGTTCACTATTTGGTATCAACACTCCTACATACACAAGTTTAATGCGATGATACACATATTCCACCACGGCATTCAGACAATTGTCCGCAACCGACGTGCACTTATTTGGAGGTCTGATAACCGAATTCATTATGGGCTCAGTTTTGTAATGGAAATATTATAAATATTCTTTTTAAATGATGCAAACTGTTGTCCATTACAACAATGCTTGACTAGGCCCATATTTGCGTTCGGATATCAGACCTGCATATATGTACACAGTTTCACTAACGGTCCAAAAACGATATTATGTCAAACAGGATGGATTTGATGTTTAAAATCAAATTTTCAGTTTATTTAGACTTAAACATTTAGAGCCAATATAAAACTCCAAAGGAAAAGAGTGAGTTTAATCGTTTGTCTCGACTTCCAATAAAACATGTGACCAGGTTACACAAGGTTCGTGCCGTAAGATATTAAATGATTATAATATTTAATAATAATAATATTTCTGTTCTATATTGCCGCATGTCAAATCCTCTAAGCACATTACATCACGTACTTATAAAATGGGTTTACATGTTCAATACACACATGCTCTCTCTCTCTCTCTCTCTCTCTCTCTCTCTCTCTCTCTCTATCTCTCTCTCTCTCTATATATATATATATATCTCTCTCTTTCTTTCTCTCTCTCTCTCTCTCTCTCTCTAACACACACACACACACACACACACACACACACACACACGCGCGCGCGCGTGCGAAAACACGCGCTGTTTAAGTTCATAGATATCAATAAAGATGCAGGATGAGAATGAAAAAAAATGTTATGAACAGGAATTAAAAAATAGGAAACTTGACTATAATAAATTATACTTTGAAAAGAGATGACTTCAGACGTATCTTGAAAAGCACAGCACTGCCTGCGGGTCGGACACATGAAAGAAGGGAATTCCAAAGAGTTGGGCCAGATTCGAAAACATTATATCACCAAAACTTAAATGCCGTATTTTGAAAAACAAAAATGAAGAAAAAAAAAACAAACAACCCAACACATTTTAAAAACTTGGCTAGAAAACTCTACCTCAAATATTGATCAATTAAAATGACCCTCATTTTGACGAAAAGTGTCAAATCTGGGACTTTCTTTAAATCTCATGTTTGAGGGTGTTAAAGTTCCAAGTTTGAGAGTTTTTGAAGGACAAGCTTTCTAGCCTAAATTTAAAGAAAAAAACCCCGCAATTTTCTAACTAGGGCAGAAATTATTTCAGTTTTGTTTTGGGGATGGATATCAGTTTGAAATCATGTGTTATATTTTTTTTATGAAATAAAAAAGATATTGATTAAAATGAAACGATTACAAAATAAACAAAAACAAAAACAAAGTTTTTAATTTTAAATTTCAGGGGAAATTTGTCTCCAAGTTTAGTTCGGGCATTAAAAGTGATACATTCCTGCAAAATGAACAACACGATTTTAGCTCTATTCTAAAGGAACATGTACGATGTTGGCAGCGGGGGCTTAAACTAGAGTTCACAGACAATGCCATACCGTTCAACCATCATCGTGTTCCTCGTGATTAATCAATTCCAATAATTTATTTGTTGCCCTTTAGAAAGGACGACGCTGGTCAATTGCAAAGTACTTTCTGACAAATCTAAAAGACCACCAATTCAACCAGGCAGACACT
>NC_088366.1:27425470-27440470 GCF_034508935.2 Berghia stephanieae
TTTCTGATAATATGTGACCAAACGCCTCAAAGGAACGGAATTGACGTCACTCAGTTCTTTGTTATTGTTTCCAGACAGACATTTTAATGGGTAATTCTTACTAATATTTTTATCAATCAGACTATTTGATATGGTAAACCCGGATGTTGTGAGTATTTTAACTTAACGCACATCTATAAAATCGGGAATAATCAGATGCCGAAAAGTGTAATTGAAGTTAAAACAATGAAAACATGATATTTCAGTTTATAGTTGTTTATGAAACTGTAATTTTTTCCCTCAATGAAATGTATTAAATTGATCATAATCTCATATTTCAAAATTATAAGTTCGATTCCAGCATCTACATAGTTCCGACATGATACCGTTTCAAGACGTTATGTCTCATATAGACCACTATTCTATATACCTAAAACAAAATAAGTGTCTATATATTATCGTGTGACCCATTGGGTCAATAATATGGTATTGTGCCGAATACATCTGATGAGGTTTGATAGCTCTGCCAGTGATAGTAATCTGATTTCGTTATTGAGCAGTTTCAAATAGCTACCGAGAGTTAGACGTATTGTTGTTGGCTTACGAAAAACGAAATATAATACCGACATGGAGCATGAAGCATTATTGTGAAACAAGGCATTAATAGAACAATTAATTTCAACATAAAGTATCACCGTTACTAATAACTCTGTTTTGTTATATGCTGAAGAAGGGTTTTGACCTCGATTCATTATTACACTTGTTTTGTGTTTTTTTTTTTTAATTCATTCTTATTTTAAAGGTCGACATATTTATTTTTGTGCACCTATTTTTACTCAGAAACAAATTTCAGAAATTTCAGAAACAAACTCGCTTCGAATCTTTCGTAAAAGAATTTAAAGGATGCCTCTAACCCAGCTGAAATTCAACAACATCTTGTCCAAAGCGTGCTGATGAGCAGAACAACATTGTTTGATAGAAGTAGTACACAAAAACAAGATTACTGTCCAATACTGCATGTCTTTCCACAGCTGGAAAAACAACTGAGACTTGACATCAACAGCTGCTCAAATACGGATGCGAAGAACAAAATGAAGAGACAAAGAAATGAAATCATGCTTAAAATTAAATCTCAATCAATAGATAATCACAAGAAAATAGATGAGATTGTGACAGAAATAAATATCTGGTACGAGTGACAGCATGAAAATGTTCAAAGCGGTGAGTAAAATCAAACGACAAAAAACAGATAATAGACTTATAATCAAAGATAAATGTATTAAGACCTTATGTAATGATAAAGAAATTATAAACACTATAAGCGTGTACTACACTGAGAAATACAAGGGTATTCAAGATGTGGAACCATTCGAGTCTACCAATTCAGAGCTTGAAATGCATATAACGCCACAAGAAATAAGTGAAGCCATACAAAAGCTCAATAACAACAGATCGCCATGAAAGACGAAAATTACCACCAATAAAGAAGATCACTCGTGAATTGATATACGCAGATGATACAGATCTAATCTTGGAACATCAAGCGAAAATATATATGCCAATAATATCAATTACCCCAGAAGCATGGAATCTGAAAGTGAATCAATCGAAAACAGAATATACAAAAATCAACAGAAATTTAAATGAATGGAAAAGTGTACATAAACTAGGCAATCTGATCAACGAAAATTAAGACTTCAGAAAACGAAAGCAGTTGGCCACCAATGCATTCAACCAACTCCATAATTTATGGAATATAAATAACATAATCAGTGAGGATAAACGAATACAGATTTACGAGGCACTGATTTTTGACATATTATTGTCACAAAAAAAAAAAGAACTTAGAAAGTCTCAATTCATACCACCGCAAACAATTACGTCGCGTAATCGGAATCTATTGGCCAGAGACAGTTACAAATACTGATCTATATGAAAAAACCAGGGTCCAATGCCTGAGTACAATGATAAAAGAACAGTGATGGAGGCTATTTGGTCACATCTTTCGTCGAGAAGATAACATCCCAGCCCAAACTGCAATGACAGAATATTTCCTTCATGGCAACAAATATATAGGGAGACCACCAACATCAATAGTAACTACCCTGAACCAGGATCTCTCTCCATATCAGAAATTTCTGGATTCAGATGAGGCCGAATTAATCCCCGAAGAACTAATAAATACTGCAGTGCCCTCCGTACTAAAGTCACAACAAGATCTTGACAGTGTCAAAACTCTGGCCCAGGACCGTGACCATTTCAACAACATGGATGGAGAGAGCAGCTATACTCATCGACAATGACTGAATCACACAATTCTCAGCAAGCGTCATTCAGACTGCGAAGTTTACTACTACTACTACTACTACTACTACTACTACTACTACTACTACTACTACTACTACTACTACTATTTTTACAATACAAAGCTACTAGCAGCTTAAATTTTACCTCTACATAGAAATCAGCGCGTGTTTAAAATCAAAGGGATTTACACGAACACCAGGTTTGGGGGTTTGATAGCTCAGAACAGTCCTGTACTGCGTAACTCAATAGCCAGAAAACTCAGCCTTCATAAGAATGATGCTAATGGTAATAATCATGATAATAATGATAACAATGACAATCCTGATAATATCATAGCAGTGATAATACCAATAGTATTAACAATAATAATAATAATAATAATAATAATAATAATAATAATAATAATAATAATAATAATAATAATAATAATAATAATAACAATAATAATAATAATAATAATAATAATAATAATAATAATAATAATAATAATAATAATAATAATAATAATAATAATAATGATAATAATAATAATATAATAATAATAATAATAATAATGATAATAATAATAATAATAATAGTAATAATAATAATAATAATAATAATAATAATAATAATAACAATAATAATAATAATAATAATGATGATGATGATGATGATGATGATGATGATGATGATGATGATGATGATGATGATGATGATGATGATGATGATGATGATGATGATGATGATGATGATGATAATGATGATAATGAAAAGACATTTTCATTGAATTTGTTGAGCGCTTTCCCCGTATTAGAAGAACTGGCTTAGAGAGGGTTCCAGGAAGTGTTCAATATTTAAAAAAACTTGCTCAGAAAACAGCAAAGTCGTAGGATTCTTTTGAAAAACAACAATATTTGTTCAATTTAGAATGTATATTTGAAAGCCGGTTCCAGAGCAAGAATGCCAGGTTAATGTTGCAAAAAAAAATGGCAAACATGACATAGTAAAATACCAGATGGTCTGAAACTATGCCAAACTATCCCAATCATCACCTTTGCTGTGAAAACGCATATAAAAATGGAAAAAATCAATGGCTTTCTGATCCTGCTGTATTGAGTATGTATCTTGATTTAGTGAAGATCCGCCTCGTTTTGCCACATTCAAAGATAAAAATCCGTTTATCTTGTTAGATTAGTATTATTGTGTTTGAAGATGTGAAATTATAGGTGATATATAAAGAATGTTAAAAAAAAAGAAAAGAAATAAATCTAAATTTCCCTTATCAACAGGCTTAAAAAAACTTTTTTTGTTGTTGTAATTTGGCCTTTAAAACGCCAAATTGGCAAGGCAACCCTGCTGCCAGCGTTTCTACTTGATTGTTTGACCTGAATTCTAAATCGTTTATTTAGCATACAAGGGTCAGTCAAGTCAACCTGCTGAGCTCTCGGGATTCACATCATGATATCATCAGTCAGATTTAGGTCATGAGATTATTGGGGGGCGGGGGTCATTTGTCAATTATTTTCCTCTCAGGACAGAATTCAGAATACTACGAGTATTTCC
The DNA here is from genome assembly GCF_034508935.2 of Berghia stephanieae. Taxonomy (NCBI): domain Eukaryota; kingdom Metazoa; phylum Mollusca; class Gastropoda; order Nudibranchia; family Aeolidiidae; genus Berghia; species Berghia stephanieae. Next base: position 27,429,302 of record NC_088366.1, read on the forward strand.
TTTCCCCAATAATTCATACCATTTGATGACAACATACTTGTAAGTGAAAAAAGAATGGTAAAGGGAACCAAAAAACCCCCAAAAAACCACAAAAAAACCCGATAACAATTACCCCATGAGGAAACAAAACAAAAAGAACATTGGTACTAACACCAATACTTACACAAATAATAATAATAATAATAATAATAATAATAATAATAATAATAATAATAATAATAATAATAATAATAATAATAATAATAATAATAATAATAATAATAATAATAATAATAATAATAATAAAAATAATAATAATAATAATAACAATAATAAAATGATGATGATGATGATGATGATGAGGATGATGATGATGATGATGATGATGATGATAATAATAATAAAAATAATCGACGACAGCGTGGCTCAGCGGTACGGTCTTTGCTTCGTACCCGAAAGGTACCGAGTTCGATCACCCACCGCTGCGCAGGCCCTAGCTCAAATTGCGACGCTGCACTGCGGCTGAAGCCTGGGTTATTCCAGTCTAACCTTGGAATAGACCCTATGGGATGAATAAAGTGAATTTATTTTATTTTTGTATTTTAATAATAATAATAATAATAATAATAATAATAATAATAATAATAATAATAATAATAATAATAATAAAATAATAATAATAATAATAATAATAAATAATAATAATAATAATAATAATAATAATAATAATAATAACAACAGCAGTAATATCTTGTATTGCTTTTGTAAATGAGGACGACGCTATACCCCCATACGGTAGATCTTTATTCGTATATACCATTGTTTAACATTGTGCTCATGGTTTATGTTGTTATCAGTAATAAAAATAAATAGAAAATACATGGCAATAAACCATAGCTATTTTGAAAACATGCCGACCAGCAAACATTTCTGAACTTCAAGATTCTGAACATTTTAAAAAGATTCTGACACATGCGATTTTGTACTGTATTACAATGAAATTGTATGCTTTTTTGACAGATATCGGGAGCTATTCTATCGAGCCGAGAGCCGAAAGACTGAAGAAGGTTCTCTGGAAGTGTGGTTTTACATTTAAAATTAAAATTAAAATATTTTTTTTTTAAATTCCTTTATTCAACCGGTAGGGGAAATTTATCTCTATGGTCTATTCCAAGTGCAGCGCCGCAATTTGAGCTAGGGCGAGTTGGCTTGCTCAAGGCCGCACAGCGCAGCGGGTAATCGAACTCGATACCTTTCGGGCACGAAGCAAAGACCGTGCCGCTGGGCCACGCTGCCCCATATCAGTTTTTTGAATCACACTTTTGTATTACTTTCTGTTGATCAATAGGCATGTGAAAAATCGAAAGTACAACACAATGCTAAAGGTGCCACAATTTTTTTTTTTTGTTATTGAGAGAGAATTCGGTGATCGCTTCTATGACTGTCTAATTAAGGACACAAGACAGTACAATGACGTCATCAGTATTATTATTATTATCTCTTTACAAAGCTCATCATATTTGTGGCCAGATGGCTCAAAGCGGTATCTTGTCGGGATGGGCCACATGCCAGAAATTGAATTTATGGCCCAAGATAGGAAGTTAAATTCGCCTCATTTTGGGGGATAATAAAAAAAAATTCTGGCATGACACTTGAGCTTTGAGCTTTTATATAGCCCAATATCCACGTAACGTGCTCAAAGCACTTTACAAGGGGTCCCTGGCCAGTAAAGGAAGACCCCGATTTCAAGACTTCCCGTCTTGCGGGCACGTTAAATGTAGGTGAAAAAGAAGGATAAATAATCGGTGTTTCGGGAAAAGAAAAGTCGTGACTTTTTTCATTCAACACGACTCTCATCCCTGGGTGTTGGATAAGTGTGAATATTTTTGGTTGGCATTATATAAGGGCAGACACGTCCCCCTTGAAGTTTGACTAGAAATAAATCAATTCAGAACAATTTGGAGTAGTATAGGGGGAGGAGGAGGTGGAGGAGAGGAGAAGTGAGAAGGAGGGAGGAGAAGGAGGAGGAAGTGGAGAAGGAAGGAGGAGGAGGAGGGGAGGAGGGAGGAGGAGGAGGAGGTCTGAGGAGGATGAGGAAGGAGGAGGAGGAGGAGGAGGAAGGAGGAGGAAGTGGAGAAGGAAGAGGAGGCGACTAAGTGATGTTGGATTTCAAAATGTGTATTATTGTCGGGGTTTGGGGGGGTTTCAGAGCCTAAAAAGAACTCTAGGCAAGAATGTTTAGATTTGAGTATAGTTAATATGGGGGTCCCGATAGCTCAGTTGTAAAGCACTCGCTTCACATGCAAAGGACCGTGATTGGATCCCATGTGAAGTCGAGATTTTTTCTGACCCCCTGTCGAGCCTGCAGTGATTGATAAAACTTGTTCTGTTAGATCAGGGCGCGCGAAAAGTAATTTGGTGCTAGACTTGCATCCTATCATAAAGGGAAGCAACCAATTGCTTGTTTTTTCATTTTCACGTGACCCTCTCCTTACAGTTTCCATTCATTTTTTTTTTTTCTCCGGAAAATGGCAGGGTTACCCAGCAGAAAATGATTTTTTAAGAAAACTCAAACAATCTCTACAAAACAACTTATGTTCTTATTAATTAAACAGAGATAATTGGGGATATACAATATAAATCCAAGACAAAGAAAAAATGCATATTGTATAGTAACAAATGTGACGATTTTTGCGTAGGTGGTAAGGAGAGAGTTAAAGAAACCGGGAATAAAAACTCCTGCTCACTGGGCTGATGTGGTCTATGGCTCTACACTTAGTTTATGAAATTTATTTTTTATTCAAGAAAATCGATATGCTTCTTTAAGTTCCAAATACTAATCCTTCCGGACATTTTTTTTTACTTATATTATCATGGTCTAACACCGAGATCATAAAAACATTTTGGGACGGTGGATGACAGAAGATGAAGTTTGGTTAATTGAAAGGATATAGAAAGACAAAGAGTACGGGAACATTAGAATAAAGGATGGGGGTATGATTGGTGGGTGGGTTGATATAAAATGGATAGATAACAGCGACATACAGATATATGGTGACAATAAATACTAAATGAATAGATATAATAAAATCATAAAAACAAAAACTATGAAAAATAGTGTACTTATAAAAAAGCTATTTATATAATAATCTCAGAGTGAAATTATGATCTCTACAATATTGTTTGAGCCAGTCTCTCTCATCATGAAGTGATGGCCGTTTAACAACATTGTTTCTTCTGGGAAAAGAAATTTGTAATATTGATAATAGACGTCATGTCTCGTCCTTTATATTGATTCATGTTGGTAAGGGCCCCTTTGTAAAGAAGTGACTTTCCTATAGGGAAAAGCCTCTTCGAACAATATTGTAGAAGTTGATCATAATTGAAATATTTTCACAAATAATAGATAGAGAGATGGAAAGATAGATAGATAAATAGATAGATAGATAGACAGGTAGATAGATAGATGCAGAAATACAGGTAGATTGATAGATAGATAGATAGATTGATAGATAGATATATAGAAATATATATAGACAGAAATACAGGTAGATAATATGATAGATAGATAATAGATAGATAGATAGATAGATAGAGTTAGACATAGACAGATAGATATAGTGATAGATAAGCGAAAAGTTGGTTATATCTATATCTATTCTAACCAACTTTACGCTTTATCTATCACTATATCTATCTTCTATCTATCTATCTATCTATCTATCTATCTACTATCTATCTATCTATCTATCTATCTACCTTATATCCTGTCTATATATCTATCTATCTATCTATCTATCTATCTATCTATCTATCTATCTATCTACCTGTATTTCTGTCTATCTATCTACCTGTCTCTATCTATCTATTTATCTATCTATCTGTCCATCTCTCTATCTATTCATTTGTGAAATATTCAATTATGATCAACTTCTACAATATTGTTTTCGAAGAGCATTTTCCCTCATCAGGAAGTCACTTCCTTTACAAAGGGGCCCTTACCAACATGAATCAATATAAAGGACGAGACATGACGTCTATTATCAATATACAATTTCTTCATTCCAGAAGAAAACAATGTTGTTAACGGCCATCACTTCATGATGAGAGAGGACTGCTCGAAACAATATTGTAGAGATCATAATTTCACTTGAGATATTATATAAATAGCTTCTTTTATAAGAACACTATTTTCATAGTTTTTGTTTTTATGATTTTAATATCTATTCATTTAGCTATTTATCTGTCTACATATATCTGTATATCGCGTATCTATCCATTTTAAATCAACCCCCCACCAAATCATATCCCCCATCCTTATTCTAATGTTTCGTAACTCTTTGTCTTTCTATATCCTTCTCAATAACCCATACTCATCTTCTGTCATCCACCGTCCCAAATTGTTTTTATGATCTCGGTTAGACCATGATAATATAAGTAAAAAATGATACGAAGGTTAGTATTTGGAACTTAAAGAAGCATATCGATTTTCTTGAATAAAAAATAATATCATAACTAAGTATATAGCCCATCAGACACATCAGGCCCGTGAGCAGAGTTTTATCCCGGTTTCTTTAACTCTCTCCTTACCACCTACAGCAAAATCGTCACATTTGTTACTATACAATATGCATTTTTCTTGTCTAGATATTATATTGTATATCCCAATTATCTCTGTTTAATTAATAAGAACATCAAGTTGTTTGTAGAATTGTTTGAGTTTTTTAAAAAATCATTTTCTGCTGGGTAACCCTGCCATTTCCGGAAAAAAAACTGAAAATGAACTGTAAGGAGAGGATCACGTGAAATGGAAAACAGCAATTGGTTGCTTCCCTTATGATAGGATGCAAGTCTAGCACAAATTACTTTTCGCGCGCCTGATCTAACAGAACAAGCTATCCAATCACTGCAGGCTCGACAGGGGTCAGAATAAAATCTCGACTTCACATGGGATCAAACACGGTCCCTTTGCATGTGAAGCGAGTGCTTTAAACAACTGAGCTATCGGGACCCCCATATTAACTATACTCAAATCTAACATTATTGCCTAGAGATTCATTTTTAGGCTCTGAAACCACCCGACATAATACACAAATTTTTAATCCAACCTCACTTAGTCGCCTCCTCTTCCTTCTCCACTTCCTCCTCCTCCTCCTCCTCCTCCTCCTCCTCCTCATCCTCCTCATCCTCCTCCTTCTCCTCCTCCTTCTCCACTTCCTCCTCCTTCTCCTCCTCCTTCTCCACTTCCTCCTCTACCTCCACCTCCTCCTCCCCCTACTACTACTCCAATTGTCTGAATTGATTTATTTCTAGTCAACTCAAGGGGGACGTGTCTGACCCTTATATAATGCAACAAAAATTCACACTTATCCAACACCCAGGAGAGCGTGATTAAATGAAAATGTCACGAATTTTCTTTTCCCAAACACGAATTATTTATCTTCTTTTCACCTACATTTAACGTGCCCTCAAGCACGGAAGTCTTGAAATCGGGTCTTCTTACTACTACTAGATACTACTACTACTACAGACCTCATTTCCTGAGTACTCGTTCGGGCGTAATAGTGTGAGATAAACCCTCTCAAAACGGTTATAAATTGACGAGATACCGGGGCTAAAGATTGGACTTATAGTCGTGAATGTGAAACTTGGGATAAATTTGAAGGATTTATTGTGTAAAAAAGATTGTCTTTAAACTTCTCCTCACTCATTTTCCTCACTGAAGTTGTCGAAGAAGAACCATTCATAAAATACAGTTTCATAAAGTGCCAAAAACCGGGACCACAAGAGACAGAGATCGAATCTGAGTGCAGTCGAGATTATTTTTTCTTCTGACCCCTCTGTCTACCCAAATGAATGGGTAGCTGGTTTTGTTAGCTCTTGCGAAAAGCAATTGCTATTGTCCGTTCACGCTATAGAAACCAAGATAGAAATCCTGCTCAATGAATCTAATGACTCTGAAGGACTACTAAATTTTTCTCGTGGAAGAGTGGGAGTAGTTCCGGTGTCGCGAGAAATTCATGCGGCTTTTAGAATGGTCAGTGGCTGGATTTACTTCCTTATCATCTTGGTGCTTGATCACACATTGAACCCATTAGCAAATGAAACGCCATCTTTCTCGGTTGGAGGCCATTGTCGTCTCATAGTCCCGGGCGTGGGCATGGAGCTAACGACCTGATCTCAGAAAGAACAAACAAACAAAAAACAAACAAACAAAAAACAACAAAAAAAAAACAATGTTACAGTTGCTGGATTCGAGTACAATAAGTTGATTTCGCAAAACATGGCGTAAAAATCATATCTTGTAAAAATGTCACATGATCATTAATTTAGCCCATATGACCATCATCAATGTGGTATTATAGAATGTATTATGTCAGTATTAAATAGATGAAGACAGTTGATATCAACTTCAAAATGTTCAGAATTGGGAAAATTGAGTTTCTTGAAGATTAAGAAACAAAATACACTTTCTTTGGTAAAAAGTAATGAACAAAAATGAATATCTTAAAAAATAATTAAAAAAAATATTAAAAAAAAAAAAAATAAAAAAATAAAAAAAAAAAAAAAAAAAATATATATATATATATATATATATATATATATATATATATATATATATATCATATATATATATATATATATAATATATCCACTAAACGTGCTCAAAGCGCTTTACAAAGGGTTTCCGACCAACAAGAACACTTAACATAAGGGACGACGAGACATGACGCCTGTTAGAGGATATTAAAGTTTCTTTCCCAGCAAAAATAATTCTGTTAACGACAAGGTACTCATTTTACATATGGTTACGTTCAGTGCGAATGTAATAAGTCTTTTTTTAAGGACTCAACTATGCGCCGCTCAGAGCGGAACTGAACCTTTCGGTCCGAAGGCGAGCAGCATACCAAAGACCACATAGGCCGTACAAATTCAAATTAAAAGAAAATAAATAAATAAAGCAAATTATACCAACACGAAATGTTTCAGGGTCATAATCCTTCTTCAGCCAATAACAAAACCAATAAAATCATTAATAAATCACATACATTCCAGAAAGACGACAGAAAAGTGTTTTGTTGGTTAGCACTATCTTGAAATGGTAAGGGTGTTTATTTTATAATTTAAGATTAAAATTGTTTTTAGCATCAGGCTAATTACTGACATAATACCGTTTAGAAAGGACTGGCACATATGGACACGTACCCACATTTTGAAAAAAAAAGTAACAGGTTTGCGTGTGCAATTTGATATGATAATATAGTATCTTTCTGCAACCTCAGGGATTGTTTTCATCCGAAACGACTATTATAACCCAAGCGGTAGCCGCAGTGCCGCGCCAAAGTAAGCAATTATAGAGGCTAAGTTTTGTAAAAGGAAATTTAAAACTAGAGTGGTGCGTCAATATTTATAATAAAAAGTTGAGCTTTAATATAGCTCAATATCCATTAAACGTGCTCAAAGGGTCCCTGACCAACAGCAACACTTAACATGTAGGACGAGACATGACGCCTGTTGGGCGATATTACATTTTTTTTCGACAGAGACAACGCTGTTAACAGCCAGGTACTCATTTTACATCTGTGTACGGTGAGAAAATGTGAGTAAAGAGCCTTTATCAAGGACTCAACTATGTGCCGAGAAAGGCTCTAACCCAGGATCTTCCTTTACGTCTATGAAGTCTCGTGACATGACACTTGATTTCGGAGCGGAAGTTCCAGAGTTTTAGTCCCGCTCTGAGCTGCGCATAGTTGAGTCCTTGAAAAACCCTCTTTACTCACATTCTCTCGGCGTACTCGGGTGTAAAACGAGTACTCGGCATTTAACAACTTTGTCTTTTTTTGGAAACAAATTGTAATATCGCAAGACGTTATGTCTCGTCCTACATTCTAAATGTTGCTGTTGTGCACGATATTTGGATATTGCGTTATATAAATTCTCAAGATTTTAATAAGTGTTTGTACTTATTCTGTCAACCTTTTTCTACTCCAGATTTATCATGAAGTGGTTTGGAACGTGGATAGGAGAGTAATGAAATTGAAAGGCTATGTGGTCTTGTGGTATGACACTTGCTTTCGGATCGAACGGTCCTGGGTTCGAGCCTCGCTCGGCGCATAGTTGAGTCCTTGACGAAGGCTCTTTACTCACATTCTCTCATCGTACTCAGTACCTGACCGTTAACAGCGTTGCCTCTATCCGACATAATTGTAATATCGCCTAACAGGCGTCATGTCCCGTCCAACATGTTAAATGTTGCTGTTGCCCAACGACCCCCTTGTAAAGCGCTTTGAGCACGTAAAGTGGATATTGCTCTATATAAAAGCTCAATTTAAAAAAAGCTCAATTAAAGACTTATTACGCATATATGATCTTATTTATCTGATCGATTAGACTACGCTTCTGTATTATGGAATCTAAGCTAGATTGAAACGGAATATTCTGAGCCATCGGTCCAGTAATAAAGTATGTAGGTTCGCGCAAATAAATCTGGCAACCCTTCTTAATTGTAAATTTTAACTTGGAAAACATTAAAATAATTTTTATTTTTATCTCTTATTTCATCCCAAAGGGAAATTTGTCTCCTTGAACTATTCCAAGGGAAGACTGAAATAACCCAGGCGTCAGCTGCAGTGCAGCGCTGAAAATTTAGCTAGGGCGAGTTGGCTTGACTTGCTCCATGCCACACAGCGCAGCGGAGGGTGATAGAACACGGTGCCTTTCGGGTACGAAGCAAAGACCGTACCGCTGAGACACGCTGCCCCATGGAGTGTGTTTTGAAGTGGACAAATCATACAATTAAAAGGATTAAAACGCATCGGCATCCAAATAATTATACTAAAGTAAAAAATTATGTTACACATAGAGGAATCTTTTGGGCCATTAATTTGTTTTCAAAATCTAGCCAGTTTTTATGCCATAAGAGCCCAAAAAAATAAGCCAGATTTTATGAAAATAATAGATTATAATTCTCCTTCTGTTTTACTTCTGATAGAGAATGAGAAGTGTTTTCATCCATTTATATTCACATGATTCCTAAAGTAAAATGATAATGAAGTGACCCACCGTCTCAAAACGGTAATATGTCGGGATAAACTATCTATGGATAGTATGCGCTTAACTAAGAAGCTCACAACATTGCCATCCAGAAGTATAACGGATCAACAAACGAAACAAAGTGAAACCTTGAACGTTTAATTACTCTTAAACGCGGATGGCAAAAAGCAATAACAAAGACCTGAGTGACGTCAACTTCATTCTATCTATTTGCTGCAAACTGATTTTACAGTCACCGATGTGTATTTGTTTGTGGTCTGATAACCCAGGTTAGTAAGGGCTCAGTGTTGGAATAGAAATACTATCAAACCAACATAAAATATTGTTCATTTCAATACTGCAATAACAAGCCCGCAATTGGATTCAATAGTTTGATGTCACGTCGCCCAGCAACGGAGAGCAGCGTGGTTCTAAACAAAGAAAATTGGTACTTTTTATTCTTTATGCTGGCTATGTCATGTGATCAGAATGTATAAAACTCAAAAAATGAACATATTTATAATAATTTATAATGTTTTTCTCCTCTGGATACACTTTGTTGCTCGTCGGAGAATTATTTCAAAAGGGCGTCCGCCATTGTTCCGATAGTTTAGAGCCAGTTACTAAGTTACTATGCGTCATTACGAGGGAAGTGACGTCATGACTGTTGAAGTCAATTGCATTCTGTTATCAGACCTGCAAATATATGGACGTCAACAGCCACAAATAAACTGGGGGGTTATCTCTCATTCGTTGTAATGCCGAATAAACAGAGATTTTCTCATGACAGTAGCCTCAAAAGTAGTATATTTTATCATTTTAGTTCTTAAGCCACGTTTTTGGGTTGATCTTTCTCGACATAAAACCATTCTAAGACGACTGGAGACCATCTGGTTCCATCTCACAGAATTTAAGCTACACTACATATCAAGACATTATCACACATCATCTCCTTTGAGAGTTCTTTCTGGTTTTCACTCGATTGGTAAACACAACAGAATATCTCCTCTCTCTCACTCTCTCTCTCTCTCTATCTCTCTCATATGTATATATATATATATATATATATATATATATATATATATATATATATAGAGAGAGAGAGAGAGAGAGAGAGAGAGAGAGAGAGACAGAAGGACATAATACAATTTTGAAGAGGTGTTAGTAACTCTCATTATGTCTCCATGTAATGTTTATCACGGGTACTGTTTTCTAGACTTGCAATACAGAATAAAAGTCGCGACGTAATACTTTTCTGGTTCCAAAATCCTTGGAAACGTGTATGTAACCAGTCCTGCGGAGGACTAATGATGAATTGGTTACACATGAAATCATAAGGTGGCATAACTATTTTAGTATTTATCTATTTATTTAGTTCTATATATATAGATATTATAAATATATATTATATAATATATATATATATATATATATATGTGTGTGTGTGTGTGTGTGTGTCTGTGTGTCTGTGTGTGTGTGTATAATACATATAATACATATAATACAATGCATTTTCTAATATATTTTCTACCATAGTATGGCCATTCATTTTTGTCTAAAGGTTTGGCTAGAAACTTACATCTATCTATTAAGATAATCTCGTTCCGTTAAAAAAATTGTCATAAAATTGATGTATTGAATAGATTTTCAAAATAGTCTGAATTTTAAGCCTTTTTGACACCAATAGCTTGAAGATTCTTTTTCTAAAAATATTGGGGTGGGGGAGGGGGTGTCTAAAATACAAAAAAGTTCTGATGTACCAGTAAACGTTAGAACTGTTTCAATGTCAGTCGTCATAAATTTACCCACTCCAAGTCAAAATGTCTGTTGTGGTTTAAACAGGAGAGTTGAAATTATACATTAACATAACATATTATGGTATAGGGCGAAATAGGATAAAATTCCTTGATATTAAATTGATTGAAAGATTACAATAATGATACACGTGGTAACATAATAATAATAATAACAATAATAATAATAATAATAATAATAATAATAATAATAATATAATAATAATAAAAATAATAATAATAATAATAATAATAATTTATTGAATCCCAAAAGGAATTTTTGTGTAGAAACGTGTTATTACACGGTAAGATAAATAGATAATGGAAATATGATGTGTATATAAATGAGGAGCGGTTTCACAAC
>NC_088366.1:27442970-27447943 GCF_034508935.2 Berghia stephanieae
TTCTGGATTTGCTGTTAATGGTTGTGTTTCGTTTGGGTTTTTTTGTTTGTTTGTTTGTTTTTGTTTGTTTTTTGTTTTTTGTTTTTTGGTTTTTTTTTGGTGTGGAATAAAAGTGATCCATCATCTCAAAACGGTATTATGTCGCAATGAATCGGGCCCATAAAAGTCAATTTTGAATCAAAATAATGTGCGGCTATGTGGTTTAGTTGTATGACACTCGGTTTCGGACCGGAAGGTCTTGGGTTCGAGCCTCGCTCGGCGCATAGTTGAGCCCTTAGAAAAGGTTTATTATTCACTTTCTCTCGCCGTACTCAGTTGTAAAATGAGTACCTTGCCGTTAACAGCGTTGTCTGTGTCCGAAAAAAATTATAATATCGCCTAACAGGTGTTATTTCCCGTCGTACATGTTAAGTGTTGCTGTTGGCACGTTTAGTAGATATTGTACTTTATAAATGCTCTAGTTTTTAATGAAAAATTCGAACTTGGAGCTTTGTGGTGCGGCTTTGGGGTCAAGTGATATGACACTCGCTTTCGGATCGGAAGGTCCTGGGTTCGAGCCTCGCGCTCGGCGAATAGTTGAGTCCTTGGAGATGGCTCTTTACTCACATTCTCTCACCATACTCAGGTGTAAAACGAGTACCTGGCCGTTTACACCGTTGTCTTTGTCCAAAAAAAATTATAATATCGCCTAACAGGCGTCATGTCCCGTTCTACATTTTACGTGTTGCTGTTGGCCAGGGACCCCTTGTAAAGTGCTTTGAGCACGTTACGTGGATATTGGGCTATATAAAAGCTCAAAGCTCAAGTGTCATGCCAGAATTTTTTTTTATTATCCCCCAAAATGAGGCGAATTTAACTTCCTATCTTGGGCCATAAATTCAATTTCTGGCATGTGGCCCATCCCGACAAGATACCGCTTTGAGCCATCGGGCCCACAAATATGATGAGCTTTGTAAAGAGATAATATATAATACTGATGACGTCATTGTACTGTCTTGTGTCCTTAATTAGACAGTCATAGAAGCGATCACCGAATTCTCTCTCAATAACAAAAAAAAAATTGTGGCACCTTTAGCATTGTGTTGTACTTTCGATTTTTCACATGCCTATTGATCAACAGAAAGTAATACAAAAGTGTGATTCAAAAAACTGATATGGGGCAGCGTGGCCCAGCGGCACGGTTCTTTGCTTCGTGCCCGAAAGGTATCGAGTTCGATTACCCGCTGCGCTGTGCGGCCTTGAGCAAGCCAACTCGCCCTAGCTCAAATTGCGGCGCTGCACTTGGAATAGACCATAGAGATAAATTTCCCCTACCGGTTGAATAAAGGAATTTAAAAAAAAAATATTTTAATTTTAATTTTAAATGTAAAACCACACTTCCAGAGAACCTTCTTCAGTCTTTCGGCTCTCGGCTCGATAGAATAGCTCCCGATATCTGTCAAAAAAGCATACAATTTCATTGTAATACAGTACAAAAATCGCATGTGTCAGAATCTTTTTAAAATGTTCAGAATCTTGAAGTTCAGAAATGTTTGCTGGTCGGCATGTTTTCAAAATAGCTATGGTTTATTGCCATGTATTTTCTATTTATTTTTATTACTGATAACAACATAAACCATGAGCACAATGTTAAACAATGGTATATACGAATAAAGATCTACCGTATGGGGTATAGCGTCGTCCTCATTTACAAAAGCAATACAAGATATTACTGCTGTTGTTATTATTATTATTATTATTATTATTATTATTATTATTATTATTATATTATTATTATTATTATTTTTATTATTATTATTATTATTTATTATTATTATTATTATTATTATATTATTATTATTATTATTATTAAAATACAAAAATAAAATAAATTCACTTTATTCATCCCATAGGGTCTATTCCAAGGTTAGACTGGAATAACCCAGGCTTCAGCCGCAGTGCAGCGTCGCAATTTGAGCTAGGGCCTGCGCAGCGGTGGGTGATCGAACTCGGTACCTTTCGGGTACGAAGCAAAGACCGTACCGCTGAGCCACGCTGTCGCCGATTATTTTTTATTATTATTATCATCCTCATCATCATCATCATCATCATCATCATCATCATCATCATCATCATCATTTTATTATTGTTATTATTATTATTATTATTTTTATTATTATTATTATTATTATTATTATATTATTATTATTATTAATATTATTATTATTTATTATATTATTATTATTATTATTATTATTATTATTATTATTATTATTATTATTATTTGTGTAAGTATTGGTGTTAGTACCAATGTTCTTTTTGTTTTGTTTCCTCATGGGGGTAATTGTTATCGGGTTTTTTTGTGGTTTTTTGGGGTTTTTTTGGTTCCCTTTACCATTCTTTTTTCACTTACAAGTATGTTGTCATCAAATGGTATGAATTATTGGGAAAGGAAATACTCGTAGTATTCTGAATTCTGTCCTGAGAGGAAAATAATTGACAAATGACCCCCCCCCCCAATAATCTCATGACCTAATCTGACTGATGATATCATGATGTGAATCCCGAAGCTCAGCAGGTTGACTTGACTGACCCTTGTATGCTAAATAAACGATTTAGAATTCAGGTCAAACAATCAAGTAGAAACGCTGGCAGCAGGGTTGCCTTGCCAATTTGGCGTTTTAAAGGCCAAATTACAACAACAAAAAAAGTTTTTTTTAAGCCTGTTGATAAGGGAAATTTAAATTTATTTCTTTTCTTTTTTTTAACATTCTTTATATATCACCTATAATTTCACATCTTCAAACACAATAATACTAATCTAACAAGATAAACGGATTTTTATCTTTGAATGTGGCAAAAACGAGGCGGATCTTCACTAAATCAAGATACATACTCAATACAGCAGGATCAGAAAGCCATTGATTTTTTCCATTTTTATATGCGTTTTTTCCACAGCAAAGTGATGATTGGGATAGTTTGGCATAGTTTCAGACCATCTGGTATTTTACTATGTCATGTTTGCCATTTTTTTTTTTGCAACATTAACCTGGCATTCTTGCTCCTGGGAACCGGCTTTCAAATTTAATTGAACCCATTTCTAAATGAACAAATATTGTTGTTTTTCAAAAGAATCCTACGACTTTTGCTGTTTCTGAGCACAGTTTTTTTAATATTGAACACTTCCTGGAACCCTCTCAAGCCAGTTCTTCTAATACGGGGAAAGCGCTCAACAAATTCAATTTGAAAAAAGTCTTGATTTCATTATCATCATATCATCATCATCATCATTCGATCATCATCATCATCATCATCACATCATCATCCATCATCATCATCACAGCATCATCATCATCATCATCATCATCATCATTATTATTATTTATTAGTTATTATTGTTATTTATTATTATTATTATTATTATTATTAAATTAAACCTATTATTATTATTATTATTATCATATATTATTATTATAATTATTATTATTATTATTATCATTATTAATTATTTATTATTATTATTATTATTATTATATATAATGATATTATTATTATTATTATTATTATTATTATGTATTGTTATTATTATTATTATTATTATTATTAATTATTATTATTATGAGTGTGGGGAGAGCGGAGGTATGTGTGGGCGTATTGGACACAGAGTTGATAGGAGGGGTGTGGTGGGGAATGAGAGTGGGGGTTAGGATATTGGGTGCAGTGTGTGTGGTAGGGGGAGGGGGGAGGGGTGGATATGAGGGATGTGGAGGGATGAGGGGGGGGGGGGTAGGGGGATGGGTAGGGGGGGTGGATGGTGAGGCGATGGGGGGGTTGTCACGCTTGGTGTAGTACTTCTATATATATCTTTTTGAGCTGTTACACTTTTTCTTCTCTCTGTGAGACTTTTTTTTTTTTTTTGTCTCTCTCTGAGAGTTTTTTTTTTTTCTCTCTACATTTTCCTCTATTTTTGTCTCTTTTTTTTTTCTTCTGATCATATGAGTTTTGGATAGATTGGCTTTGTTTGTTTTTATTTTAATTATGTTTTATTTATATATTTTCTATGCTGCAGGATTGTGTTGGCTCGGGGGGGGGAGTTGGGGGCAGTATGGGCTTTGGGATCGGGGAGGGGGGGGGTGTTGGGGGGGGGGCGGAGAGCGGGGGGGGGGCGGTTAGGGTGTTGTGTTCTGGTGTGTTTGGTTTTTTTGTTGTTGACGTGTTCGGGGAGGGGGCTTGTGGTGTGGTGTTGGGTGGGCATTGGTTGTGATGGTGGGTTCTTATCTCCTATGTTTTTGCGTGTCTATTGTTGTTCGGGAGTGTTTGGGGGTGTTCGTGGTGGGTCGCTCTGTGAGTTGGCAGGGTGGGCTTGGAATATGAGGTGTCTGGCGGTGATTGAGTTTAACGGGCAGGGGGGAGGGGTGGGTGGGGTCGAGGTGGTCGGTCGGGGTGTTGATAGGATTTTGTGCTGGATTGAGAGGGTCGTAGGTCTGTTTGTTTTGAGGGCGTTATATTTGGTTATGGTGCAGCTGCGCTGGGTGTTGGGCGTTTTCAGGTATAGGGGGGGTGCGTGCGTGATAAGAGAGGGGATTGGGGATGGGGGCGGGGGGTTGAGGGGTGGTTTGCGAGAGGCGAGTGGGATGGTCTCGGGAGTGTGTGTATAGTGGGGGGTGTGCACTGTGTTTTGGGGGGGAGGAGAGCGGGGGGGGGGGGGGGGGGGGGGGTCCGCTGGATGGTCCGATGTAGAGGGAAATTTAAGCTGCTAGTAGCGTTGTATTGTAAAAATATAGGAGTAGTTGGATAGTAGTAGTAGGAGTAGTAGTAGTAGTATTAGTAGTATATAGTAAACTTCGCAGTCTGAAAGACGCTTGCTGAGAATTGTGTGATTCAGTCATTGTACGATGAGTATAGCTGCTCTCTCCATCCATGTTGTTGAAATGGTCCACGGTCCTGGGCCAGAGTTTTACACTGTCAAGATCTTGTTGTTGACTTTAGTACGG
>NC_088366.1:27448043-27456114 GCF_034508935.2 Berghia stephanieae
CCCAAAATGAAAGGGGAAATTTATGCTACCCCTTTCCCCATAGTATAACCCCAATGATAAAAAATCAAACAATTTTAAAACAAAAAAAATCTAGAGCTTTTAAATTTTTTCCCACTAAACGGGGCCAAAGCGCTTTAAAAGGGGGTTTCCCTGCCCAACCAACAGAACAGGAAATTATAACGAAACATGCCACCTGTTAGGCGATCTTTTTTTTTTTTTTTTTTTCCGAAAAGAGAAAAAACGCTGTTAATTTGGCCAGGTACAAAAAAAATTTTAAAAACACCTGGAAAACGGTGAGAAAAATGTGAGTAAAGACCCCTTCCCCCTCCAAGGACTCAACTATGGGGCCGGCGGGGCCCCTCGAACCCAGGCCCTTTTCCCGATCCGAAAGGAGTGTCAAAAAAAACCAAAAAAAAACCCTAAAGGCCCCACCAAATTAAAAGCCCCCCCAAAAAATAGTTAAGTCAGGTAATCAAGCGATAAATTTCCCCTAAAATTATAAAATTTTTAAAAAAAAAAAACATTTCATTTTTTTGTTTAGTCTTTTATTCAGTGTAATCGTTTGAGAGGTAAAAACAAAGATTTCTTTGCGTTTTGGAAATTTAAAAACCCGTTGTAACCAGCGAAACACTTTCCCTCGCGGGGGCGTTTGGGGGAAACACCCCCCAAAATTCCCAAAAATAATGTCGGGTCTATCCCCCCTATACAAACAACAAAAATAAAAAATTTATTTTAAAAGAATAACCGACTT
The DNA here is from genome assembly GCF_034508935.2 of Berghia stephanieae. Lineage (NCBI taxonomy): Eukaryota > Metazoa > Mollusca > Gastropoda > Nudibranchia > Aeolidiidae > Berghia > Berghia stephanieae. The sequence continues at coordinate 27,448,795 of NC_088366.1, forward strand.
TTTAAAAAAACGGGGGGGCAAACAAAAAAAGGTTGAAAAGGTAAACAATGGCAGACTGGGATGTTTTCCGGAAAAACGAAAAACCCCCGGGGGTTTTCATTAAATTTTGCTCATTCGTTACATGAGCAAATTTAAAATAATATGCATAATTTTTATCTAGGGCTATCAACATACAGGCGTAGTCAATAAACCCAAAAGGGCCCAAATATGGTTCACCAGTTTGAATGGCGGTCGTCTCATTTTTTCCCAAAAAAAATTATGGGAATCTTTTGCATGAATGTATAAATTTTTTGTTTTGTCTGGAGAATATAAAATATATATATAAAATATATATATTTTAAAATATATAATATATATATATAATAAATATATATATAAATATAGGCAAATATTATATTCAAACGCAACCCAAAAATAAATCCAAAAAAAATAGATTATAGTTCGTTAAATGAATAGGGGGAAATTTTAAAAATGCGGGGGGGACTGGTAAAAATTTAATTTGCAGAATAAAGGGGATTAAAAAATGACAATTTTCAGGGGGGTCAAGAATGCCAAACCCAAAACCAATAACCTCAACAATTTGCGGGTGACGAAAAAATTTAAAACAGATTTTCCCCCCCCGGACTGGGGGCAAAAAAAATAAATTAAACGAGGTTCCCCCGGCCAAAAAAAAAAAGAATGAAAATTTTCATTATATATAAAATATTTTATATAAAAAATATTTTATATATATTTTATAAAAAAAAAATATATTGTTGTGTGGGGTGTGTTGTGTTTTTGGTTTGTTGGGGGTTGCGGGGTTTTTTAAAATTTAAAGGTGATTTTAAAATTTTACTATTATTTATTAAAAACTAATTTGAACACTAAAAGGGTTTAAAATATTGTTCCTTTCAATGTCATCACTTTTTTTTAAGGTTTTTGAAAGGGGCCAATATTGTTTACCCTTTTTCTTTGCATTGAAGATTTTATATTTTCCCAACCAAACACCATTTTAGTGCCCGAAAAGCTGTTCCCCCGACAGCTACATTGGGGGAGGGGTTGAACCCTTAAAAATCAGGACTAGCAATTGTGCCCAAAAAATATATTAAAATTTTAATATATAATATAAAATATATATTAAAAAAATATTATAAATATAATATATAAATTTTATATATAAAAAAAATATATGTAATATGTATCATAATGAAAAATTTTACCCCACATTTTCGCAACAAAAACCCCCCCATAAAAAAAACCCCATCGCCGAGGCATTCTATGAAGGTAGAGTCCATATATATTCGAGTGAGTTCAGTTTCTTAAACCCAATACTCGTATAACTAAAATTTCATAAATTTAACTAAATTTAAAATTCTGTTCATTGGTCGGTATATTTCCCTTTCGTTTGAAGGGTTTCACTCTGGCATAATACAAAAATCTATATTTTTTGGTCACATTAAAAAAAAAAGCAATCTGTCAATTCTTACTTCAGGAAAAAAAAAGTGGCTTGTATGATCCTTAGCTCTATTTTAAAATTATGTCACTAATAAATATCGGGTTTCCCCTTGATGTAGTTTTGTGATCTGACTATTCTCACTTCGACAAAGGGGCCCATATATATAAAAAGGGTTTCAGAGCCCTTAAATAGAATTTAACCCCTTTGATGTCATCTTGTTTTCACGTGTTACTATACCAAGGTAAAGGGCCTCTCCATCTATGATTAAACATATCCTTTTAAGTTTTAGTAAAGTATTTCTTTTTTGTATCTTTTATGAAATCGTTTCCTTATGCACAGTTTTAGAAATCTTAAGTGTAGACAATGTTTTTTGTGGTCAGCACTTTCTTTCCCCGATGTAAATAAAGAAAAGTCCATTCTCGGGACATTTTTTTTCGATTTTAAAACCCTACTTTTTTCCTTTCTTTCTTAATTTTCCTTTTTTATTTGTTTTGTTTGTTTTATTTCTCACAGTTTGTTTGTGTCTGTTTATTTTATGTTTATATGTGATTTGATTATCATAATTATTACAGTGCTCACCGTCGAGGAGCCCGCTTCTTGGGTGAAACATGACCAGGGCGAAATATCTGGCGGTTACACTGAAAAATGTAAGTGGCAGAGAAAAAGTTAATTTGCCTTTTCATTTCTGTATAAGATTCATCGGTGGTTTCTTTCTTTCTGTCCGTTTTTTTTCCCTGTTTTTGGGGTTTTTTTTCAATTAGGCCGCCCCGCCCCCCCCCCCCCCTTTTATTTATTTATTTTTTTTAAATCCAAAAGGCACTGTTTCTCTCTAAAAATGTATTAATTAAATGTCTTATTAATGTGTTTGGACTATCACTGATTATGACTTGTGTTGCACAATGGAAAAAGAAGCAGTGAAAATACAATCTAGGCCACTCAATGACGATTATTCTGACAGATGCGACGCTTTCCACAACCCCCCCCCCCCCCCCCCCCCCCCCAAAAAAAAAAAAAAAAAAAAAAAAAAAAAAAGAAAAAAAAAACACTTGAGCTTTGAATTACGCACATCCACTAACTGCTCAAAGGGTCCCAAGTCAACAGCAGCCCTTAAAATGTGGCGAGAATACGCTTGGAGGCGATTACAATTATTATTTTTTTCTAACAGAGAAAACCGGGGCTATGGATTTCCTTGTCACATAAATACGGGCTCCGTTCAAGCGCCGCTTATGATAGAACGAAGATGACGTCCCCTCCGGCCTTTGTTATTTTTTTGCCATCCGTTATGAGAATTCTCCTAAACTGTTTAACCAGACGGCAAAGAGTCACAACCTTCCTCCGGAAGTAAACGGACCACACAAAACTCGTGTAACCTGAGTTATAGCCAGGTTATACTTTAGCGAGAATAACTCATAAAGATGATCCCCAAAAACAATAACAAAACCAGAGGACGTCAACTTCATCATCTATATACGGTTAAAAGGTTACACATAGTTTTGTGTGTTGGATCATTATATTTCCCGGGTGGCCCAAAGTTGTGAACTTCTTAGCCAAGCGCATACTATCTTTGGTCCGACATCCGGGATGGTCCCATTGACGGTCGACGGGAAGTACCTTTGACCCCGATATGCCTCAGTTCCCCACCAACGAAAAGGTAGGTGATCCATGAGGGCACTAATGCGAGTGTCATTCCACAAGACCACATAGCCGCCTCAATTGGATTTCAATGTCTGATGTCACGTCGCCCAGCAACGGCGGCCATCGTGGTTCTAAACAAAGAAATCGGTACTTTTTATTCTTCATGCTGGCGATAACTTTCATATGTCTTGTGATCGAATGGCAAAAAATCAAAAAATGATCAGATTTGTAATGTTTGTTTCCCACTGGTACGCGTGTATGCTCGTCGGAGAAATATTTCATAAGGGCGTCCGCCATTGTTCCGATAGTTTAGAGCCAGTTACTTAAATTACCATGCGTCATTACGAGGGAAGTGACGTTACGGACTGTTGAAGCGTATTACTCAATTGACCCCGATATACTTCAAGCTCCCCCACCAACGAAAAGGTAGGTGATCCATGAGGGCACTAATGCGAGTGTGTGTCCACAAGACCACATAGCCACACTCAATTATCGACCAATCAAAACGATCTTAGCTTGTCCAGCTTCAAAAATGGATTTCTTTTTAAAATTTTCCATAATACCTAAGGGAGAGCTTTTGAACAAGTTAGGGGTCTATTGTTTAAAATTTTTAAGTGAGGTGGAAAATTGTAATAGAATTCTGGCCAAACGAATTCAAGTGTTTTGTCGGAAAAAGTAAGGCTGTTGGTTGCATGGCGTAGTTGAAGTGCACGTATTTGAGGTCTAGTAACCAAATTCTTTATGTGCCCATTGTTGTTATCGACATTTTTTTAATGATGCAAAATATTGTCAATTACAATAATGTTAAACTAGGCCATAAAATTGCGCTCGAAAGTCAGACCAGCATTTATGTACACGTCGGTGCATGTTCATTAGATAATCGATGCGAATTCTATCCCACCCCCCTTGCCTTTACCCCCCTCTCCACGGGCGCCCCCAACGCCACATTATCTTTTCACCCTCTATGTATTTACCATTCGCTGTATCTACACTAACAGTACAGCACACAACATGACGACAGTGCCAAAGGGAAAACCAGCCAATGAGATAGTAATAGTAACTAGCAACAACAAACTGCTGCAACAGCGACAGCAGCTGATATATTAACAACAAATGACCACCACTACCACCAGGCACGAAAATAATCACCAAGAGCAAGACAATGATGATGATGATGAGGATGATGATGATGATCATCATCATCATCATCATCATTCATCATCTCATACATCATCTCATCATCATTCATTTATCATTTCCAGCAACAGCATTGTGAGGCTCACCGAACTTGTGCTCACACTCAACACTTTTGAGTTCAAAGATGTATTTTTTCCATCAGATCTCAGGTGTTGCGATGGGCACCAAGATGGGTCCCCCATATGCTAACCTCTTCATGGGCTACCTTGAGGAAACCTCTTCCATCAGTACAGCGGACCTGCCCCCCAGCTGTTCAAAAGGTTTCATTGACGACTGTTTCGGCATAAGTCATTGACCCACAGCCAATTGAAAGGGTTCATTCCCAGCGATGGATCCTTCCAAACCCTCCCTAGAGTACACTTATGAGATTTCAACCTCTGAGGTGAACTTTTTGGACATCAAAGGGTGTATTGACCAGCACGGGAGTACGGACCACTGTACACACAGGAAACGGACAGTCCAGCTACCTGCTCTATCGGTCATCCCATCCGGTGAAGTGCAAAGACTCCATCCCATTCAGTCAGATACTCCGATATATAATACTAACAATAACGACAGCAGTAACAAATAGCTTCCAACATATTATAATTAAAACATCACTAAGTCACGAACAAAGGCGACAACAAATTTAATTCCTCCTTAGGACCATTTTCAGAATTTTCCCAAAATGACAGGCTTACCCAGCAGAAAAAAAGATTTTTAAAACTCAAACCAGCTCTCTACAAAAAAAAAATGTTCTTATTGATTAAACACAGATCATTCTCAAGACTTGTCATGTACAAAAAAAATCTGAATAAGCAAAATGTATATTTGTCGTAACAAATGTGACGATTTTGCTGGCAGGTGGTGAGGAGAGGGTTAATACCCAATGGAAATTTTAACGAACTCATTTCCGAGGAAGAGCGCCTCACCCAATCAAATCCGATCAGGAATTCAATCTTAAAAAGAAAGAAGGCGTATGTCATCATTATAATAATTGTCTATTTTATAATCCCAAATGGCGGTGGTCGCTAATATCCAACCTTACATTATGAATTATGTCTTTGAAATTTGGGAAAGGAAAAAACAAAAAAAAACCCGAACCAGAGTCGTGAGGAGTACTTCATTTTTTTCACGGCGAATCCCGTTAGACTTTCGACTGAAGTAGTAATAGAGTAATAATGGTGATTTAAATTTTAAAAAAATTATTCTCATGGGTTTAGGGGTAGCCTTATGAAAAAACCCCATCTTTTTTTTTTTTTTTTTACCCAAACCCTAATAGGAGATGATGATATGATGATGATGATGATGAAGATGATGATGATGAGATAATAACAATATAATAATAATAATAATAATAATAATAATAATAATAATAATAATAATAATAATAATAATAATAATAATAAAATGATAATAATAATAATAATAAAAATAAAATAATAATAATAATAATAATAACAATGATAATAACAATAAAAATAATAATATAATAATAATATAATAATAATAATAATAATAATAATAACAATAAACAATAATAATAATAAAAAAATAATAATAATAATAATATAATAATTTAAAAATAATTTAAAAATAATAATAATAAAAATATAATAATAATAATAATAATTAAAAATAAATTTAAAAATAATAATAATAATAATAATGTTGATGATGCTGCTGCTGATGATGATGATGATGATAATGATGATGATGATAACAGTAATAAAAATAAGTGACGTTTTATTAATTTTTGGCATATTATTTGAAACTTTCGGAATTCTATCTGTGGTTTCAAACTCAACCATTGAACACAATAACATTCTATTTGGTAAGCTAAGTAAGCGCTAGTTATTTTTTATAAAGTTTTCTCTTTGAGATCTGCAAGCCGTATGAGCTTTTTACTCATCTTTTTTTTTTTTTCTTTTTTTTTTTTTCAGATTTTCAACTTCGAGCAACACTATCAACATGTGTACTTTAGGAAGCAACTCGATTCAGTTCATCTTTTTAGAATCGGGAAAAATCGAATGAATTTACATAAAAAAAACACCATACATTAAAAACAACAAAATAAGAGTACAATGAAAAAAAAAACAATAAAAAAAACAATAAGATTTGTTTTTTTTTTTAAACCCCATCTTTTTTCTTTTTAAAAAAATTTTTGAAAGGTTGTTTGAAAATCGATCAGCGAATACTATTTTAGGTGAATATAAACGTTATTTTTCAAACAAATTGCCCATTTATTTGACCCGGCAAGTTTTACCAAGGGATGCTCTCTGGTAATTTTAGTACATAGAGATCAAAGATAGGTGTAAACATTTGCTTTCAAAATGAGTCTTGCCTTGGGGTAATACATGTGTTTAATATTGTGTTTTATCAAATTAGGGACATATAGAAGTTTAATTTATAATCCTTGGTTGACGCTTATTTGATTTTTGATTTATTTTAATGTACGATGTTCTTTCCTTTTGTTATAAATATCCATATTTTCCGCCTTGGCCTTCTCTACTATTTTTGGCGTGCTGCAACATGTTTAATTCTAATAAAGTCTATACAATACATTTCCAGTTCTAGTTATTGTACATTCTATTACATTTTTAAAAATTATGTACATGTATTTTGACTAATATGAAGAATAATCAGTTTAATTCATCTTACTTCTTAACTGTCGGTGGGAGAAGGTGAAGATATGTCTCAATCAAAATGAGCCCTGAATCAAATGCGTGCTCAGTCTCGATTTCTAAGTCTAGATAGTCAATAGCCCACAGTAGACAATTTGTGGGAGGCCTTCGAAAGCTCCTACATCCCCAGTATTCTTGTTCTAGTAGGGGGTTTGGGGGGGAAAATTTTTATAATGTTCTGGTGGGGGTTTGGGAAGAGGGAGACTTTTTTTTTTTTTTTTTTTTTTTTTTTGTTTTAAGTTTCCCCCCTCCCAAAAACCCTACTGAACTTATAAAAAACAAAACGAAAAGCTTTCGGAAGGTTCCCCCAATTTTTACAAAATAAAATATTTTTAGAGGACACTTTATTTCCCTATCAAGCTTTAAGAAAGTAAAAGGGGGAATTTGGGT
>NC_088366.1:27456214-27458714 GCF_034508935.2 Berghia stephanieae
GGCCGTTAACAGCGTTTTCTCTGTCCGAAAAAAAAATTGTAATATCGCCTAACCGGCGTCATGTCTCGTCCTAAATGTTAAATGTTGCTGTTGGTTAGGGACCCCTTCCTTGTAAAGCGCTGTGAGCACATTTAGTGGTTATTGTGCTATATAAAAGCTCATATTATTATATTTTATTTCTAGAGCTATTTTTATGGTCAATTTTCTTTTTTTACTTGAAAACTACGAATTTTTGAAATTTCAAGTGGGCAGAATTGCATAACATAGGCAGCTTAAAGAACCACTCAATATTCTATTTCATACCCGGGCATTCTCTTTGTCTCTTTAGGTGTTCGGCAATACCGTCATTAATTTTCTTTATTTTGATCGGTTCCTTCAGACAGCGTTGCTTCAGCTTTTTAAGACACTTCAAAATTTCGGCAAAATTTCTGTTAAGTAATAAAGTGTTAGACAATAAAACAATTTAAAAATAAATGAATAAATGAGTGCGTTTTTGGGAATATGGAAACTAAAACATATAGATACATAAATTACAAATGGGTAACAAATGAATAAATATATGGGTGATACATAAAAATGACAGTAGATAAATAGAATAAATGGATGAAGAATAATTAAATTGATCAATAGGTAAATAATTTTTTTAAACGATAATAGATAGAGAGATAGGGAGAAGACACAAAGATGAATACTGTTGAAGGCCTACGTGAATATAATGAGAGAGAGCAGGTCCGTATTGCTGTTGTGTGTTTAGGTAAAATACAACATCTGCCCGCCAGATTCTGATCACAAGGCATATGAAAAGTTCTTGCCAGCATGAAGAATAAAAAGTAATTATTTTCTTTGTTTAGAACCAAGATGGCCGCCGTTGCCGGGCGGCATGACATCAGACGACTGAATCCAATGTGTAATAAGTATGAAAGTTCAACACATCAAACATAATGTGCTTTTGAAGGATGCCCGTGTGTTATGACTGAGTCACGTTTGTTTGGAATCTGCGTATGGATAGTGTCATGCGCTTGCCGAGTGAGAATTGGATTCAGTAGTCGGCAACGGCGGCCATCTTGGTTCTAAACAAAGAAAATCATTACTTTTTATTCTTCATGCTGGCTAGAACTTTTCATATGCCTTGTGATCAGAATGCGTAAAAGTCAAAACATGATCAAATTTATGTGTATTTTTTTCCTCTGGATACGCTTTTATGCTCGCCGAGGAAATATTTCATACGGGCGCCCGCCATTGTTCCGATAGTTTAGGACCAGTGTTAATAAGTTACCATGCGTCATTAGGAAGGAAGTGACGTTACGACTGTTGAAGAGTATTACTCAAAAACTCGGATGGTAAACAAACAATAACAAATGCCGGAGTGACGTCAACTACGATGTATCTATTGTATCAGCTCCCTTGCATGCCTCCTGTATATAATGGCCTCGTCATCATCATCATCATATCTTGTCGCGCCAGTGAGTCAGCCAGTCCCGGGCAGTCTGGTTGTATTCCCTCAGGTCAGCATTGGTGCAGTGAGGTCCCAGCGAGCATTCGGACAGGATGTGGTCCATGGTCTGCCTGGGGTGACCGCAGGGGCATTCAGTGCCCGGTGAGATTTTCCATTTAAAGAGGTTGGTGGCGGTGTTTCCCACCTTTGCTCTAGCTCTGTTCAACGCCACCCAGTCTTTTCTCTTGAGGTCTGTGCCTGCTGGGAGCTTTTCTGTTGGGGGCTGGAGGGCATCGTTTGCTGTCTTGTCCCATTCTACCCATTTGTACAGGCGGAAGAATGCTGAGTGGTCTGGGTGAAGGCCCTCTACTGTGAGGAAGCTTTTCCTTGATTTGAGCCTGCTTTTGGGGCAATTGTGGTCATGAAGGGGGTGTCTCTGGTCCATTTCCTGTTTGTATTTTTGTATTTGGGCATGAGTTTCCCTCCGGATGTGTGGTGGGGCTATTCCTGCTGCACGGCAGACCAGTGGTAATGGTGTTGCTCTCAGCTCGAATAAAATTGATTTTTAAAAATGTATAGCCATTGTAAAATCGATCTTAGTAGCCAAAATCTTAAAAGTCCTGCATTAGAAAGATAAACATGTTAACGAACTGGCTAATTTTCACAGCAGATAATAATTTGATTTTTCCTGTTGTCGACACACAGACACACACACACACAAACACACACACACACACAAACACACCAACAAACACCAACAGACACCAACAGGCTCTTGCTTTCATCAATAAAGATATGATTGTCCATTTTAATATATATATACATATATATTATATATACAGTGGCGTGGGCCATTGGATCGAATGGTGCCAGCACCGCACCAATCTTTTAAAAAATCATTAACAGCATAATTTAATTAAAAAATAAAACAGAGATTTTAACTCCACTGTCTTTCGCCAACTCGCCAACAACATACTGCCTTTTTAGTCTCCACTCTATTCAAGATTCCGAGTCACGCATTGCGCCGACTCGTGTGTTGGTGACATCACTGCGCGAATTAGTGAC
>NC_088366.1:27464362-27469362 GCF_034508935.2 Berghia stephanieae
TGCTTAAAATTTAAATATGATAGAACGAAGTTTGCCCGTCACTCAGACCTTTGTTATTTTTTTTTTTTTGTTTCCTTTGTTTGGGGGGTATTTCTCACAAAAAATTTTAAAACCAGACTTAAAAAACGTTCGTTTTAAAATAGTTTTGTGTGTTGGTCCGTTATATTTCCCGGGATGGCAATGATGTGGTTTTTCCCGCCCCCCTGAGTTTTTTCAAACTTTTTTTTTATAAGGGAAAGTGATGTAATTTAAATATACAATTGAAAGGGTTTTTTTTTGGGGGGGCTTTTTTTAATCCATTTGGGGGTTTTAAATTTTTTTTTGTTGTTTTTTTTCCAAGGGTTTAAATATGGGAAAATTACAATTTTTTGTCTCCCAAACCATTACAAAATTTTTAGATTTTTAAGTAGGCAGGCTTGGTTTTTGCAAAACTAAAATTTTGCAAACTTTTTTTAATTTTCTAATCTTTTTATTGTGGGGGAGTGGAAAATTTCCCGTAGCTGGGTTGGGTTTTTAAAAAACACTCGTTTCAAAAATTTTTTGCGGGGTGGGGTCGGGGTTTTTTTTTTCCAACCCCGCGCCCCCTGTCCATCCAGAGCAGTGATTGAGTCTCTGGGTCTTGAATGTCTGGCAGAAAGTGCCTGCGATAGATTAGCGTCTTATCCTGAGAGTAGCAAGCAATTGTTATTGTCCGTTTCACGCTTTAGAAATCGGGATAGTATCCGACGACCACCAGATTGCTTCTAGCTACCGTCCTTTTGTTTTATGCTTGTGAGTTAACCTTTTCCAAGGATTCAACTTTGTGTATCCCCACAGCGGAACTCGAACCTTGAGAGTTACTTGTCGTTTGCCTTACTACAAAATTACAAATTGACACAACAAGAAATGAGTGAATAGGAGAGTGCCAGATAGAAGACAATAGAGAATAAAAATTTCGCGGCGGCGATGGGGGCTCGAACCCGCGAACTTACTGGTACAAATCCGCCTGGCCAAGAAGAGCGTGGCTCTACCGTCTAAGCTATCCACCACACTTTTCTGAATTAAATTGACACAAATTCATTTATTTATTTCTGAGACAACTCACCTGCTGGTAGCAAACAATGAATGATTTAGACTTTCCAGAATGTACCTCTGGCTTCAATATCAGAGAACGCTTAGTCTTATCAGTATAGTTTTTACTTTTTAACCAATTAACTGTCGTGATTTGGAAAATCACGTATTTAGACATTTGGCCAGAAAACTCGTCCTCCAAATTTCGATCGATTTAAATGACCCTCACCTTGGCAAAAACTCTCAAACTTGTCACTTCGCAAAGTCCCAGGTTTGAGAATTGTTGCCGTTATGAGGGTCATTTAAATCGATCGATGTTTGAAGGACGAGTTTTCTGGCCAAATTTTTAGATACATGTTTTTTGTAGAGCACGGTAGTTAATCATATTGAATTATTTGTTAGATTTGTGGCAAGAGGAAGGTACTATAACTTGTATGAAACTGATGGGAAATAATCGATGCTTCCACCATAATATGGTCATTCAATCTTTTGTTGCTATTCCTATCAAGCTATAAATGATATAGCAGATGCCTGTTTTTTCTACTAATACCTTATAATTATATTCACATTGATTTCTTACCTTTGACACTTTTTAATATTAATGAAGCAACCTGCACAGTATAAAGGAAAACTAGTGAACGAAACTGCCGAATACAAAACTTTATAATAGGGGTTCTCTAACTCTCCTCCGCCAAGTGAAGAATACATAAAATACATAAGTAATCTAGATTTGACGGAAGCTTGACAATTAGATATTATTTTCCACCGCCGATCACAGGGTGTGTGTAAATAATCTGTGCATCGTATTGTAATTATTAGATCTGATACATTGATGGACGTGTCAGCACATTCGATGCAAAGTGAGTTTTAACTAGGCTACTGTGGGGTGGGAATGTAAAAAAGTGTTGAACAAAGATGAATATAAACGCGTCAACATTAAAGACATCCCCCTCCCCCCCCCCCCCCCCCCCCCCCCCCCCCGGAAAAAAAGTCTTAAACGGAAAGCATAAATCTTAAAACCTTTCGTTACTCACAACAAAAACAATGTAAAAGGTTATACTTCACGTTAAATCCGACTGGACGTGAGAAAAGAAATAGAGTGCCGATTATTTTTTGTTGTTGTTGTTGTCGGCTGAAGAAATGTTTTGAGCTCAAAACGTTCTGTGCCAAGCATTTTTGAAGCTGATTTATCTATTTACCTCAACACATTCTACGCAATAGGATAGATTTATTAACCTTATATTGGTGGTGCACTGCAGCTTGAAGTGTCTGAAACGTTCATGGATGGAGTCAATGAGGACTATTTAATCAATATTATGGTAACAGCCAAAACAGTTACAAATCAGTATTCTGATTGCTTGTGTCGATACAAAATAACAACAAAGCCGCGAGTAATGTCTACAGCATTACATAACAATTCTTCTGGCGCTTTCGTTCCTTACGACTGTTGATGAGTCAGGTCGTAGCCTTCGTTAACAAAATATAGCCTGACATTGCTCTAAAAATTAAGTCACAACAAGCGGATAGTGTCTATTCATTCTGGTGAAGAAAACATACAATTTCACAATTGAAAAAAAAAAAAGTCAAGGTTTGCTTTGTTTGTTTTTGTTCTTAAGGGTTTTACGGCATTTGCAGCATGTTTAGATCACATCAGCGCCAGTAAAAAGGATGAAAATTGGATAGTTAATACTATTCTAAGTGTACAATTAAAAGGAATTGAGGAAAACGTATGACAAAGGGAATGGTTCAAATAGGGAACAGGTTTAGATTCCAAGAGCACACTATCATTGTAATTAGTTTGAGATTACCTAAATGTTTCATCTAGACACCAGCACAAAATCGGAACACACTCAAATGTTAATAAAGTATATATTAAAATTAGGAAAATAACAGTACATAACAGAGAGATGATTTACAAGGGAAAAAAATATCATCTCCCAATATTGTAACTATACATTCAACTGTTTCCCTCCTAGTCAAGGACTCTGGCCAGGTTCAGGACAAAACTTAGTAATCTCATTCCAAGACAATGACAGAAAGCAATTGGAAAACTGATGCAGGAGGATAGAAGACACAGCAAGTACCTCTTTGCCCACTATGGGAGGCCGGGAACCCCACCCAGGCCAAGGTGTGTATTTCTTATCATTTTTAATTACAAATTCACTTTTCAAGGTTCAATTCATCCCGACATAATACCGTTTTGAGACGGTGGGTGACAATTTATCTTTAGCTTTCCTCACGGTTATTTTTCTTTTAAAATCCCCGCTTTGATGATTAATTCATTCTTAATTTTTTCTCAAAGAAAGAGAAGCAGGAAAGGTGCATGCCGTGCCATACGATTTGTTTGTCTTTATCGATGAAGTTGAGATGCATGCACAACATCTGTCGTTAAGGGGCGGTTTGGGTCTAATTATTAGGAAAATCCTTCAAAAATTTGATTTTGAGATTTTGGTGGAAAATTATATTTTATTATCTTAGAAATATTATAATTGAAGTTCAAATTCTTAAAGTAGACTATAAAGGCACGAAATACACAGTCGAAAATGTTACAGGTAGTAAGAAATGTGTGAAAAACGGGAAGCTATTTTGCTATTTTCTCAATATGTCATTTTTCTAAGGGTATGGGAAACTGTGTCAAACGTTACTCAGAATCTTTTCAATGAAATTGTCTGAAAATTCCCACAGTTATCACAGAGATAATGTATTATGTCACCATAGAGAGATTTTTTTGATAAGATTTGTGAATTTTAAATTATAATCCTAAATCTGAATTTTTTACATCAATTTTGTCATAACATTTCGATTCTCAACTTTGTAATGATCTAATAAAAATTCCATAAGCTAAAGAAGTAAAATCTCTCTATGGTGACACACTATGGTACAATGTTGACAAGAGGTAAGAATATGGAGGTCATTCCTTTATTAGTTTTTGTGGAACGTTTGCCACAGGATTGTTATATTTTTTTATGTCAGACCCCCAAATTAGATCGCAAAATGGGTATCAACACAGATAATTAAAAATTTTCACCATAAATGTTGTTTTTAAAACTATATTGATGATACAGAATGATTAAAACCGCCCAATATAGGTAATTACATTTTTTTTTAGAAAAGACCCAAACCGCCCCTTAATGATGTGCTTTATTTATTAATCATTCAGATTTTGGAAAGCAACTTTCTATTATATTCTAATTATGCAAAATGAGAGTTTATATGCTTTATCTCTCTCTCTCTCTCTCTCTCTCTCTCTCTCTCTCTCTCCTTCTCTCTCTCTCTCTATCTATCTATCTATCTATCTATCTATCTCTTTCTCTCTCTCTCTCTCTCTCTCTCTCTCTCTCTCTCTCTCTCTCTCTCTATCCATCTATCCATCTCTCTCTCTTTCTCTCTCTCTCTCTCTCTCTCTCTCTCTGTGTGTGTGTGTGTGTGTATGTGTGCGTGTCCCTCTCTCTCTCTCACACTCTCTCTCTCTCTCTCTCTCTCTCTCTCTCTCTCTCTCTCTCTCTCTCTCTCTCTCTCTCTGAAAGTCTTGCCCATGAGCTATAATAGGACGTTTTACCAACCTGAAATAAGAGCAAAAATATTTTCAGGCTTGTACAAAGGAAGTGATAGAACTGAAATAGCTCCCATAACTAGGGGCAAGAAACATTTTTTTTACTTTGTTAGAAGTCTATCTTTCCACTTAGACAACTACCTTTGTCGTGCTCTAGAAGAAAAAAAACAATTTTAAAATTTGGCCACAAAACTCCTTCAATTATCGATCAATTAGAATGATCCTCGTCTTCTCAAAAATATCAAACCTTGGGCTTTTTATAGATTAAAGTACCAGATTTAAGAAGGGGTGACATGTTTTTTTTTGTTTTTTTTTGTTGTTGTTTTTTTTGTTTTGTTTTTGTTTTTTTTGTTTTGTTTTTTTTTTTTTTTTGTTTGTTTTGTTTTGTTTTTTTGTT
>NC_088366.1:27484362-27546862 GCF_034508935.2 Berghia stephanieae
CAAATTACGCAATATCCACTAAACGTGCTCAAAGGGGTCCCAAGTCAGCAGCAGCCCTTAAAATGTAGGACGAGAATGACGCCTGTGAGGCGATATTACAATTTTTTTTTTCCAACAGAGATAACATGGGGCTATTGGATTTCCATTAGTCACATAATATCAGGGCGAGCCGTTCAAGGCGTCAGCTTATAGATAGAACGAAGATGACGTCATTCCGGCCTTTTTTATTGTTTTTTGCCATCCGCGTTTATGAGTAATTCTCACTAAACTGTATTAACCAGACTTGGCTAAGAAGTTCACAACCTTGCCATCCGGAAGTATAAACGGACCAACACACAAAACTCTGTGTAACCATGAACGTTTATAGCCAGGTTAATACAGTTTAGTGAGAATAACTCATAAAGATGGATGGCAAAAAACAATAACAATGACCAGAGTGACGTCAACTTCATTCTATCTATAATATACGTTTAAGGTTACACAGAGTTTTGTGTGTTGGATCATTATATTTCCGGATGGCAATGTTGTGAACTTCTTAGCCAAGCGCATACTATCTATAGGTCCGACATCCGGGATGGTCTATTGACGGTCGACGGGAAGTACTCCTTTGACCCCGATATGCCTCAAGTTCCCCCACCAACGAAAAGGTAGGTGATCCATGAGGGCACTAATGCGAGTGTCATTCCACAAGACCACATAGCCGCACTCAATTTGATTCAATAGTCTGATGTCACGTCGCCCAGCAACGGCGGCCATCGTGGTTCTAAACAAAGAAAATCGGTACTTTTTATTCTTCATGCTGGCGATAACTTTTCATATGTCTTGTGATCAGAATGTGTAAAAGTCAAAACATGATCAGATTTGTAATGTTTGTTTCCCACTGGATACGCGTGTATGCTCGTCGGAGAAATATTTCATAAGAGCGTCCACCATTGTTCCGATAGTTTAGAGCCAGTTACTAAGTTTCCATGCGTCATTACGAGGGAAGTGACGTTACGACTGTTGAAGCGTATTACTCAATTGACCCCGATATACTTCAAGCTCCCCCACCAACGAAAAGGTAGGTGATCCATGAGGGCACTAATGCGAGTGTGTGTCCACAAGACCACATAGCCACACTCAATTATCGACCAATCAAAACGATCTTAGCTTGTCCAGCTTCAAAAATGAGAATTCTTTAAATTTCCATAATACCTAAGGGAGAGCTTTTGAACAAGTTAGGGGTCATATTGTTAAATTTATAAGTGAGGTGGAAAATTGTAATAGAATTCTGGCCAAAACGAATTCAAGTGTTTTGTCGGAAAAAGTAAGGCTGTTGGTTGCATTGGCGTATGTTGAAGTGCACGTATTTGCAGGTCTAGTAACCAAATTCTTTATGTGCCCATTGTTGTTATCGACATTTTTTTAATGATGCAAAATATTGTCAATTACAATAATGTTAAACTAGGCCCATAAAATTGCGCTCGGATGTCAGACCAGCATTTATGTACACGTCGGTGCATGTTCATTAGAAAGTCAATGCAGAATTCTATCCCCACCCCCCTCGCCCTTTACCAACCCTCTCCACGGGCTCCGCCAACGCCACATTATCTTTTCACGTCTATGTATTTACCATTCGCTGTATCTGACACTAACAGTACAGCACACAACAATGACGACAGTACCAACGGGAAAACCAGCCAATGAGATAGTAATAGTAACTAGCAACAACAGCTGCTGCAACAGCGACAGCAGCTAATATATTAACAACAAATGACCACCACTACCACCACGCACGAAAATAATCACCAATATCAAGACAATGATGATGATGATGATGATCATCATCATCATCATCATCATCATCATCATCATCATCATCATCATCATCATCATCATCATTTCCAGCAACAGCATTGTGAGGCTCACCGAACTTGTGCTCACACTCAACACTTTTGAGTTCAATGATGTATTTTTCCATCAGATCTCAGGTGTTGCGATGGGCACCAAGATGGGTCCCTCATATGCTAACCTCTTCATGGGCTACCTTGAGGAAACCTTCTTCCATCAGTACAGCGGACCTGCCCCCGAGCTGTTCAAAAGGTACATTGACGACTGTTTCGGCATTACGTCATTGACCCACAGCCAATTGAAAGGGTTCATCCTAGCGATGGACTCCTTCCACCCGTCCATAGAGTACACTTATGAGATTTCAACCTCTGAGGTGAACTTTTTGGACATCAAGGCTGTATTGACCAGCACGGGAGTACGGACCACTGTACACTACAAGGAAACGGACAGTCACAGCTACCTGCTCTATCGGTCATCCCATCCGGTGAAGTGCAAAGACTCCATCCCATTCAGTCAGATACTCCGATATATAATACTAACAATAACGACAGCAGTAACACTAGCTACCAACAATATTATAATTATAAACATCACTAAAGTCACGAACAAAGGCGACAACAATTTAATTCTCTCCTCACGGACCATTTTCAGAATTTTCCCAAAATGACAGGCTTACCCAGCACAAAAATAGATTTTTAAAACTCAAACCAGCTCTCTACAAAAAAAAAAATGTTCTTATTGATTAAACACAGATCATTCTCAAAGCTTGTCATGTACAAAATGAATCTGAATAAGCAAAATGTATATTGTGTCGTAACAAATGTGCCGATTTTGCTGCAGGTGGTGAGGAGAGGGTTAATGCCCAATGGCAATTTTAAACGAATTCATTTCCGAGGGAAGAGCGCCTCATCCAATCCAATCCGATCAGGAATTCAATCTTAAAAGAAAGAAGGCGTAAGTCATCATTATAATAATTGTCTATCTTATAATCCCCTAATGGCGGTGGTCGCTAATATATCCAACCTAACATTATGAATTATGTCTTGCAATTGTAAAGGAAAAACAACCAAACCGAACCAGAGTCGTGAGGAGTGCTTCAATTTTTATCATGGCGAATACCGTTAGACGTTCGACTGTAAGTAGATAATAGAGTAATAATGTTGATTTAAATAAAAAATTAATTCTCATGGGTTTCGAGGTAGCCTTATGAAGATAACCCCGTCTATTTTTTTTTTTTTTTACCAACCGTAATAGGAGATGATGATGATGATGATGATGATGAAGTGATGATATGATGATAATAATGATATATAATAAAATAATAATAATAATAATAATAATAATAATAATAATAATAATAATAATAATAATATATAATAATAATAATAATAATAATAATAATAAATATAATAAAATATAATAATAATAATAATAATAATAATAATAATAATAAATAATAATAATAATAATAATAATAAAATAATAATAATAATAATAATAATAATAATAATAATATATAATAATAATAATAATAATAATAATAATAATAATAATAATAATAAATATAATAATAATAATAATAATAATAATAATAAATAATAATAATAATAATGTTGATGATGCTGCTGCTGATGATGATGATGATGATGATGATGATGATGATGATGATAAAAATAAGTGACGTTTTATTAATTTTTGGAATATTATTTGAAACTTCAGAATTCTATCTGTGGTTTCAACTCAACACATTGAACACAATAACATTCTATTTGTGTAAGCTAAGTAAGCGTAAGTTATTATTATAAAGTTTTCTCTTTAAGATCTGCAAGCTGTATGAGGTTTTTACTCATCTTTTTTTTTTTTTCTTTTTTTTTTTTCAGATTTTCAACTTCGAGCAACACATTCAACATGTGTACTTTTGGAAGCAACCCGATTCAGTTCATCTTTTTAGAATCTGAACAATTGAATTAAGTACATAAAAGGACATCATACATTAAAAACAACAAAATAAGAGTACAATGAAAAAAAAACAAAAAAAAAAACAATAAGATTTGTTGTTTTTTTAAACCCATTGTTTTTTTTTTTTTTTAATTTTAAAAGGTTGTTTTGCAATATCGATCAGCGAATACTATTTTAGGTGAATACTAAACGTTATTTTTCAACTAATGCCCATTTATTTGACCCGGCAAGTATACCAAGGGATGCTACTCTGGTAATTTTAGTACATAGAGATCAAAGATACGGTGTAAACAATTTGCTTTCAAAATGAGTCTTGCATTGAGGTAATACATGTGTTTAATATTGTGTTTCTATCAAATAATGACATATAGAAGTTTAATTTATTAATCCTTGGTTGACGCTTATTTGGTTATGATTCATTTTAATGTACGATGTTCATCCAAAACAAAAGTTAAATATCCATCTTTTCTGCCTTCGCCTTCTCTACTATTTTTGGCGTGCTGCAACATGTTTAATTCTAATAAAGTCTACAATACATTCCAGTTCTAGTTATTTGTACATTCTATTATATTTTTAAAAATTATTGTTACATGTATTTTGACTAATGTGAAGAATAATTCAGTTCAATTTTTTTTACTTCTTAACTGTCGGTGGGAGAAGGTGAAGATATGTCTCAATCAAAGTGAGCCCTGAATCACTGCGTGCTCAGTCTCGATTTCTAAAGTCATAGATAGTCAATAGCCCACAGTAGACAATTTGTGGGAGGCCTTCCGAAAGCTCCTACATCCCCAGTATTCTTGTTCTAGTAGGGGGGTTTGGGAGGGGGAAAACTTTTTATAATGTTCTAGTGGGGGTTTGGGAAGGGGGAGACTTTTTTTTTTTTTTGTTTTTTTTTTTTGTTTTAAAGTTTCCCCCCTCCCAAACACCCTACTAGAACATTATAAAAAAACAAAACAAGAAGGAGCTTTCGGAAGGCTTCCCCAATTTTTACTAAAATAAAATATTTTGAGAGGACACGTTTATTTCCATAATCAAGTCTATTAAGAAATGTAAACGGATGGATTCGATCCTGACCCCTGGTTAAGTTGGATAGATCACTTAGAGATTATAGAGCAAAAGAAATGTAAATTAATTAAATGAACTTGAGCTCCGGGTTCTTAAAATTTCTAGATATAATCGCATTTAAGGCAGCAAGCAAATAGAGTGTCTAGAAACGATTCAAGACGAAGATGATATTAAGAGGGAAGTTTCAAATGGGATTTAAAACGGGAGAAAGGAGTTAAGCTTCTGATGTGCAATGGAATGTACACTACACCCATGTCATGATATGTGCATGTTTAACACACACACACACACACACATATATATATATATATATATATATATATATATATATATACAGTAAAATTACTTTAAACCGAAAGAAGCTAAACCGAAAAATACCTTAAACCTCAAAGAATTTAATAAATTGTACTAGTTTCTTCATTATCTTTGTACTAATTCTTATGATGAACCGAAATACTTCTAAGCAGGACTTTCTTTAAACCGAAACAACTTGAGAGCACCTTCCCTTTTTCTTTAAAAATTCGGAAGGAGGCCACATGTAATAATGCCTGGCGATATTAAACAAAGAGCGTAAGTATAAGATGAGAGTGATGGGTGGGGGGTAGGCAAACACTTCAATCACTGCACTTGGGCTTGGCCAACACCACAATCGCACAGACTGGAAAAGGAAGACAGCAGGTGACTGGCAGGCGAAAAATGAGGAAAGAGGGGGAGTCGGGGTGTAGAATCACGCAGGCGAGATGTTCTCATTCGTGTGTTGATGCTTTGGAACTGACTGGATTTTCAACACGACAATAAGGAGGGGGGGGGGGGGGGGGGGGGAGGGGGGTGTGGTAGACAACTTACAATTGACAGGCCATTTCATTTCCACTTTGTTTAAATGTGTGTGTGTGTGAGGGGTGGGGGGGGGGGGATCTATGTAATTAGGCCTTTGAACCTAATGGCTTTTCAACAAAAGAGAGATGTGTAGTAGACAGCTTAGGATTGACATGCCTTTTCATTTCCATTTCACTTCACCTCTGAGTCGCTGCACATAATTCATTGTCAATTATCACACAAGAACTTTCGATCTTATTTTAGCTTTGCATTTTACTAAAAGATGTCTAAAAGAAAGCACTGTGCTTACACGTTGGAGTTTAAAATTAAAATACTATGTGAAGTTGATGAAAAAAAAGTTGATCAAGACGTAGATATAATACAAGGCATCCGGAACTCAACTCTTTCAACAATTTTGAATTGAAAACGAAAACCCCCATTTTTTTTGATTAATGGTTACGAAGACGGCATTTATTCAACAACTCCATTTAACGGGAAACCCATGATACGATTAAATGAGCAAATTCCTTGATAAACATTGCAAAATGGGAGCTTGCTTTAAACCAAAATGTCTTTAAACCGAAATGGTTTAGAAGGTCCCCAAAATTTCGGTTTAAAGTAATTCTACTGTGTATATATATATATAAATTAATGTGCACTCATTTCTGGGGATGTTTGGTCATACTATTCTTATGTGTTCGTGGGGAAAAATGTAGACCGATTATCATGATTGTCTCTGCAATGCACCATTTTTCTTATTTAAAAAAAACTTTTACAGAGCTGAGTTTGCTTTGGACAAAAACAAGAAGAAGAAGAAAAGAGAGTTAGCTGAGGAACAAAAACAAGAGATCAGGGAGGCTTTTGATTTGTTTGACACAGACAAGGACAGAGCCATTGACTACCATGAATTGAAGGTAATCCATTTCCTAATATTAAAATTTTCTTTTTCTCTTTTAATTTTCGTTATTTTGAAACACACTCAAAGCAAAGCAAATTCCATTCAATATAATGATAAGGCGTGTAAGGGGAAGGGGGGGGGGGGGGGGGGGGGCAGAGATTCACAAACTCCATGTGATTTTTCAATCTGATTTTCAGTCACTACACCAAAATAGAACACCAAGGTCCTTGAATGTAGGTTTTACAGGTTTTACCCAAGGTTGTTTTTGAATAATCAATTTAATTTTCATTTACTGTTTAAAGTATGCAAACACAACTGTGGCATTATTCAATGACAGCAGTTTATGGTTTACTGTAAAGGAGGAAGTTAGGGTTCGAGTAATTGTTATTTTTTTTACTTTTAGGAATGGGAGTGCACATAGAATGGTTTGCTTCACCTAAGTCTTAATTTTTATTCACCAGTTATACATATGAAAGAAAGATGCCACTAAACAAGCTTAAAATTTACCTTTACTTTTTACACTATGAGTTCCATAGGTCATCACCGCAACACTCTAAATCCAGTCCAATGAGCAGTGTAGGCGGGGGTAACAATGAAAGATGAAAGTCTTTATGGATACAAGGGTGTACAATGGGATGATGATGTCTCATTAGGTCCCATGTATATTTTTATGTTTTAATTAGTATTACGAAATATTTATTATGTCAAAGTCAAATGCTTCATTATATTCCTCGTGTGACAGTATAGGAGTGAGAGAAAATATATTATAAGATAGAGCTCGAGTTATGTGATAGTGTGAGAGTTACATTTGGAACATGAAAGTATTTTATCGTGACTTTCTTTTTTAGGTTGCAATGAGAGCTTTGGGGTTTGATGTTAAAAAAGCAGATGTTCTCAAAATTCTAAGAGACTATGACAGGGAAGCAACAGGCAAAATATCTTTTGATGATTTCAATGAAGTCAGTAAGTACTTTTGTTTTAGTCTTGCACTTACAGTTTGGAAAATTTGATTTGAAATACAGGTGCATGATTAAAAACATTTAATTTGTATTTGTAAAAAAAAAAAAAAAAAAGTTAAGATGAAAGTGTTTATTACTGTTTTTAAAAATATCAAATGTTATGATTAGTTTTTCATTTTATTGTACACACCAAAAACCAACGTGTAATTTCTTCTCTGTTTGATAGAATTCATTATCCCTTAAAATAACTGGATTTGTGGGTTATTTTTTATTTATTTTTATTTATTTATTATTATAATTTTTGTTTTTTTTTTGTTTTTCTCCTTCATTGTTTTGTTTATTATTACATTCAGTGACAGACATGATGCTAGATAGAGATCCTCAGGAAGAAATACTCAAAGCTTTTAAACTCTTTGACGATGACTCATCAGGGAAAATCAACTTACGTAACCTTAGGCGTGTTGCAAGGTGTGTATACCACTTGTACAGTTTTTGACAATTTTTACCTGGTTTGTTTTCTTTCTTTACTTTTTATGTATCAATTTGATCAATGCTACAATAGGAGATTTTTTCATGGCCCTGTCTTGTATGACAGGAATTGAAGCCAAATTCAATATCAAACCTTTGAATGAGAGAAGAAAAAAGCATTTTGAAACAATGAACGATTTATACAAAAACTCCTCTCCATAAATTGTAGAATTTAAAATCAAAGAACCCCACTATTCTATAACAAATGTCCTGTTTATGACCCTTTATTATTCTTTGTATCTGTTTTATACTTATACTCCTTCATACCTTACGTAATGGTATAATAAGTGCATCTTCTCTGCGACCCATGATTAACTCAGTAGATGATTAATTGAGTAACAAGCGAATAATTACGAAGTGAAGCAACTGATACTTTATAAATTATACAGCCTTTTCATGATTGTCACCCTTGGCTATTCTGTCAAAATTTCTCATCTCCATATTGTGACTAATAGTTAGTCTCAAAGCGATATAATACTGTGTTATGTTGTGATGAATCGGGCCACGAGAAGTGAATTTAGAATCCAAATGATAAGATCTGCAAATTTTCGAGTTATTACAGAGTAAGAAATTGTATTTTTTCTCAAATATAATGAATAAAAATTAATCCCAATTTTCATGTTTATATCTAAATTCAATTTCCAGCACCTAACTTATCCTGATATCACACCACTTTTTTAGTCGGTGGGTCGCATATAACGAACTGATTTTTATTTTTCCAAATAAAGTCATCTTTCTCTTACAAGTATTTTGATATATTTAACAGAGAGTTAGGAGAGAACATGACGGATGAGGAACTGCGAGCTATGATAGATGAATTTGATCGGGATGGAGATGGAGAAAGTGAGTAAAACTAAAACTACAGTTTACCAGCTGCTTTCATTTAAATTCTTTTTTTTTTCTTTCTTTTTTTGCCTCATAATTTAAATATTTGGATCAACTTCAAAATGAAATAGGTTAGTATTTGTAAAAAAAAAACAAAGTCATTATTTATTGTATCTACTATTGCCCTATGAGCTCTCCTGAAGAAACAGCACAATTCAACAAACATAGGCAAGGAGGCTACTCATATTCTATGTATTTTATAATTTACAGTACCTTTACATTTATTGTCTTGTCTGGGATGTGACATGATTGGGTTTGAGTTTTGTCTTCATTCATCATCAGCTTTTAATTTTTTTGAATTGTCTTTATTAGGTTGCGTAAATCAACAACAAACCCTGTTTTTTTTTTGTTTTTTTTTTGGTTTATTTTTAGAAAGCTTAAAGCACACTTATTTATGTAAATTAACAACTAAGAGTAAAAGAAAGTTTATGTTATTATACCTCTCTTCTTTATTTTGTACATGGACAAATCACTTTTCTCATTTGGGCCAGAAAACTTTTTTTAGATAAAAGATGACCTAGCTCTAACCTGTTAGGAAAAAAACAATCTTAAACTATTTAAGTTATTTATCAAAATGAAAATGAAAATGGATGAGTTGAGAAGACAACACAATGATATTTAATAAATGTAAAGAGGATATAAATGAAATTGTAATCATTATAAGTGTATATATATAAATATATAATATATATATATATATATATATATATATATATATATATATATATATATATATATATATATATATATATATATATACATATATACATATATATTACTAATTAGAGTCATTTAAACAGTAACAGCTATACCGCCAGGTGTGAGATGGCAAAGTCAGGATTATCGCAAGGGTCCATTGTCCAATGCAAGAGCATGGATGTTTGTGTGTGTGTGTGTGTGTGTGTGTGTGTGTGAGTGTGTGTGCCTATGCTTTAATGTGTTATGCAGAGCCTGCATGTGGTGGGATGAGATGCATTAATATTATTATCATTATTATTATTATTATTATTATTATTACTATTATCATCATCAGTGGTATTATTATTACAACCTTCACTTGTTGAATATTAGTTGTAATTGTATTTATGGATCTACTTCTGTTATTTTTTCACTATTATGATTTAATTTTTCCCTTTCAATTTCAGTAAACGAAGAGGAGTTCATATCCATCATGACAGGAGATACATAAAAGAAGTGAAATTGTTAGTTAGTTCTACAAAGTAGGTTGATCAAAATCTCAAATAATCCCTTCCAACATTCATTGCGCATTTCTCTGACAGATCTGTCTCCATTTAAGCCACGATAATATTACAATTTTTGTCTAAGTGAGACTGAAAGTAGCAAGTTTAGTAAGCATAAGAGAGAGAGGGGAGGGGGGGGGGATCACACAAGAGAGAGAGAGAGAGAGAGAGAGAGAGAGAGAGAGAGAGAGAGAGAGAGAGAGAGAGAGAGAGAGAGACTATCATGAATGTATAATTGTCCCTATTGCCAAAACAAATGTTTAGAGCATTCTTCAGCGTCACGTGATTTTGGTATTTCATTTCCGTTGTAAGCAAACCTAGGTGCTCGGCGCTCATAGCATTGCATTGTGTTTTGTTGTATATTGTGTGTATACATTTTTATTACAAAGAGCTCCGCCCATGTCTAGAAAGAGAATTATAGCTTTACTCGTGTTCCATGGTACTTGATGATCAGAATCAGATCAAGACTGATTATATTTTCATTTTGGGGATTTGACATTTTAACTACTAGTGAGTAAGACGAGTGTAAAAATACAAGATTGAATGATTGAATGGAATTGAAGTAAACTGTTACATCCTAATTCAATCCCTTTATATTAACTGATGGTTGCTAACAAAAGCTGAATAATCATTTATCAATTTCTTTTTTTTTTTTTTTTTTTGTCTTATTTATTTTAAAATCAAATGTAGTACGATCCTCAAACTACATACCAAAGATGTCTCTGGTCTTTACTGTTATATGTACTTAATGTTTCACTGTAATGAAAGAATGTGGCAGTATAGTGGTAATGAGTATGAGGAAAATAATAATTCTTATCATAGTATTTGATATAAGAACCTGATAATCCATTTACTTATGTTAATGTGAGGAAATGGGAAGCTCTTGTGACAGAAATCTGGAATTGAAAACGACATGTCATAGAGCACTTGCATAAATCCAGCTATTGATTCAGATAAAAAGTCATGACACAATGGGTGCCTCCTTTGTGATTTATCTTTCTCATTTCTTAGTAAGGGTATTGACTATTATATTGAAAATGCCTCGAGTTTGATTTATCCCTTTCTACAAATACATGTACTTATTTTAAAAACTTTAATGGGGATTTCATATTGTTTGCTTAACATTAACAATCTCATGCATTTACAGCAGCAATTTTATGTTTGAATGAGCAAGGCTAGTACTCTGTTTTGCTTTATTTTAGCTATTATTCTGTTTTGCCTTATTTTAAGGTAATAGCAGCACCCAAAAACAATGGCATGGTGGGATATAAAAATGGTGTAAAATAGAGGTATACAAAAAAAAAAAAAAACGAAGCAAGGAACAGACCTAGAACTAGAATAAATCCATGCATTCCATTTCACTTGTAAGATTTACATGTTTTGTTTTGTTCATGAAAGCATTTAAAAGAAATCGATGCATCACACAGTACTTACTTAGTGAGTACCTCATATTTGTTGCTCTTTGTGTTTTTTATTCCTATCAATATTATTATTCCAATTATCTTACAGTTCAAAATGTAATAATTTGTAAATGAAAATGTATGGTTAATACAGCTAGTTGACATGCTGAGAATAAATATTATTTCAAAAAGAAAAGATTGTTGGAGTATTCAATGCATATTTAGCTGCTCGAAGCTCAAAAGAATAAAGCACAATGGAGTTGAATATAAAATCTAACTTGATTGACAAAGAGAAGTGGTGTGGACTTTTCCTTCAAAATAAACAAACAGAGAAGACTGTTTTAACCAGTAACAACAAAAAACAAAAAAATGTCAGATAAACAGACAATTTTTTTTTTCAATTTATCATTGTTACCAGGCTCAATAACCTACTGCGGCTTTCCGGTCCATGGGAATGACACTGTCGGCCACAAAAAGTTTTCACTGACATTTTTTCATCATACTTGGGTGTAAAATGAGTTACAGTGTAGTCTTTGTGAGAGAAAATTATAATAGTGATTCAGGAAAAAAGTGCGGAGCAGGCACTTATATAAATAATAATGAGAAATAAAAGGAGTAGAGAAGTCTCAGTTGGAAACAGAATGAAAATGTTACAGTTACAGTAACAAGGAGCCAAAAAAACCTGAGACTCAAGTGGTATGGTACAAACTTCCTGTCTCATTGAAATTTCATGGGTTCCGATGAGTTTATCTCTTTCAGTCCCCCGTGGTAGTTGTGAGAAACACAAGCCCCACAATAGTTACTAACTTTGAAAGTCACTTTTTTGATTAGGCAGAAGGTAGGCTATAGTGCTAATGCATTTCACTTGCTAACTTGAGTGAGGCAGTGAGTACTCAGTTGGATTTCAGGTTTGTCTTCATATTGTGATGTTTTTATTCTGTTTTCATCTGATCTCTTTTCCTTTTATTTCTCACTTATAATAATCCCTGACTGGAATTATGTCTCATCTTAAATGATTGATGTTGCTGTTGACTTGACGCAACTGCAGTATGTTCATGATTGAGCACCATTCCATGATTATTTTTCCCCATTACAGAAGACTCCGGATAAGACAATGTCCAGGGGAACAGGAAAAAATAATCGACTTAACCGATAAGCAACTTAACCGGAGTGTAACCAAATGAGCAAAAATGCATGTGAACAAAGCAAGCCAATCTAGAATAAGTTATGGCCCTTCATGTCTCACTTTCCGCTGAAGTTGCTTGGTCGCATCGAATTGACCAGAGAAGTAGAGGTCCCTGTAGTGGTCACGCTTCTTGTAAGTCATCGAGAGTGAATTGTCTGGTATGCCATTTCCTCTTCATGATTTTCTGTCACATGCCAGACTTTTGAAGGCATTAATCAGTTTGATCTTTCTTTTCAACGATAAGGTTGTCAACCTTATGTTTGCCATTTTAGTTGTAGACTTGACATGAATTCTTGATAAAATTGATACTAATTAAGAGGGTCATTAAATTGAATGCCTTGGAATAGAAATTTATTTTTTTTCTACAAATCTTGACTTGAAGTTGCAACCATGTAAAATGTGAGATGGATAAATCAAAGCTATTCGATAATGCTCATGTACATTGAGCATAGACGTCAGGCAAAGCACCTACGTCACATCAGTGTGTGCCAATCGTTCGTAGATAATCTTAACCAATGAAAATTCTTACTGGTAGCTTTTTTAACCAATGGAAATACTTGTTTATTTGTGTTTTTATTGTGGTCACGAGTGACAAAAAACATCGACTTAAGCAACATCGACTTATGTGGAGTGTTTTGTTTTTTTTACTAACGTTATATAGGAAGAAGGGAGAGGGATCAAGAAAAAAAATCGACTTGGGTATAAATTAACTTAAGCAACGTCGACGTGTCCACTGTATTTAAAATATGGCTTAAGTGGATCAATGAACTTACTCCCTTGCAGTTTGATTCAACAGATTTTCACCAAAAAGGGTTTGTTTGCTTTTAAGTGTTTTACGGTGATTATGACACATTAAGGTCATATCAGCGCCAGTAAAAAGGAAGAAAATGGGATAGTCAAAAAAAAAAGTAAGACAAAGGAGAATTGTTCAAATAGGGAACTGATGTAGATTCCAAGAGCATGCCATTAATGTGTTCATTTGCTATCACCAGCAGAAACCAGCACATGATCCCTCTAAGAAAAATATATTAAATGTATAAAAGATATGTTCTAAACAAAAAAAAATATAACTATCAAACAGAGAGATAATTAATAAGACAAAAATATCATCTCCCAAAACTAACACTCTACATTTGACTGTTACCCTCTCAGCCAAGGACTAGGATAAAACCAAGTAATCCCATTCCAGGACAAAGACAGAAACCAGCTACAGGGGGATAGAAATAAAAGACACAGTTAGTGACCTCCTGCCCACCATGGGAGATCAAAAGACCCTGCCCAGTAAAAACAGTTTAACTTACTAAATCCCAGCGATTTTTGCTAGTTTTCAAAATTGGAAAAAATGTATAAAAAATGAGTAAGTACATAGATAGTTTCATTCAACTATCATTAACATGCAAAAACTAAAAACATTAGCTTTGATACTACGCCTATAATTTGTCTCAGAAAAATGTAATAAATAGGCATGAGGAAAAGTAACCCGGGTAAACTACGGATATAGTTGGTGTTGTTAGGGTTGAGTGAGTTAAACCAAAATTCAAGTAATTTGGTAAACCATCTTAGTTTAGGACTTGTTGGGTCAGTTGGGTTCTGGTGCGGCTGTGTGGTCTGATGGTATGTCATTTGACTTGCGACTCGTATGTTGGAAGATTCTAACACAATTGTGGCTGGTCCAAGCCCAATGTTGAGTCCTTAGAAAAGGAACATTCTTGTATATAAAAAAAATACTATCTGATAACAGTTAACTCAGTTGAAAAGAAACCATATGATCACCCTAATGGCTAAATTTCCCTTCCTACATAATTCAGTGTTGCTGCTGGATGTCAAGTGCTTCGGGCACATTTTAGTGAAGGGCATACTACTTTAAATTAACAATTACATTTTTAAGGAAAGAAGTCTAAAAGTAAGAAAAAAAACAACATGGTATGATCCTAAGTTATCATTACCTACAGAAGTTGTCATTATTATTAATTGCTTCCCTCATGATAGACTTAGAAGGAAAAAAAATTATCTCTTGCCCTGGAATAGTAATAGCCCTACAGAGCCCTAATGCCCATGGAACTGGAGCTTTTCCTGGTTTCTGTATGGAAAACGGAATTACTGCATAATTGATAATTATTGACCCAGCTCCCCGATTAACTGGAAAGTGGATTGAGGAAACTGCAAAATGCCTATTCTAAGTTGAAGTGCCTAGTCACTTAAAATTGATGAAAGCACTTCAAATTTGTTTCTTAAAAGGAAAACTGTAACAAAAAGTATCAGCAGACGCCTAAATTCCTGCTAATTGGGCGGGACACACTTATTATATTATCCACAAACACATGAAAACATGAATTGCTATATAGGGGCAACAAGGGAGAATGATGTACAATTTTAAAAATTCATCTCCCATGGGTAGGAAGGAGGCAGAGAAGGACGGACGTCCCTGATTCCTAGTTAAAAAGATAGCAATAAGACTAAAACAAAGCTGTTTTTTAGCTGGTTTCAGACCGTAACAACTACTAGGTCCCTGTTAGATAGGAAACTTATCTATTGCAAAGACCTTATTGTCACAGCCACCCAATCATGGATGAAGAGATCAAACCTAAGGGTACTGAACCCCTTGCTTGTGATCCAAGCGCATTGCCAATAGCAATGCGTTTTTAAGGCTTTTACGAAGTTCGTGACACATTTAGGTCATTTCAGCACCAGTAAAAAGGGAGAAATTGGGATAGCCAAATATTCTAGATTTACAATTGGAAGCCCTCTAGAAAAAGTTATACATAGGGGAATGGCTCAAATAGGGAACAGATCTCGATTCCAGCGCACACCATCAGTCTCACCCAGACACAAGCACAAGATCCCACTAAGAAGAATACACTCAAAGGTTTACAAATCATATATATAATTCAAAACAAAACAAAAATATCAGTACATAGCAGAGAGATGATTTAATTTACAAGGAAAAAATGCAATCTCCCTAAAACTACGATATATTTGACTGTCTTCCTCCCAGCCAAGGATTTAGGCCAGGGGCAGAACAAACCAAGTACAGTCCATGACACCTTTAAACATGGTCATCGGGAGGTTGCTTAGACATGCTTGATGCCAAAGCGAGCTTGAATTTGAAGGTCCTAATCCAGAGTTCCATGAATTTAATTTAACGAGTCATTTCTCTTTGTTGGTTAGTCACGATTGCACAACACCATGCGATGTTGCTCCATTGTTACCCGCTGTTGTACTGTTTGGTTTGGGCTTTTTTTTCTTTTCTTTATTTAATTCTATCTGTTTTTAATACAGATGGTCTAATAATTCATCAGATAAAAATAAAAATGGAATAAAAACACTCAATCTGTTAAAAAATATGAAGTAATGTAGTAATAGGGGAGAATATTCTTGTTGAGGAGGGTCCTTCTTGTTTTGGTGAAATAACTTCAGTAATTGAGCTTTGCAAACTAGCATTAGGCATAATTGTATGTAACACTCTCCCTTTTTTGTTAATTTTTTTTATGTGTCTATGTGTAGCCTGTAAGTGTGTATGTGTCTGAGTGAGAGTGTTTGTGTGTGTGTATGTGTCTGCCTTTCTCTCTATCCCTCACTTGCCTTCTTTCCATTTCTCTTTCTCACTCTTACAGCTGTAGTGACTCGTTTGTTCAAATGGCCATGAAAGAGAATGATAACATCAGAATCGGATTTGGTCTTGTACTTGTATGTAACAAAGTGTGCGGGAAGCCGGAGTTACATTAGTTTATATATAGCAAATATTTGGTAAGAGACAAGTAGCATGCTTGAATCCGAAATGTGCTTAATGATGGCAAGGTCTGTAATCCCATTGCAAAACAAAGACCGGAAGCAACTCAGAAAACGGATAGAAGACGGAGTAAGTGACCTCCTAGTGTTATCAGGAACACATATTATATAATTATTATACAGGTGTAATATGAGAAAATAAATTAACAATAAACAAACTTCATCCCAGTTTGTAGGAGTCAAGCAGGCAAGTTTCCCACCCAACAAGATAGCATTGGAGTTGACCTTCAGAGCCAAAAACCCAACGAGTTTCAGTTGTGTTAAACAGACAATAATAATTTCAGCTACCCTTTAGAAAGGACAATGATCTATTGCAAAGGTCTAAATGTAACAATTACTCAATCACAGCTGGATGGATAAAGGGGTCATAAGAATAGAAAAGAAAAACAAGACTAAACCAATCCGTACTGAACAACTGGCCCGAGTGCCCTTCCAAATGCTGTCAGTCAGAAATCCTAACAAGGCAAAAGAAATGTCCAAATCAATTTTTATTTTTTGAATATATGTTGTTTATAATTTTTTTTTTTTTTTTTTTTTTTTAATCAAGATTTTTAATTATAAATATAAATGCAATGTAATGAAAGCTATGATAGTTGAGTTTAAGTTAATGAATTGAAATTAGAAGGAAACAAAAAAAAAAGAAAAAAATCCTGACTTTTTCTGGACACGACTAGAATCAAAACTACGTAGTTATAATATTAACCTTTACCGCCACTCGTGGGTCTATTAGACCCACCCCAAGTACATATTCTGTCATTGTGTCTTTGAATGAGTAAATAAAAACTTGAAACTCTAGATATGCTTCCTTCAACCATTTTTTGTTATGTGGATTGAGTTTTTTTTTTTTTTAATTTTCATGGAAATTGTATTTTATATGAATTTTTTTCACAACCCTATAAAATTCTTTAGCGCGGCCACTCGCGGGGTCTGTTGGACCCGGTAACGCACAAAGAGAGTTTTATTCCTCATGCCCCATTCGCCACTCGCGTGGTCTTTCAGACCCGCCGACAAGCGAAGAGAGGAATACGTTCGCCACCCGCGTGCCCGACGTGTCACTTACTTACGTATCAATTATGGTTGCCAATTTGGCATTCTTTTTGCCAAAAGCAAAATTTATAGATATTTTGTATAAGTCTATTGGAGTAGTGGCAGGGAGAATGTCTTAATAGATTACTATTTACACAGATGTTTCTGTATTTACAATACAACAGAGTGATCAACGCAATACTAATTTATAGTGCACTTTCTGACTGGTATCAACTGGTTGTAATGGGTTATTTTTTGAACGTCGATTTTGGCATGATTCCACAAAATAATCTTGTTGTGTCCTAAAAGAATGCGCCGAGTCATGACCTGACCTAGCCGTGTGTCGTCTATGTCATGTGTACTCATGACCTTTTCTACTCGTTTTGCCCGCGACAGTTTACAAATATTATTACTTCTGCTTTTACAAAATATCGATATATTTCTACAACTACAATTGCCAGTTTTGTATTTTGCCTATTGAGGCGGTGTGTCTTTTTTACGAAACCCGCCGAAACCCTGCGAAACCCTGCGAAACCCGCCGAAACCCGACAAATCCCGACAAAGTATTGGGAAGTAGGTGGCACTGGGGAGTGAACCCAGAACTCAGGGAAGTGTACACCATTGGGGAGTGAACCTGGGACTGGGTTTCGGCGGGTTTCGTAAAAAAGAATCAGTGCTTTTTTACGAAACCCGCCGAAACCCGACAATATGCAGCAAAGTTATGGGAAGTAGACAACCGTGGGGAGTGAACCCGAGACTCAGGGAAGTGTACACCAGTCGGGAGTGAACCTGAGACTAAGGTTATCGGCCGGTTTCGGCGGGTTTCATAAAAAAGAATTAGTGCTTTATTACGAAACCCGACAATATCCGGCAAAGTTATGGGAGTTTGGCAACAGTGGGGGGTGATCCTGGGAGTCAGGGAATTGCACACCAGTGGGGAGTTAACCTGGGACTGTGTAAAAAGGATATCAGTGGGAAATAAACCTGGGACTAAAGGGAGATGGATACCATTGAAAGTTGAAGCCGGATATGGGAGTTGAGTACCAGAGGAGAATGAACCTGACACTATAGAAGGTGGGCGCCAGTGGGGAGTGAACCTGGGACTCAGGGAATTTCACACCAGTGGGGAGTTAACCTGGGAATGTGTAAAAAGGATTTCAGTGGGAAATAAACCTGGGACTAAAGGGAGATGGATACCATTGAAAGTTGAAGCCGGATATGGGAGTTGAGTACCAGAGGAGAATGAACCTGACACTATAGGAGATGGGCGCCAGTGTGGAGTGAACCTGTGAATCAGGGAAGTGCACAGCAATTGGGAGTTAACCTTGGACTGTGGGAGATGGATAACTGTGGGTATCCGAGCCGAACTATAGGAGTTGGGTACCAGAGGAGAATGAACCTGACACTATAGAAGGTGGGCGCCAGTGGGGAGTGAACCTGAGATTCAGGGAATTGCACACCAGTGGGGATTTAACCTGGGAATATGTAAAAAGGATATCAGTGGGAAATAAACCTGGGACTAAAGGGAGATGGATACCATTGAAAGTTGAAGCCGGATATGAGAGCTTGGTACCAGAGGAGAATGAACCTGACACTACAGGGGGTGGGCGCCAGTGGGGAGTGAACCTGGGACTATGTAAAAAGGAGATCAGTAGGAAATAAATCTGGGACTAAAGGGAGATGGATACCATTGGGAGTTGAAGCCGGATTTGGGAGTTGGGTACCAGAGGAGAGAGAAACCTGACACTATAGGAGGTGGGCGCCAGTGGGAGTGAACCTGGGACTATGTAAAAAGGATATCAGTGGGAAATAAACCTGGGACTAAAGGGAGATGGATACCATTGAAAGTTGAAGCCGGATATGGGAGTTGAGTACCAGAGGAGAATGAACCTGACACTATAGGAGATGGGCGCCAGTGTGGAGTGAACCTGTGACTCAGGGAAGTGCACAGCAATTGGGAGTTAACCTTGGACTGTGGGAGATGGATAACTGTGGGTATCCGAGCCGAACTATAGGAGTTGGGTACCAGAGGAGAATGAACCTGACACTATAGAAGGTGGGCGCCAGTGGGGAGTGAACCTGGGATTCAGGGAATTGCACCAGTGGGGATTTAACCTGGGAATATGTAAAAAGGATATCAGTGGGAAATAAACCTGGGACTAAAGGGAGATGGATACCATTGAAAGTTGAAGCCGGATATGAGAGCTTGGTACCAGAGAATGAACCTGACACTATAGGGGGTGGGCGCCAGTGGGGAGTGAACCTGGGACTATGTAAAAAGGAGACCAGAAGGAAATAAATCTGGGACTAAAGGGAGATGGATACCAATGGGAGTTGAAGCCGGATTTGGGAGTTGGGTACCAGAGGAGAGAGAAACCTGACACTATAGGAGGTGGGCGCCAGTGGGGAGTGAACCTGGGACTATGTAAAAAGGATATCAGTGGGAAATAAACCTGGGACTAAAGGGAGATGGACACCATTGAAAGTTGAAGCTGGATATGGGAGTTGAGTACCAGAGGAGAATGAACCTGACACTATAGGAGGTGGGCGCCAGTGTGGAGTGAACCTGGGACTCAGGGAAGTGCACACCAATTTGGAGTTAACCTGGGACTGTGGGAGATGGATAACTGTGGGTATCCGAGCCGAACTATAGGAGTTGGGTACCAGAGGAGAATGAACCTGACACTATAAAAGGTGGCCGCCAGTGGGGAGTGAACCTGGGAGTCAGGGAATTGCACACCAGTGGGGATTTAACCTGGGAATATGTAAAAAGGATATCAGTGGGAAATAAACCTGGGACTAAAGGGAGATGGATACCATTGAAAGTTGAAGCCGGATATGAGAGCTTGGTACCAGAGGAGAATTAACCTGACACTATAGGGGGTGGGCGCCAGTGGGGAGTGAACCTGGGAATATGTAAAAAGGAGATCAGTAGGAAATAAATCTGGGACTAAAGGGAGATGGATACCATTGGGAGTTGAAGCCGGATTTGGGAGTTGGGTACCAGGGGAGAGAGAGAAACCTGACACTATAGGAGGTGGGCGCCATGGGGAGTGAACCTGGGACTATGTAAAAAGGATATCAGTGGGAAATAAACCTGGGACTAAAGGGAGATGGACACCATTGAAAGTTGAAGCTGGATATGGGAGTTGAGTACCAGAGGAGAATGAACCTGACACTATAGGAGGTGGGCGCCAGTGTGGAGTGAACCTGGGACTCAGGAAGTGCACACCAATTTGGAGTTAACCTGGGACTGTGGGAGATGGATAACTGTGGGTATCCGAGCCGAACTATAGGAGTTGTGTACCAGAGGAGAATGAACCTGACACTATAAAAGGTGGCCGCCAGTGGGGAGTGAACCTGGGAGTCAGGGAAGTGCACACCAGTGGGGAGTTAACCTGTGAATATCTAATAAAGGATATCCTTTATACATATTCCCAGGTTAACTCCCCACTGGTTTGCAATTTCCTGAGTCCCAGGTTCACTCTCCACTGGCGCCCACCTCCTATTGTGTCAGGTTCATTCTCCTCTGGTACCAAACTTTCATATCCGGTTTCAACTTTCAATGGTATCCATGTCCCTTTAGTCCAAGGTTTATTTCCCACTGATATCCTGTTTACATAGTCCCAGGTTCACTCCCCATTGGCGCCCACCCCTATAGTGTCAGGTTTATTCTCCTCTGGTACCAAGCTCTCATATCCGACTTCAACTTTCAATGGTATCCATCTCCCTTTAGTCCCAGGTTTATTTCCCACTGATATCCTGTTTACATAGTCCCAGGTTCACTCCCCACTGGCGCCCACCTCCTATAGTGTCAGGTTCATTCTCCTCTGGTACCAAGCTCTCATATCCGACTTCAACTTTCAATGGTATCCATCTCCATTTAGTCCCAGGTTTATTTCCCACTGATATCCTGTTTACATAGTCCCAGGTTCACTCCCCACTGGCGCCTACCTCCTATAGTGTCAGGTTCATTCTCCTCTGGTACCAAACTCTCATATCCGGCTTCAACTTTCAATGGTATTCATCTCCCTTTAGTCCCAGGTTTATTTCCCACTGATATCCTTTTTACATAGTCCCAGGTTCACTCCCCACTGGCGCCCACCTCCTATAGTGTCAGGTTTCTCTCTCCTCTGGTACCCAACTCCCAAATCCGGCTTCAACTCCCAATGGTATCCACCTCCCTTTAGTCCCAGGTTTATTTCCCACTAATATCCTGTTTACATAGTCCAGGTTCACTCCCTACTGGCGCCCACCTCCTATAGTGTCAGGTTCATTCTCCTCTGGTACCAAACTCTCATATCCGGCTTCAACTTTCAATGGTATCCATCTCCCTTTAGTCCCAGGTTTATTTCCCACTGATATCCTTTTTACACAGTCCCAGGTTAACTCCCTACTGGTGTGAAATTCCCTGAATCCCAGGTTCACTCCCCACTGGCGCCCACCTTCTATAGTGTCAGGTTCATTCTCCTCTGGTACCCAACTCCTATAGTTCGGCTCGGATACCCACAGTTATCCATCTCCCACAGTCCAAGGTTAACTCCCAATTGCTGTGCACTTCCCTGAGTCCCAGGTTCACTCCCTACTGGCGCCCACCTCCTATAGTGTCAGGTTCATTCTCCTCTGGTACCAAACTCTCAAATCCGGCTTCAACTTTCAATGGTATCCATCTCCCTTTAGTCCCAGGTTTATTTCCCACTGATATCCTTTTTACACAGTCCCAGGTGAACTCCCTACTGGTGTGAAATTCCCTGAATCCCAGGTTCACTCCCCACTGGCGCCCACCTTCTATAGTGTCAGGTTCATTCTCCTCTGGTACCCAACTCCTATAGTTCGGCTCGGATACCCACAGTTATCCATCTCCCACAGTCCAAGGTTAACTCCCAATTGCTGTGCACTTCCCTGAGTCCCAGGTTCACTCCCCACTGGCGCCCACCTTCTATAGTGTCAGGTTCATTCTCCTCTGGTACTCAACTCCCATATCCGGCTTCAACTTTCAATGGTATCCATCTCCCTTTAGTCCCAGGTTTATTTCCCACTGATATCCTTTTTACACAGTCCCAGGTTAACTCCCAACTGGTGTGCAATTCCCTGACTCCCAGAATCACCCCCCACTGTTGCCAAACTCCCATAACTTTGCCGGATATTGTCGGGTTTCGTAATAAAGCACTAATTCTTTTTTACGAACCCGCCGATAACCTTAGTCTCAGGTTCACTCCCGACTGGTGTACACTTCCCTGAGTCTCGGGTTCACTCCCCACAGTTGTCTACTTCCCATAACTTTGCTGGATATTGTCGGGTTTCGCCGGGTTTCGTAAAAAAGCACTGGTTCTTTTTTACGAAACCCGCCGAAACCCAGTCCCAGGTTCACTCCCCAATGGTGTACACTTCCCTGAGTTCTAGGTTCACTCCCCACAGCCACCTACTTCCCATAACCTTGTCGGGATTCGTCGGGTTTCGTCGGGTTTCGTCGGGTTTCGCAGGGTTTCGTAAAAAAGACACACCCTATTGAGGTGAGTAATTAGTATAAATTCATTATTAGCTGTATAAACTAGTATAATATGGTTATGACGTAACCCAAACTAGTCCTACTACTTAGCAGCCAGTTCATGTGCATAGCTGAAGTTGGTAAGGACATTGCAGGTTTTACACGTTGGTTCTTTTCAGGAGACACGGACATAGAGTGTGTTGTAAAAAGAAATAAAGATGATAATAGATTAGCTAGCCTCTATGATTTTTGCTGATAGTGAACAGATCCAATAATCCTGGGTTTCAGTGTGAGTCAGATTATTTCTAGTTATTTCCACACAATCTCTCCATGTTGGCTTCTATCAACAGTAATGGGTGGTGGGGTCCCTTCATACGGTACAAGCCATCGTCATGCTTGTGATACCAAATGCTATCAGTCCATTTAACGTTACTAAACCGGGATAGACTCTGTATCATAGTTCTTTATCATTCAATGGACTCAATAACTAAAGTAAATTACGTTTCTCGTTTTAACAGTGAAATGGCGGACAGAAATATATGGGAACAACTCCTGTCTGTTGAGCCGGAGAACAGCTCTGAAGAGGAATCTTCATCTGAAGATTTATTTCAGATCAGTTTGACGTTGAGGATGGTGAAATGGACGAAGCAGTTGGTGGGGATGATGATGATGATGATGAGGATGATAATGACTTGCAGACTGCCAGCTATACCGAGCTATTGCCTGTGGTTGCAACCAACACCGAGCTGTTGCCCGTGGTTGCCAACGACATCGCTTCAGATGCTGGCTGCTACAAGTCACGGATGATAGATTGGAGTAAGACCAAACCTGCAGCTACCAAAACGCCAGCCCGCAATATTTTGAGGTTACCTCATGAGCACACTCCCGCAACAGGACATGTGGAGACACCAGAGAGCGCCTTTCTGCTGTTTTTCACGGCGTTCATGATCGACGAGTGCGTAAAATACACAAATATTGAAGGGAGGAGGGTGAAAGGCATGAAATGGACAGTCTGAGAGATCTCTGCCCTTATTGGGTGCTTGCTGTATGCAGGCTCCAGGAAGGAAAACATGACAGATATAAAGATGTTGTTCGATGTTTTGGATGGACTGCAAATTTTACGGGCTTGTTTCTCTCGGAACCGTTTTTCGTCTCTTTTGACTTACATGCGGTTTGACGACAAGGAGACGAGAAGCCAACGAAGAGCCAGGGATCTGTTTGCTCCAATCAGGGACATTTGGAACAAGTTCCAGATTGCCCTTCAGATGCACTATGCGCCGGGAGAAGCCCTCACAGTAGACGAGCAACTTGTCAATTTCCGTGGTTGTTGTGCCTTTCTGCAGTATATCCCCTCGAAGCCTGACAAGTATGGCATCAAAATATTTTGGGTGTGTGATGCCGCCAACGCCTTTCCGTGCTACGGCATACCATATCTTGGAAAGGGAGCACAGCCCAAAACAGCCAGCAGTGTTGGAGCATCTACTGTTCTAAACCTGGTCCAGCGCTATTTTCAGTCTGGAAGGAACGTCACTTGTGACAATTACTTCACAGACTTCGAGCTGTCCCAAAAACTGCTGCGCCAAAAGCTAACTCTTGTGGGGACAGTAAGGAGGAACAAGACGTTTTTGCCTCAGATATTTAAGGACAAAAAGCATCTCTCCCTTCGCCAATCCATGTTTGCATTCAAGGACAGCACCACACTGGTGAGCTACCAGACCAAACGGAACATGAATGTAAACCTCCTCAGCACTAGGCGGACGTGACGTCAGACTGTGGAATCCTATTTAGCTAAGGGAAGTGTGATTGCCAGATTGGCATTTTATATCTTCCTTACGATGAATATATCCTTTACAACAAGAGATGAAGTGAGAAGGAAAGTGCCAGAAGACAATAGAGAATACACATTTCGCGGCGGTGATGGGGGTTTGAACCCGCGACCCTGCTGGTACAACTCCGCCTGGCCGGGGAGAGCGTGACTCTACCGTATGAGCTATCCACGATCCCCAAAAAGATTCCCGACTACTGTAGATCGCGGGTCCAACACACACAATACACAATCCCCGCGTAGTAAGACCAAGCTGTTTGTAATCATGTTCCATTAGAATTAGAGTTTAATGGGCCCGTTGAGCTTAACTTCGTAATACTTAGGGACATTGTTGATACACCTAGTATGGAAAGCTGGTTTATAGTAAAATAATTACCGCCAGGTCAGATTATTCCCCAGCTTCCCAATAACGGGCAGAGTAATTAAAAGGTAAAACAACGAAGTTCAAAAGAGGAGACGGACAAATTAAATTTAATAATAAATAAATGAATAACTAAAAAGATATCACAAAACAGGCCACCTCTATTCGCAATGGTACTGCAAGTAGTAGATATCATTCATTAAAGTTATTTGCAAATGCGGGTTCGTTTTTAACGTCATTTTTTGAGATTTCCGTTACAACACAATGAGCCCATAAGGAATTGGGTTATCAAACCTGCAGATGATGTTGTGCGTTTATTTATTTTTTAAAACTCGCAACATCACTAGCCGAATATAACGTACCAACACACAAATTATTATCAAATTAATATATCATCATCATATTTATTTATTTATTATTATTATTATTATTATTATTATTATTATTATTATTATTATTATTATTATTATTATTATTATTATTATTATATTGTTATATTATCATCATCATCACCATTATTATTATTATTATTATTATTATTATTATTATTATTATTATCATCATCATAATCACCATTATCATCATCATCTTCATTATTATTATTATTATTATTACTATTATTATTATTATTAGAGAGAGAGAGAGAGAGAGACAGAGAGAGAGAGAGAGAGAGAGAGAGAGAGGAGAGAGAGAGAGGGGGGGGGGGGGGGCTGAGTCCAAAAGACCTCGCGTGTGGCGAATCGGTGGCACAAAATACTTCTCTCTTCCCAAGTCACCGGGTCTAAGAGGACCCGCGAGTGGCGAATGAGACGTAAGAAATAAATCTCTATTTAGCTATAGGCGGGTCTAAAAGACCACACATGTGGTGAATAGGGTGCGTTTTAGGGAGTGGCGGTAAAGGTTAAATAGGATGAGATTTTATTTTTATTTGTTTTACAATTCAATTTCTTGATCCTCTTGGAATTTCAAAAACGCAATGTGAAATAAAAGTATAATTCCAGCCGATACCTTTTAACTATTTGCTTAAAATTACAGTGCAATCTCTCTATATATATAATGACATCATCAGTGGGGGGGGGGGGGGGGGGGGGGGGGTAGAGATTAAACATGTTTTCATGTCACCATTGTGTGTAATTTTAAGAATTCATTGATCGCTGTCTGTCTTTGTCTGGAGGAGAAGATCTCAAACACCATCAGTCCATTGTACGGCCTATCAAGAGCATTCATTGGTTGAACAGCAAATGTTCTCGTTGGCTACCTGTTGTGAGAGCAAGCGTTTTACATTGGCTAAGTGTCGTACAAGTATGGTATATCATTGGCCAAAAATCAAGATTTTTCATTGGCTATAAGGACAAATTTGATTAGCAGAACAGGTAGCAGTTTTATTGGACAAGGAATTTCAATGTCACTATTCAGGGTTTTTGCTAAAATGTATGTCGCAATACAGAGATTTTTTATTACTAACAATAGATAGGTAAAAAAATCGGGACCTGGCCGCCATGTCGCTATTGAGGGAATGTCGCTATATCGATTGTCGTAATAAGCAGTTGCACTGTACATGTATAGGAAGATAGACTGGAGATTGCAGGAATGAAACATAAAGAACAATGACGAAGAGGGCATCTTCAATCCATAACAAACAAGAAAAATTTGCAAAACTATTTCAGTTTATCAAAAATTAAACAAACACCATATGTAGTATATATATGTCATCAATGGCCTCAACCACATTCATGAGTGATTTGAACATTGTCACTTTCTACTACTGTATTGGTAAAACTATGCTCAGGATTAATCTCATTTTCTTCCACTTCCTTGTTTTCATCACAATTCAAACTTTGTGATTGGCTGCTACCAGGACAAGCTATCTCACTTTCACTTGTACTCGTGACCAAATTCTCTGGAACAGAATTGCTGTTGGCAATGTTATCTCTTGATCTCAGATCCATATTTTGAAGTTCAACCCTGACAGTGTTCAAATTCTTTAGAAAAGACACAAGCGATTTAATCTTTTTAGATTCTTCAGCAAATCTTGTCAGACATTGTTGCAAGAAAACACAATCACTATCTCTGAGTTGTGTCAAACTGTCCAAAAAGTCAACCAATTCTCGTGTTACATGTAAAAACGAACCAATAGCAACCAAAGTTCTTGAGTCGTTTTCCTGAGCAAACTCTAAAAATCGGATACTTTCAACTTCCCTCATAAGTTGTAACACATTAGAGTCATTTGAAGGTTCCGTAATTAATGCAGCAAAATCAAATAATGGAGAATAG
The DNA here is from genome assembly GCF_034508935.2 of Berghia stephanieae. Taxonomy (NCBI): domain Eukaryota; kingdom Metazoa; phylum Mollusca; class Gastropoda; order Nudibranchia; family Aeolidiidae; genus Berghia; species Berghia stephanieae. Next base: position 27,511,893 of record NC_088366.1, read on the forward strand.
TTTTGATTATATAATATTAAGCAAATGATATGTCGGGTATAAACATTGTCTGCAATCGGGATAAAACTTGACACAACATTCCAAATCTGATCAGCTGTATCTAGTTGAGGCCTGTATCTAATACTGTCCCGGAGGTCATTAACAAGTTCATCGAGAACTCCAACATTTTGTACCAATACACTGGTGTGGTGCAGGAAATCCAAGAGAGATTTACGACATCCTTTCTGCCACATCTCTTTCAAAATATTAGCAACATAACTCAAAATTTTTAACCCTGTGCCAAGTTTCCACATTTTATCCCCTATATTTACAGCCATCCGAAGTCGAGGGTTCAAAGTCGATGCTATTACAGCCACCATTCCAACTGTCTTCACAGTTGTGCCTACAATCCTGACAGCAGCATTTCCTTGTTTCCATGATAAAAGAAGCTTTGCCTGACAGATGTAACGGGTGACTTTTCTCTCTGATGCTTCCAGATCTTTGGTTAGTTGTGTTGAAATCTTCTGAAGTAGGTCAGCTGCACATGTCAATTTTACAGCAATTCTCTCAACTGCTGCAGTTTCTTGTACAGCCATTGGATACTGAAACAAAATTATATATATAAAATAAGACAACCTGACATATTAGAAAGTCTAAACAAGTGAATAAATTAGCAATGAAGATATTAACATTAAAAAAAAAAATTGTTCACTTGTTTTTAAGATTTTTTTTTTCATAATACCTGATACCGGAAAAAGGGGAAAATATAAGAAAGTTAAAATCTTATTAGTCTACACTTACAAGCAGACATAAAAGAGGGAAATATAACAGGAAACTTGTAAATTTTAAAATGTAACAGACGTAGATTCCAAGAACAATGTATCTATGAATTTAGTTTGAGACCACTGAAAAGCCTCACCTAAATACTAGCACTGCCAGAACCTGAAAAAAAGGGATACACTCAGTTGTTACAAAATAAATATCACCGTGGCCATGTTCCTGGCATCCTGCAGTTCATTAGGCTACCTTCAAGTGACACATTTCAAAGCTCTTGTTTGAGCAGGTCAGCAGGCTGCAGGGAGACACTCAGCTGTACGAATTTCTTTTTTTTTTTTAAAGGCTCGATGGCCTCATTCAAGTCTAGAAAGGACTCATTAGTTTTTCTAATGAACAAAACTTCACCAGAATTCATTTTTCCATTACGGCAAAGAGGCCAGATTTTGTTTTGATATCCATCCCAAATTTTCCTTATTTCGATAATTTTCCGATTTTTTACATTTGTCATGCCTCCTGAGTTATGGATGTGTGTGACATAAAGATTTCAATTTTTAAAATTATTGATATCAATACCAAAATTTTGATATCTTGCCGACTTTTCTATTGGTGCCTAAAAAGCCAGCCCAGATGGAGAGAAAATTATAGTGGGTAAATGCGACATGTAAATGGAGACAATACAAGACAGGCCTGTAAATGGTTGGTGAAAAAATTGTCGGAACTTTTTGAACACGCGAAAATAGACACAACAGGACAAAAATATGGACACAACACAGATATGACACGTCAATTGACTAGTCAAATCATGTCATTTTCCCCACATATTTATAACGAGGACCTTATTTTATGGTATCAAAAAAAAAATCCCAATTATTTGAGTTTGAGGTCCCAGGTCTGAGTTGTAACATGAAAGGAAGAGAACAAGTCCTACCCTTTTGAAGGATGTGTATCTAGAAGTCTAGTGCTCGACATGGGAAGCTGCGTATCTTCGCTCCTGTTTGTGTTAAATGTTTACGCTGATTCTTTTGTTTATTTGGATTAATTCTTAAAGAAGAAGAAGAAAAAGAAGCAGAAGAAGAAGAAGAAGAAGAAGAAGAAGAAGAAGAAGAAGAAGAAGAAGAAGAAGAAGAAGAAGAAGAAGAAGAAGAAGAAGAAGACGAAGAAGAAAAAAACGAAGAAGAAGAAGAAGAAGAGGAGGTGGTGCAGTGGTGTGAGAGCTTTCGAAGAAGAATATATATATTTCGAAGAAAAATAATTATTTCGCATTATTTTTTTTTCTGTCTCTTATCGGGACGGAACCAAAGAAATATAGAGACTGAGAAATAAGAACCGGAGATATGCATGTGTGTCGGTAGCAAAATCGAGAGAAACCTTCCGGTCCGCTTCGACACACTTCTGTGTGTGCGTTTAACTGACTAGGTGTGTGTGTGTGACGACGACTTGCGCGAACTTCGCCACCTCTCTCACGCTGGCTGTGGCACAGTAGCCAAGCAGAATACATAGACGTCTAGCGGAGCGTGTAGGTGACATGATAATATTATAGCTAACTGATAGACGGCATGTTTTGTCTTTGATGCGACAAATAAAAAAGTTTTTTTTTTTTTTTTATTTAAGTCGGTATTTGAAACGGAATAAAATCTAATTTTTTCGAGGAACGAAATAAAAGTCTTTTATTTTCTTTTTTATTGGTTCTGTTCTTTGGCGTTACGAATTTTATTTTTACTATTATCTTTTATTATTTTTTATTTTTAGCACTTATAGAGCAAAATCGTACTGTTGGAAATCCGACAATAGATGGAAAATTTACAGGCCTGACAAGACAAACAGTGTTTCAGCCCTTTTCAGGAGGCAAATAATCAAGACAAATAAATGATCACACAAAAAAATGATATTTTGACAAATACATGGGGGAGGGGCTAACCACTAACTGTGGAGGCAAATATATATTAAAGGGTAAACTAGCAATGCTAGCAAGTGAGTCGAGAGAGAGAGAGAGAGAGAGAGAGAGAGAGAGAGAGAGAGAGAGGGGGGGGGGGGGGGAATTCGGTCAAGACTTAAAAATGACAATAATTCTACACAAAACCCTCCAAATAGATAGAGATTATTAAAGAAGTTTGGGTGCTGTGAACGTAACCTGGCTGACTGACTTCATTAAGAGTGTAATGAGAATGAATATTAATTCCTTCAATGAATGTTCTAGGATAAAAAGTAGAGGAAACTGATAACCACCTTAATTCATAAAATAACAATAACGGATTCAGGTTATAGAAAGATGCCAAATGATATGCGACCAATCTCAAATATCTTTTTAAATTTTTATTCCTAAATGAAAAAAAAAACAACAGTTATTGAGTTCTGCTGTGACTTCTTGATTTTGTTTGTTTGGCTTTTGGATACTGCTGTAACTGTCAGGTGTTAATTGTTTTCGTTCATACCGTTCTTATAGAACAGTAAAGTTTGCTGCCCCAAACGTAAATAATAACAAGTTGCTAGTGATTTCCGTTAGGGACCGGAATAATTTACGCACAATATAGGTCTCCCAATTTTGTAGTTTGAGTTGTAGGCAATACACTTTCAGTATTGAAAATATGTTTACATAAAATCTAACAGTTGCAGAAATAATAATATAAGACTAAATTATTCTGAAAATCAGGCTCCGAATAATTCTCGTTTTGTTCATACCAGCGCAATAATTTGCTCTGGTCTAAAAATAGATAGACGTAACTTTTGATAAATTTTACCTTTTGTTCCATAAAATATCCATATCTAGACATTATTTGATGCATGATCGAGTATTTATGAATATGTGTTTCTTTTGCCGCCTAACAGCCAAATTTTAAAGGTTATTTTCTTTCTATTATTTACATTGGAACGTGAGCTGTCAAGACAGGAACATGTGGTTTGCCATGTGCTTCTCGACCATTGTTTACGTTTGGGGCAGCAAACTTTACTGTTCTATCTTCTGCAAAGAAGTTAATGCTAACCGATACCATAAACAATTCAAGGCGATACCAAACTTACTTTTACTTGATTTTGATAGATCTTTGAATATCGTGTATCATTGTTCTGAACAACCTCGTTTAAACGTGTGCAGATTAAATGGAAACTTAAAGGTATACATGGAATTGTCAACCGTTTGATGTTTATGATCTGCGAAAAAAAGAGTGTACTCGAACAAATTGCCACAATGTAAGCCGAATTTAAACAAGGGAAATTACTCCTGTATCTCGCACGGCACTGTTTGTAGTTTGTTGTTATAATTACAAATAGGCCTAATCAAGTATGAAATTTGTGTTTTATGTTTTTAATTTGCCTTTATATGCACTGGATCACCAAGCAACCTTGAACTTTTTACAAGTTATATAGGAAAAAGGGTAAGACTAGGCACTTTGATAAAATTATCAAACTTAAAATACCCAGTCCCCAGTCATGGGGATGGGACTTGAAATTGAAAAAACAAAATTTGATACCTTATTTATTGTTTCTCTACGACTTACGGTTCCAGAGTTATTTATATTTTTCTGTTGAATTTTTTTGTCAATTTGACAGAGCATTTGTGATCTCACTGCTGCCTCAAAACGGCATCTCGCGGCGATCGGGAAATTTTGAGTTTTGCATCAACATGGCCCACGAATTGAAATTGAACGCTGTGACTGTGACTGTGATTATCCCCAGACACCTGTCTAGGGATAACCAAAATTCATTATCCCCAGACATATATTTGAAACCCCGCTCCTTTAAACAATTATCCACATTCCAGAATATGGAATGTTTCCAAATGCAAACCGAAATAAGGAAAGTTAATAAAAAACCAACAGTAGGCACTTTGATAACTCCAGTCCAGTGGCCGCCGATAGGCTCACTGTAAGGTGAAACTCGTTTTTTGGAACTTTATTTTTGACCCTTTACTGTTTTGGTCACCATGGCGTTATTTGTGAACCTATGTGACTAACTTTGGTATCATTATAAAGGGCACAAAACAAGCTTTCTAACGGTGTATTTCATTCTTAATTCCTGATTGTATTTCTCAGAAAGCTTATGTAATAAAAATTTATAAATTTTTGAATTATAAGAACTTTTTAAATTATGGATACATTTTAATTATACTTCATACATCGATAGACAATTAATTGAAGAATATCTGCCAAATTTCATCAAAATTGATACACTCGCTCATTATTTTATTTTTTTCCGCCATCAACCCCACTTTTTAGGACAAAAACCTCATATTTTTTCCCCTTTCCATTGATCCTTAATTTTTTCCATACTTTCCATCCATAAAAATGATTTATATGAAAATAAAGCTTATTTTCTGACCATTAAAATGATACCTAACACTTGCCATTTATTTTTTAATTGAAACAAAATTACTGAAAACAATAAGTGGGTCATGTTGACTGTAAAACTCAAAATTTCCCGATCGCCGCGAGATGCTGGTTTTGAGGCAGCAGTGAGATCACAGATTCTCTCTGTAAAATTGACAAAAAATTTCAATAGAAAAATATAAATAACTCTGGAACCGTAGGTCGTAGAGAAACAAATAAGGTATCAATTTTTTTGTTTTTTTCAAGTCCCATCCCCCTGACTGAGTCAAATCAAGATATTTTGAGTTTGAAAATTTTATCAAAGTGCCTACCAACAGTAAATCAGTTGTTACTACTACTACATATACTAATATGCGTCGACCTCGACGTGGGTGTCAGTGTCATGGCCGAATGGTTTAGTCATCTGCCCTGGAACATTTACCAGAATCGACGTTGTGGGTTCGAATCCTGGTTCCGCCACTTGTTTTTTTGGTTTTTTTTTGTGCGAGTCTATTCTTTTCCCCTTTTTGTTTGGCATGAATTTCTAAAAATTGTTTTTATTTAAAAAAATATTGTTTTTTTTTTCTCTCCTCTATCTGACCATTTGGTCGCTCTCTGAATATTTCTGTTTGTATGCTTTTTAATTATTTATTCTTTTTAGACACTTTTTGAGATCGGAGTGGGGACGAATATGACAATTTGCTAGAAACTAGAAAGGAACCAAGAGAGAGAGGGAGTGAGAGAGAGTGAAAAAAAAAAAAGAATTAAGGAAAGTTAATAAAATATCTATAAAAAATTAAAATCAACCAACATTAAATCAGTTGTTACTACATACAATATGCATCGACTTCCAAGTGGGTGTCATGTCCGAATGGTTTAGTCGTCTGCCCTGGAAGTTTTACCAGAATCGACATTGCTGGTTCAAATCCTGGTTCCGCCACTTTTTTTTTTTCTTTTTTACATTCCGTCTTCTTTTTACAGAACGGTGCAAGGGATAAATGTCCCATCCATCCTCCCCCCCCCCCCCCACCTCTTTTTTTTAAAACTCTCTACTCTCTCTCTCTCTCTCTCTCTCTCTCTCTCTCTCTCTCTCTCTCTCTTTCTCTCTCTTTCTCTCTCTCTCTTAGTTCCTTTCTAGTTTCTAGCAAATTGTCATATTTGTCCCCACTCCGATCTCAAAAAGTGACTAAAAAGGATAAATAATTAAAAAGCAAACAAACAGAAATATTCAGAGAGCGACCAAATGCTCAGATAGAGGAGAAAAAAACAAACAATATTTTTTTTAAAAATAAAAACAATTTTAAGAAATTCATGCTCAGAAACGGAACAAAAGGTCAAACAAAAAGGAGAAAAGAATAGACTCACACAAAAAAAAAAGTGGTGGAACCAGGATTCGAACCCACAACGTCGATTCTGGTAAAAGTTCCAGGGCAGACGACTAAACCATTCGGCCATGACACCCACTTTGAAGTCGACGCATATTGTGTATATGTAGTAACAACTGATTTAATGTTGGTTAATTTTATGTTTTTATAGATATTTTATTAACTTTCCTTATTTCTATGTGCATTCGGAAACAATCCATATTCTGAAATGTGGATAATTGTTTAAAAGAGCGGAGTTGCAAATATGTATCTGGGGATAACGAAATTTGGTTATCCCCAGACAGGTGTCTGGGGATAATGAAAGCCCAGCCTTTTCGTTATCCCCAGACAGGTGTCTGGGGATAATGACAGCCTTTCAGTAATTTTGTTTCAATTAAAAAATAAATGGCAATATCAATAAATACTTCATTTTAAAAGGTCTTAAAATAAGCTTTATTTTATTATTCTCATATGAGGTTTTTGTCCAAAAAAAGTGGGGTTGATGGCGGGTAAAATAAAATAATGAGTGAGTGTATCAATTTTGTTGAAACTTGGCAGAGATGTTCTTCAATTAATTGTCTATAGATGTATGAAGTATAACATTAAAATGTATCCATAATTTAAAAAGTTCTTATTATTCAAAAATTGATAAATTTTTATTTTATTAGCTTTCTGAGAAATACAATCAGGAATTAAGAATGAAATACACAGTTAGAAAGCTTGTTTTGTGCCCTTTAACATGATACCCAAATTAGTCACATAGGTTCACAAATAACGCATTGGTGACCAAAACAGTTAGTCAGTTAGGGGCCAAAAATAAAGTTTTAAAAAATGAGTTTCAACTTACAGTGATCCTATCGGAGGCCCTGGACTGGAGTTATCAAAGTACCTAGTAAGACGTATTAAACTGAAGAAGTTAATTTGTTATGAAAGAAATTAATGTCTATAGTAGTTATAGTTATGCACGTCACTTCTACCGACAGTAATCAGCACACTCAGTCACAGTCACAGATTGTGACTCTGATGTCTCTTCGAATAAGAAAATCTTCCGAAAGCTCCTCGGTCTATCCTTTCTTTCAATTTCTTTTTTCACCATGAATCTTTTGTCATGCGTTTATTTATTCAATGTATCAATATTTTATTAATTTTTCGAAGTGCTTATAAATACTTATTCAATAATCAATAAGTTATTCGCTGGCAGTAGTAGAAGCTAATTGAAATAATAGCTAAAACGCAAAATAGGATTTTCACCAAATACAATAATAAAATGTTTTGGGGTACCCAGCAGTATTCACTAAGTGTGCTGGGCAATCTTTAGAAAAGGTATTGAATGTTGTGAAAGAAGTATTGTTCATGAGGTATTTGTTGAGACCTGTATGGGTATCAATATCACTGGGGATAGTTGATTTGATCTAAAAAATCCTCTCATTTGCCTCCCAACTGCCATGTGAGACCTCAATGTGTTCATTGAGTTATTGTTCATTTTGTCCATGACACCTTCGTTCTTTCTACATTAATAAACAGTTTTTAAATCAAAGTGACTTGTGCATTTTGCTATCGAAAATAGATCAAAACTCAAGTTTTATCTAGCATTAATGAGTTTTTATATAGCACAATATTCACTAAACTAAACATGCTCAAAAATACTTTACTCCTCAATTTCTTAATTTTCATATATTTAGAAAAGAAGGTCATCTTAATCTCATATAATAACAATAATAAAAATAATAATAATAATAATAATATTAATGGTGATGATGACAATGATAATGATGGTGGTGATGATGATGGTTTGGCAGCGAAATTGGTGATCTACTGCTATGCTGAAGACAAAAACAGCTTACTCAATTTTGAAAAAATTAACTGAGTCCAAACTTAAATTATCTTTTAAATAACTTTATTATAATTACAAAAAAGAAAATGAAGATATTGGTTTTAATTGTTTTGTTTTTTTTTCTCTTCATTATTCCAAGGTCAAATTTATATGGACAACGATCGGCTGACTGTTATGTGATCACACGCTCTTCATAAACCAAGTACAGATTCAATTATAGATATGTCAGACTTAAATTCTGATTCTACAGATTGTGATATTCACATTTGTGGACGATGCCGAGCAGAATTCCATGACATCTACAAATTTATTGAACACAAGAAAATCTGTGTCAGCAGCAAAGCTCAAGCTTTACCGAATCCAAATATTGACATCAATCAAGATGGACCCTCTTACATCAACCACAATATTGGCAACAGCACTCATCATGTGTCTCACCATAATCAGTCAACTTTTCAACCCGAGAAACAGTCAGCAAAATGTTTATCATATGCGAAATCAGTTCTCGATGCTCATCAGTACCAAACTGAACAACCCCTGTATAATGGAGATAGGAATATTTCTTATGTATATGCCCCAAATCAACAGACAAATATATGTTATGAAGGCATATCCAAACCCGACATTAATAATTCTGTCCAGTACAACACATCTGTTGACTGTAACAATGGTGATCAGTTAAGATTGGAATATGGCTATGAGATTCAGTCTTTTAGTCAATTAAGTTCTCACCAAAAAGCATCAAATTTAGATAGTAGCACTACATTACCTGAAACCGTAACTGTTACATCACAAGAGGTATTGAATCCAACCAAAGTCATGGGTATTCCTCCAGATTCTGAAAACAGTGTTGATAGCTCTGCACTGTGTCCTGAAGATTTGGAAGTAGGACAGATTTCAGAAGCAATGATGGGAAAGCTAAGTCAGAAATTTTACTCAAAGGGCCATGGGCAAGCAGATAGACAACGGAATGAAAGTAAAAACAAACGTGTCGGTAGATTGGATCCCATCTCCACTTTTACTTTAAGGAAGAAATGTGACAGAAATTCAACTAACACTAAGAAAGACTCTGCTAGATCATTACCTTTCACAACAAACAGAATTAATTCATCAAGTGCTCCACTTACAGCTGATTGTGAAGAAGGTGAATCACCCGTCAATCATCTTGATTTGAAAGGCATTTCATTTGAAAAGAGAGAGCGTTTGCAAGGGGTGTCTGATGATCTACTCAACCAATCACCATCAACCTCAACAACACTGCATACCAGCAACAGAACTACGTCACTTCAATTTCAGGTATCAGTATAGATCTTTTGACGGCTTCCCCACAGAAAAGAATAAAGCCTGTTCAACACTTTGGTAGACAACCTCTAACAAAATACAACCCCTATATAATCAGTCGCAGGTTTTGTTTTCCTTCTTATCATTTTTTTTGTTTGTTTGTTTTATGTTTTTGTTTTGTTTTTTGGGGTTTTTTTGTGGTGGATTTCAGATTGTGGTGGTTGGAATTAATGCTTCATTAATAAGACAGTTTATACAGCAGTTTGAAAATAGAGTAAAACATTAATTTTTATTCATTACTTGTATTGCCAATAGACTCAGACAGATGGGTACTTATATACTTTAAAAGTAGGCAAATGATTCCACAAACAATAACCTTTTAATCTAATATATTTTTATTATGCTGAGAAATATAGTTTAGCTACGCAGCAAAAACACTTTATTATGACTTGACTTATTTTTATCCACATTCAGTTAATGTGCTAATTATTATTGTATAATGATTATAAACTAATTAAATACAAATCAAAATCATAAAACTTGTATGTTGGGATTAATTGATACCATATCCAATCATAATTGGTTTGAAATTATAAGATATTTTTTTCACAGCAATTGTACAATGTGTTGAACTTGCTATACACATCTATGTTTTCGTATGCTATGTATGTTTTGCTTTTTTCAAAATTTTAATTCTAATTTCTCAATAACATATTTCCTTGTCACTGATTATTAGTTTTATCTTTGAATTTTTATTGTTATTTTCAGAATACTATTGAAAGTACATCAGTTCAGCATACAACATATGTAACAGAACATCAATCTAAAAATAACAGTCTGTACAAAGCTGTCTTCACCAGCCCATCATGTGGAGGTCAAAGACTCTCTGTAAAAATTCCAGAGGAAGAGAATGTAAACCTGAAACATCCACAACAGCTTTCCTATGCTCTTGAGAAAGATGTGAACATAATCAGCCTTGAGAATACAAATCACTCAAGTTACAAAAATATTTCAAAATTGGCTGATGCATCGAATAATAAAAATGATAATAATGAAAATATTGCAGTATCTCAGGTTCTTGAATTTGAACGAAGTGGATCCTTGATTGCTAGTTCAACTTTAAATTCTTTAAATAGTTATGACAAATCATCTTTGGAAATCAAGACAGAAGGATCCAGATTAGTACAAGTCCCTCATTATGAAGAAGTTGTCAAGGAATATTCGGTAATACCTCAACAACTGAATCAACCAGCTGTGAAAATATCAGAACAGATCTACCCAAGCATGTCCAATAACAGTCACAAAGAGAGTATTGAGATTGAGAATGCCAGGACATGCACCAATATTTCTATTCCTAGAGCTGTTGATGATAATAGTAATGGAAGTATTGTTTCAGGAATGACATTAATTAAAACAAGAAATTCAAATAATCTCAATACAATTGAGTATAATTCACAAGACACTGAGGAGATTCAAGTCTCAGTTGATCAGATGAACTATTTACATCTAGCCGGTTCTAATTCTGAAAACAAAGACTTAAAGCTTTCTTTTACAGGTGAAAACTATAATGTCGAAGGAGATGATACGCTTGTGTTTGTGTATAAAAGAGAAGATGGCAGCTTGATAATGATGTTTAAGCCTGACATGCCGAACTGTGAGGGTCTTAGTGAAAGTACTTTGAAATCACCGGTAGAGTCAGTCAAGGCTGAAGGTAGCATAGGTCATGAACAATCGCAAGATTATCAGGTTCACTCATCATTGGTGCAACGGCCAGAAGAAATTTGTTTTGAGTATAAATTTAATGCTAATGATTCTAGTTCTAGTGATCACAAAATTGTTAATCTTGACCTTTCAAGTACTAATAATGTCAATTCATCGACATCAGCTCCACCAAATGTAGTGTATGTTCAAGCACCTGCTGAGAATGTATCAGTAAATGAACAAAAAATTGTGCCACATAGGATTAGTGGTGTTAATGATAAAAACGATGTGACCACCGTAAACAATCAAATAATGGGTGAAAATAAAATAGTTTGCAAATTGAAAGAATCTTCACCTCGAGCCAAAGAAAAACCTTTGAGAGAGAGTGCTTTTAGAACATCATCAGGTTAGTACACTTGACCTTTTTTCTTTTTCTTGTTTGTTTTGCTTTTGTTTTTTTGATTTTGTTCTGTATTATGCTTGCACATGTTTTGATATTGAAGCAGGTTGAAATTTTTTTTATATATTGGAAGGGAAGATAATTAATTTTGTTTTAAACAAGTAATATTTGAATATAATTATAATTATTTCATTTTCCATTTTATAGAAAGGGATCAAACTTTTAAAGAAGTCATATGTTTTCGCTATCATGTTTGAAGGTGGAAGAAATACATTTATTGACCTTACAAAACAATATGCTGGTGATAACGTTACTCATGAATAATCACAGGATTATTGTTTTCCCTCACTAATTCCAAACTCGGATAAAATGCGTTTAGTTATGAGTGAGTATGACAGAATAGTACAGCAATCAGATTAAATAATATAAAGCTTTTAGAGTTGTTTTTACAATGTTGTCTGGTAAAGGAAAATATTTTTGGCAATAGCAAAACCAAAGATATTTTTTGTTGTTGAATTTTTGATGAAATAAATTTGTGTAAATGCTAATAATGATGAACTGTTAGAAATAAAGACTAAAGTGGAAGATTTACCATGAAATGAATTTTAAACGTTCACATATGTTCACCATGTGAAATGCACTTTGCAATGTTTCCAATTCCATTTCAGCATGTTGCATGTTAGACAACCTTTTTTATAATAGCTGGAAAAGTGAAACTATTGTCAAACTGTTTGGTTGTTTTGTTGTTTTTTTGGTTTCTGTTTTTACTGACAATTGTTTCCTCCATCATCACTTGATGACATTTTTTTCCCCCATTTCATTCCAATTCATCCACAGCTAATCCTGTAGCTTCTAACATAAATTGTGTTGTCAAGGAGGTAAAGAAAACTGTGAGAGGTTCTGGGTCAAACAAGATCTACTCTTGTCATTATGGTGAATGCAGGTAAGGCTATTAAATGTGAGCAGAAGAATACTCTATACAAAGTTCACGAAACTTACAGGATTTTGTTGCTTTAACTTTTCAAGGGACTATGAAATCGAGCAGAACAGCTTTTAATGAAATATTTTTTCCCCCCGGATTGCTCTGCAAATTCTTTATGGGGCCAAATTTGGATTTTATTAACAAAAGTTTTAGTATTCAAAAACCAGAAATAGATTTGCAAATAAATTAAAACATACTAATACAGACCTGCCTACTACGAAAAATTTGTATAATTACGAAATTTTTGCTCCACTTTCAGAAATTTAAACAAATTTAATTCATTAAAGCTTATTGAAATTAAAAGTTGATGTCAAGAGTGCATAATTTAAAGGCTTTTGAAGTGTTTTCTAATCATTGTGAGAGTAAATTGTTGAACTGTACATTTAACTATAGTGACTACAATTTTTATTTCCTACAAACTACGAATTTTGAAATTGTCAAGTAGGCAGGTTTGCTAATATTTTACTATGATACTATATATATAAATTAGTGGCTGTATACAAATATTTGTATGTTACCGCCTGGGATAGATCTTCTCAAACTCCAATGTGTATATGTGCCGTAGAATCCTAGCAAATTACTACGACATTGGGGTAAAAAAAAAGGTACAAAAGTGGTTAGATGGTTGCAATTACAAACCATTCTGCTCTCAATATAAGTCAATAACTCATTAATGTAAAAATCATCACACATTGTTTTAGACATGTTTTAGTACAGAACAAATGTGTAAATGGTGGCTTGCAAGTATTTTAGTATGGTCACTGGTTGAATATGCTAACATTTGAGTGCATTCATAAATCATCAACACTGCTTATTTGCTTTAATTTTATTATTATTATTATTATTATTATTATTATTATTATTATTATTATTATTATTATTATTATTATTATTATTATTATTATTATTATTATTATTATTATTATTATTATTATTCATCCTCATCATCATTATTATTATTATAGTCAGCATCATTTCTTATTTTCTTTCCAGCTATAATTAGCAGCACCCATATTCCCAGAATGCTTGAAGATATTCACCCAAATATTTTTACTCTCTCTGCATTTGATTTTCATAATTTTTTTATCCCTAGCTATTCAACCAAACTGGAGAAAGATTTCCACCGTCACTACAGAACACACACAGGTGAACGGCCATTCAAGTGTGACAAATGTGAGATGACCTTCAACCGATCTGACAAACTTAAAACTCATCTAAGAATCCATGCTGGATATAAGCCATATAAGTGTACCACATGTAAGTTATAGGATTTTGCGACTTTTTCTTTATGAAGCCTATTCATATTATGTATCATTAAAGATATAAACGTGAAGTGCAGATTTTTTCTGTTCAATTTATAATAGTTCTAGAGGAAGGAATGTAAGAAAGATGATCTATGGAAAATCGAGAACCTAACACAAAGTTGTTTACAGGGTGTTTGTATATATCATATGATTTTCAGTAAGATTGCTTTTCTTTTGCAGTGCACCCCACTTACAATGACATCAAATGAATCATATTGATGGGTACTTATGGGCACAGTTTTATTTCCAACAAGATGTGAAGATAGATACAAAGAGTGTTTCTGTTTAAAAGTTTCATACTTGGAAGTGGCCATAACTACCCAAAATGGTCCTTTTTACCCCATGTTATGATAACAATATCCTGCTCATTACATGGTCTCAAACTCCTGTTTTGGGGGGATTTTTGTTGTTTTGAATGTATTATTAGTGATGAAATATGTAATATAATGACAAAAGTTGTTCAAATCCGGCATATATAGCGACATACTGACTTGAGACAGTTGAGAATTTTAATTTTAAAATATAGGTATCCAATTAGAAAACTAGCTAACCTATCAATGATATCAACACTTTTTAGAATATGGCAACCAATGACAATGCTCACTTGTTCACCGAGGAGGGAATGTTTGCTAGTGACCAATTAGGGTATTACATGTGACAGCCGGTCAGAGAGCGAATAAGTTTTAATACCTGTTCAATGAAACAACTTCCTTACCGACCATTAAAATCCTAACCTTTTATTTTAAAACAGGCAAATATGCAACTTGGGAGAACAGTAGCCTGAAAAAGCACATGAGGATTCATACAGATGAACGACCCTATCAGTGAGTGTATGATTATGATTCTTCCTTTTTAGTTCAATAGTTTTGTCATGCATCGTGTATTGTAAACATAATTCCCTCCAACATATTATAAATGATAAAGGCTAAAGGTTACACATTGTTCTATCCTTCATTGTTGTTGATTCATTTTAACATTATGAAAAATAGGTAATTATGGATTTGAGACATTATGATTATTCACTTCAATTTGAATAATTGCTATTATGACTATTTATGAATAAGATGTCCAAAAATAAATCAGTAGAGTGGCTAAGATAAAACAAAGATACTGATTTATGAAGAAAATGTATTCACAGGGAGTTCTTTATCTTGACGATTCTCTCATTCATTTCTTTGTATCCAAGTTATTTTGTTTTTTTAACTTTTTGTATTATTGGTTTGTTTTTATCATTTAAAAAAATAAGCACCCGTTATATAGGGGACAACTGGTACAGTGGAATGGTCCTCTTTTTATACCCCAGAGGTACTGGGTTCGAGTTCCACTAGCCACACTCACCACACTGTATGGTCTTGAGCAAGTCACCTTGCTCTAGCTTGCCTGAGACGCTGTACTTGATAGTTGGACATTTCATTAACGTCACAAGGAAGTTCCACCATGGAGATGAATATATCATTGATTCTTTTTCATATTTATTTACTAAAATATAAACAATCATTATATAGGGGACAGCTGTTACAATGAAAGGGTCTTCCTGTCATATCCTCGAGGTTCTGGGCGAGTTTCACTAACTACACTCAACGCATTGTATAGTCTTGAGCAAGTCTATCCTGAGGGGCTGTACTGCTGTTTATGCTTAGGATATTTCAATATCCCCAAAAAGCAGTGTCCCCATGGATATGAATAATAAGGCATTTTATTCTTTTCATATTTATTTATTTATTTACCTTTGTATTTACTTACTTATTTATTTATTCATGTATTATTTTCCATAGGTGTCAGATTTGTCCATATGCTAGCCGTAATTCCAGTCAGCTAGTTGTCCATCTACGTACACATACCGGGGATGCTCCCTTCCATTGTAATGTTTGCACTGCACAGTTCAAACTCAGCTCTGACCTCAAACGTCACCTTCGAATTCACACAGGGGAAAAGCCATTTGCCTGTGACAAATGTGATTATAGATGCTCCAACAAAGGTCAACATATTTTCATATTTTACTTTTGAAAAAGAAAACTACTCGAGATCAGTAATTCCTGACGCTATTATATTATGTGGATTGTATTGTTCATGTTTGTCATTTTTATAAATTCATGGAAATTCTTAACAAAATTTTCATAATAAAATTAGAGGAAATTGAAAATGTTTTTGGGTTTTTTTTTTCATTTCTCCTTAACAAAATTAATTTAAAGGATCATTTCTATTTTGAAGTTTGTCAGTAAAGAGCTTTATTGGACAAAGCCTTTCAAAATTTTCTATCGCCATGAGAAAAATCCAATTTTCCTCTTTGAGTTTTATTATTGAGGACAATTCGTATTTAATTGATATTCATTTAACTAGCTTAAAGAATTTTTGATACGATGCTATTAAAGAAGATACAGTGTAATGCAGATGATAGTGATTAAAAAAAAGGAAATTTACAAACTTAGTAACTTTATTAAATGTGTCTTTAATGAACCCATTAAATTTGTAAATTTTTATTTCAAAATGATTTTTATATCTTTGTGTTGTTTTTCAGGCAACTTGAAAATTCACTTCAAAATCAACCATTCCTTAGAAAATCCCAAACCTTGCCCTCAATGCAGTTTTGTTACATCTTCAATGAAACGTCTACGCGAACATATCAAGACTCATGATGAAGCACGTGTTATAAAATGCAGTGTCTGCTCCTACACCTGTAGTAATGGTGCAGCGTTGCGCAGTCACACAATGGTTCACAATACACTTCGGCCTTTTCGCTGCACTTTTTGTCCTTATTCATCTAAACAAAGTGGGAATTTGAAAAAACACATACAGAATGTCCACCATGAAAAACAAAGGCGGACTGACACTACATCATCAACTCAGTCAAGATCAGCCATGAAACATTCGCTGTCAACATTGACGGATAAATCACATCATAACAGTAGTTCATCTAGGAGAAGAAACAAGACTCAGGATGATCAATATAGCGATTGTAATAACTCAGATATGAGTGTAAAATCAGACTACCATTATCGTCCCATGCGTCGATCCAGCTCCAGTCGACAGATTCATGTTTGTCACATTTGTGGAAGTGGGTTTGTCAGACAGGATTCCCTTCGCTGTCATCTCAAACAGCACAATTTGAAGGTGCGTTGTTAAATCAAATGTTGCACATCCTCTAGTTAAGTTAAAGAACAAAATCATAGAGGCCAGCTGTCCTGATATAATCGGGACTGTCCCAATTGGGCAATCCGATGAGAAGAAAACGAATGTGAAAAAAATTTTTTTTAATTAAAAAAAATATTTAATACACGGATGGTATGGAAACGTCCCGGGTTTTTGCTTTTTGACCAGCTAATTAAAACAAATAGAGAATATGTTCAAGTTAAATTTTAATATTAAGCAATCTCAATCTAAATTGTATTTTTTAAATAGTCCAAACATACTGCCATTCTGGGTCATGACGTTTGCACATGTTAGTGAGTCACTTTTTAGCTCTCTGCTAAGGCATAAACTAAACTAATTGTATACTTAAACTCATTAAAAGAATGGATTGATTGGTATATTCTATTGCTACAATGTCATCTAATTGACATTAATGTGCAAATGATTAGTTTAGTAATTTTTTCCACAATTTTGCTGATATTTTTATAGATTGAATGTGGACGTATTCCTCTTTTTTTTTTTTCGTTTTTTTTTCTTTTTCTTGTTTTTTTTGTAGTGACTTTTGACAATCAATATGAAGTATTCACTCTTTAACAATCAAGAAATTAGCTCCATTTTTGTGATAATTTTCTTCTGTCCACCTCAATAGTGAAAAACAAATAGAAAATTTCAAATTTTTGACACGCTGAGATTCTAGTCTAATTTTAGGTATTACATTTTCACGGTTGAACTGTAACACTGACTATTCTATCTGCACAAGTTTTATAATGTGTGTCACACTTGCACTTAGTGACAAAAGATAGGTGAAAGTGGAGCCGTTACATAAGTGGTTAAAGCAGGTTGCTAATTTTGAGATACTTATACCTTTTTTTTAATTGTCTGTTTTTTTTTGTTTTTTTCCAGGAAACTTCACCAAAATACAATGTTAAGTCTAATGGGAATGTTTCCTCATTACCAACTAAAAACAAGTCAAGTAGTGTCTGTGAACAAAACTTGTCTGTCTCTAAGAACAAATTGCCACCACCAGAATTGCCACCACTACCAGCACCACCATCATCATCTCTTACACTAACACAATCACCGTTATCAAAACCACAACCACTGCAGCAGCCAACTCGACTACAGCAACAGCAGCAACAACAACTACCTCTACCACCATCACCGCAACATCCTTCTCTTCCACCTCCTCCTCCTCCTCCCACATATAGGAGTAAAGGTTTAGAATCCATTGTAGCTGCAGCATCCAAACTCTATCGAGAACAATACATGAATGGAGAAGACGAAGGGGAAGATGAGGATCTGTTGTCCTTTTCCACAACTTCTACATCTCTGGATAATGAAACAAATACAGACTTGAACTTTCAAACAACCCAAGTTTTCAATGTCAATAAGAGTGAATCTTTTAGTTGTTCTACGGTTGAGAGTAGTACAGTTAATATAGACAGAAATTCATCGGTTCCAGTGAATAATCATGTAGGATCACAACAATGTTATTCAACAAAGAATGGAAGTGGCAAAAAACAGTGGAGTTTTGTCCAGGCAGGAGACAAAGATCAAGGGAGACAACCAGTGACTAAAAAGTCTAAGATAAATAAGAGTTCTTCAGTTTCAAATAATCTTAACCAAGAGCATCATCACCAGTATCAGGTACATTGCACTAATAATGATAATTCTGGTCAGGTGCCTTGGGAACACAGTTCTTACACTGCATCTCCTACAAAGAATACTCCAGCCCATACCCAATCGTCAACCTCATCAAAATCAAAAGTATCAACATCCCAGATTAGTGGGAAATCAACAAAGTCCAAAACATCCTCTTCCATAAACCATCAACAACATCGTAGAAGAAGTAACACATCAACTCAAATTCAAACTCAACCTAACACGCATCAGAATCATACGACTACTTTGTACCAGTACGGAAATGTTTCGACCTCCCGTGATGAAGTGTTAACCCCTTCGCAACCTATCAGCATTCAATTTGTACCTCAATCAACGCCCTTACAGCATCAACCCAGCTCACAAATTGCAACAGATACACAGGTATGAGAATATTGATAAGTCGCCTTGAGATTTTATTTCACTCTGAACTGTTTTTTTATTTCAAATAGAAATTGTCAAAACTTTTCATTTTAATTATAGGCCGCCCTAATTTTTTATAATTCGCAGTAAAAGTGACATTTTCTGTTTTGTCTCTTTTAATTCTATTCTTTTCTTTTCTTTTGCCTTTTTTTTTCCCGGGTATTTAAAATAAAAATCTCTTCTCTCTTAAAGCGCTCCATCAGGTCATTAAAGCCTTTTATTTTTGGTTCCACTGAGTGTAGTTGAAAATCCATATAAATATTCTGGGATTAAATGTGTGTCTGTACAACTACGAAATTCACTTTTCCATTTTTTTATCAGAATTTTTTCTACATATATTGATAGCCTCTAGCTTGTCAAAATGTTTGTTTTGTTGGGGGGGGGGGGGGGGGTTTGGGGGGGGGGTTTCTAATGCTTAGTCTGGCAACATTGAACACCGTTGTTGAAGTTATCATCTTTCACCAATGCATGTTCCCTTATTTATCATTATCATGTATGTGTGAGGTAATGGAAAATAATGACTTTAAAGCTTTCATTGTAATAAAACTTCTCATTTTTTATACTCAACTTTCCTGTCACAAGCAATTTCAAAAATTGAAGTTGGATTTATTATTGGAAATTGAAAACATTCGTCAAAAAAAAAGAAATAATAGTTGAAAGATCTTGAAATTTTATACCAATTTTTTTTCCCCTCCCCATAGAATCCTGTCTGTAACATTTCCTTCTCACAGCAACAACCAATTGGCGTTCATCAAACTGCCACAGCATTACAAATTCTGGTGCCTGCCGGAACTCAAATGACTCAGATCATACAGCCACAACCACCGTCACAATTGGCACTTGGAACAAGAACTGATACTGGCCAGCAACAAGAACACCAGCAGCAACAGATTGTTTTTCAGGTGAAAATAGAGTAAAATAGTTACAAGAAATGCAGTGAATAGAATAGTGCCAGACGACAATAGAGTAAAATAGTTGCAAGACAATAGAGTAAAATAGTTACAAGAAATGAAGTGAGTAGAATAGTGCCAGGAGACAATAGAGTAAAATAGTTACAAGAAATGAAGTGAGTAGAATAGTGCCAGGAGACAATATAGTAAAATAGTTACAGAATGAATGAAAGAATAGTGCAGGAGACAATAAGAAATAGTTACAAGAAATGAAGTGAATAGAATAGTGCCAGGAGACAATAGAGTAAAATAGTTACAAGAATGAAGTGAGTAGAAAAGTGCCAGGAGACAATAGAGTAAAATAGTTACAAGAAATGAAGTGAATAGAATAGTGCCAGGAGACAATAGAGTAAAATAGTTACAAGAAATGAAGTGAATAGAATAGTGCCAGGAGACAATAGAGTAAAATAGTTACAAGAAATGAAGTGAGTAGAATAGTGCCAGGAGACAATAGAGTAAAATAGTTACAAGACAATAGAGTAAAATAGTTACAAGACAATAGAGTAAAATAGTTGCAAGACAATAGAGTAAAATAGTTACAAGAAATGAAGTGAGTAGAATAGTGCCAGGAGACAATAGAGAACTAAATATTTGCCACTATGAGGATTCAAACCTTGACCCAACTGTTAAGACAACTCCGCTTGGCCATGAGAGGGAGACACTCTGCAATCGATCCCATCCATTGTTGGGTCATGGATTCAATCCTTATCACTGAAAAGTGTTTTATTCCCTATTGTCTTCTGGCACTGTTCTACTCACTTCATTTCTTGGTATTATCAACACAAGTGCCTGCTCCTCTCATTTTTCTGAATTAGTAAAATAGTTACCACTATTCTGTTAGTGTAGTATCATAGAAAGAAATATGTTAAGAGCAATTAGGCCTGTGGAATCAGAAATAATTATAGTTTTAGATATCTCAAACAAAGTAAGAATTGCTTGCTACTTTTTGGACAGGTTACTGGTCTATCACAAAGTACTTCCTTCTTGAGATAACAGACCAGACTACCTATCAACAGGGAGGTAGGGAGGGGGGAGGAACTAAACAAACAATACAAATATGATCTACTAGGATAACAAATAACCTGTTAAAATGCTCATGAGAAATATTGATGAAAAATCCCATAATCATGCTCAAAGCGCTTTACAAAGAGTCCCTAGCCAACAGCAGCACTTAACATGTAGGATGAGACATGATGCCTGTAAGGCAATATTAAATTTTTTTAGAACATAGATGATGCTGTTAACAGCCAGGTACTCATTTTACACTCAAGTACAGTGAGAGAATATGAGTAAAGAGCCTTTTCTAAGGACTCAACTATGCACCGCTCGAAACTTGGACCTTTCGATATAAAGGCAAGTGTCATAGCACTAGACCGCCATGTCGCACTATGAAAATCAGAATCTTGTTGACAAATGATTAAGAATACAATGAACAAGTTAAAGCTGCATAATGGCATTTTAAAGAAGCGATAATTGTAACAGTATCATTCTTTTTAATTAAGAACATGATTATGAATTTTGGTGTTAACATTCTGAAACCAAACAAAAAACTTGACGTATCATCAACAGGTCCAAGAAGCACCAGCAGCACCTAGACAAAATGTAATCACCATACCCATGTCAATGGCGGCGCCCCTTGGAAGTCAAGTGGTGATGGGCCCTTCCTATAGTATGTAGTTTATCTCCATCTCTCTCTCTCTCTCTCTCTCTCTCTCTCTCTCTCTCTCTCTCTCTCTCTCTCTCTCTCTCTCTCTCTCTCTCTCTCCCTCTTTCTTTCTCTCTCTCTCTCTCTCTCTCTCTCTCTCTCTCTCTCTCTCTCTCTCTCTCTCTCTCTCTCTCTCTCTCTCTCTCTCTCTCTTTCTTTTTCTCTCTTCTCTCTCTCTCGCTCATCTCCTCCCCCCTTCTGTCTCCCACTCTCTCTCTCTCTCTCTGAGAATCTTTTTAAAAACAAATGATGCAGACATGGGCTGAAAAATTAGTTACTTGTTATTTTTTCAGAGTTTGCTTTTTATAAGTATAAGGCAAACCATAATAGCCAGAATTTTGTTCATTTTGGGTCAATTGGTATCACACCGATCTCATGGCTGTCTCTTGTGCATGCACTGAGTGATTGTCGACACCTTTTTTGCCTCTCTTTCTGAATATATATACACGACATAGGAGACTGAAATTGACTTTGTATACATACATACATTCATTATATAGTAGTAGTAGCAGTATTAGTGTACACATTTGTCAGTGTGATTTCATTACTTGTGATTAGATATTATATAGTTACATGTGGATTCAAAAATTGTTACATGTCATGATAATTACCAGCCTTTTTTTAATATAATCAATAGGTGGCATCCATGTGAGCTTTAGTTTTATTAATATTTTTTTTTCTCTTCAAATGATAGGTCTTGTTCAAAACCAAGTCATATCTGCACCTGCTGACTCAACAACAATGGGAAGTGTGTACAGCGTCACTGAACAGATACCTATGGAAGATACATATCAGTCAGGTAAGCAACGAGGAATAAGATTTACTGCCTTAAGTTTGGAGGGCTAAAACAGTTGTGGAAAAATTGTGATGTGAAAATGTTCATATTTAAAGCAATTTTTAAAAAGCATGAGATTTTGTAATAGACCCTTTGATAACAAAACGAAATGTAATCAATGAAAAGTAAAACCACTGCGTGAATATATATAATCAAAAATATTTTGCTTTAATTTTGGGGTGGTTTTTCTTTCGTTCGTTTGCTTGATTTTTTTGTTTGTTTGCTTGTTTGTTTGTTTTATTTTTTTGGTCGGGGGGGGGGGGGGGGGGGGGGGGGGGGGGGAATTACTTTTGTTAACTTTTTATTAAAATTTTAATACCATAATTACATATTCTTTCAAAAACTAATTATTAATTTTGCCCAACAGAAAAAATATAAATCCTGTCTATTAATTTTGTCACAGTTTTTTTATCATGATAAATAAACGATGTTGTTAATTTTTGTCTTAAAAACAAAATACAAGTTTTTGCTGATGAAGGGTCCATGTCTGAAGTAGGTACTTGCATGTTAAAAAATAAATTGAGCAAACATTTGGCAATCTCTCTAAACCTCCAAACCAATGTCTCGAAGTGATAGGGGCGATTCGGGTTTTGCAGTAGATTGAAACTCTTTTTGTTTCCAATGAATTTGGGTCAATTTAATATATTTTGTAAATGGATATTATTTGAAAGGTCTCAAAATGAGTTTTTATTTTCATTTGCTTCATTTTGATGTGTCGAAAGTATAAGAAAAGCTAGGGGGAAGTGATGATTGATAAAAGTACGAGATTTTTGCCATGGAAAGTAGGAGAGGGTTGATGGGATATGGGGCAATGTGGCTCATCGGTTCGGTCTTTGCTTCATACTTGAAAGGTAACGAGTTCGATCAACCGCTGCTGCACTGTGTGGCCATGAGCAAGTCACATCACCCTAGCTCACATTGCACCACTGCTCTGCGGCTAACGTCTGGGATATTCCAGTCTTCCCTTGGAATAGACCCTAAAGACAAATTTCCCCTTAGGGATGAATAAAGGGAATTTTTTTTTAAATTTTATTTTATAACAGTCAAATGAGATATTGTGTGAGCTCATCCTTTTCAATTAACTTGGTGGGGTTCCTGACCTCCCATATTGGGCAGGGAGGTACTTACTGTGTCTTCTATAGACCATACTCTTAGGGATCATTTCTAGAGTATGCATTGCGGAAACATTGTGCTAAGTTGACGGGAATCTATCCCCCTAGATCTGTTTTCCAATTTGCTTTCTGTCTTTGTCTTGGAATGAGATTATATTTGTTGTGTCCTTTCCCTCGCCAGATGCCCTAGCTGAGAGGGAAACAGTCAAATATATAGATATTTTGGGAGATGATATGTTTTCCTAGTAAATTATCTGTTGTGCACTGTATTCTGTTTTGTTTACATATTATATTTGGTTTGTAAACATTTGAGGGTATTCCTCTTACCTGTACTTGTGTCTAGATGAGACTTTTAGGTGATCTCAAACTAAGTACTTTGATAGTGTGCTCTTGGAATCTACATATGTTTCCTATTTGAATCAATTCCCCTTTGCCTTGCCTTTTCTTGGGTGCTTTAATTGTAATTTTAGAACTTTTTACTATCCCATTTTCTTCCTTTTCACTGGCGCTGATAATGAGTTGCAAGCGCCTTAAACCCTTAAAAACAAACAAACAAACTTTTCAATGAAATTTGACAGAAATGGTCTTCAGTAGATAGGCTACAGATGCATCTAGTATGATTTATATGCATTTTAAAGGTTATCATATTTTAAAAACGGAATAATTTTTTACTTCACGTCATTAGAACCAACGCAAAGTGTTGTCCATTACAAGTCTATAATTGCTTGGGTTATCATACCTATCCTAAAAAATATGTGCACTTAGGCTATGTGGTCTTGTGATATGACACTCACTTTCTGATCAGGTCCTGGGTTTGAGCCTCGGCGTATAGTTGAGTCCTTGGAAAAGGCTCTTTTTCACATTCTCTCACCGTACTCATGTGTAAAAGGTGTACCTGCCCGTTAACAGCTTTATCTCTGTCCGAAAAAAAATTGTAATCTCGCCTAACAGGCGTCATGTCCCGTCCTACATGATAAATGTTGCTGTTGGTCAGTGGCCCCTTGTAAAGCACTTTGAGCACGTTTAGTGGATATAATATTACTATATAAAAGCTCAATTTAAAAAAAACAAAACTTTGTGATATCTGAAGACAATAAAGTAACCATTTCTATTTTCCTCAGACTTCCACCAATCATCGGGAGTACCAAGTCAGGAAGGATCCCATGTCACGTGATAGCATGGAGAATAGAAAAGAAATAAAAATAAAATTGTTGAAATTTGTTGAATACGAAAAACCTTTTGTTGTTTTTGCCTTGATATTGTTTTAAAAATCTTGACTGATGCATATAACGTGTTTGAGAAAGGGTTGGGACTGAGAAAGGACTGGGACTGACAGACTGAGTCCACAAGTCTTATCACTATCTAAATTCAATGCCAATTTATTATCAGTACTGATTGCCCAGTTGTTGATTGAGCATCCACTACAACAAGTAAAGGGGTATCAATCTCGGATTAAGTCAAGATATGTTTATAACTCCACCCCCCCCCCCCCTTCCCTCACTATCCATAGGTGATTGGATAGCCGGATCTGTTAGATCTAGCAGAGAGTACTTTATTATAAATCAAAGGATAGCAATCAACTGCTATAGTCCGTTTAACACGATAGAAACTGGGATAAACTCCATTGCCATGGGGGACCCATAGCTCTAAACGAGTTTTGGATTGGTAAGCTATGTACTTTTTTTTTATTGAGGAGAATGGTTTCTTAAAGTGACAAAATTCACATTTCACATTTTCTACCTTAATGTTATAATAGAGGGTATCAATAGCTCCGTTTATAGAGCACTTGCTTCACACGCACAGGAACTGAGGTCGATCCAGGGTGAAATAGAGATTTTTTCTGACTCCCCAGTCCTCTCAGTGGTGACTGGATAGCTGGATCTGCTTATGGAAAGTATTTTGCGATAGACTAGCGTCCTATCAAAAGGGTAGCAGGCAAACATTGAGTTTCATCATCCAGATGAAATGTTGTTTGTTGACAACTGGTTTACAAAGATCTGATGAAATCTTCTTGGTTGCAATGATTAACCATTGCTGTCCATATGTTTCTTTACTTCAACTTTAAAATGGCCTTTGTTGTCGGATTTTTTGTTTGTTTGTTGTTTTTTTTTTTTGCTATCATCCACTGTCTCAAAACAATATTATGTCCGAATGTTTCATTTATTTTCAAAAATATGAATCACAGTCCTAGATTGATTTTATACGTGTTATTGAAGACAGTTAGTTTCCATAATTGACAAAACCTAAAATTAATCACATTATATTTCTGTTAGTTTTGTCTTAAAATATAACCTTTTTGACATCTGTTTGGTCCCAAGACAAACGTACTTGTCCCTCTACCCGTTTTGAGGCTATTGGTCATAGATATAAAACGCCGCGCTGCACACTCATAATGGGTCGTCATTATATGTCGAGGCGGGGATATTTAAGTGCATATCGCAGGTATATCGGTCCGCCGGTGGACCGTCACCAGACTAGTCAGGTAGACGAGTCGTAATTGGGTGCCTTGGTCGGCCCACACTAAATTGATTCAAACTAGCGCCCGAATCGCTTCAGCCATCCCAGCCACACACCACAATTATTTTGACATGCTGGCGCGAGAAGAAGAAAAAATCAATGGTCAATAATTGGTTGACTTGTGCATAAAGAATCCGGAGTTATGTCCCATGGTCACCGTGAATTGTTTCTAATCAGCCACATAATGAGATTACAGATTGGCCTCGTAACTAAAACAACAAATTATTACACTAGACTGCCATGCTTTGATAGAACGCATATTTCAAATTTTGGCCAGAAAACTTATCCTTCAAATCTCGATCGATTAAAGCGTTTGAGAGTTTTTGACGATGAGGGTTATTGTGATCGATCGATATTTGAAGGACAAGTTTTCTGGCCAAAAATTTAAAATAACATACTTGTTTTTTTAAATATATTTTTTTGATTTTTTGTTGTTGTTTTGTTTTGGTTTTTTTTTTTTTTTTGTTTTTTGTTTTTTATGGGGGGGGGGGGTGATTTTTTTCGAGTATGGCAGTGCATTGCAGTGCAGGTTGAATGGCAGACTTCAAAGCAAGTCTCTTTTAACAATATTTACAGCCTGATATTGCGAATCGGCTTCGGTCGAGAACCTGCCTCACGCAAAATCGCTTCATCGGTGGGGACTTTCCAACATGTACCCGATGTGGGAAAGAACCGTTGAACTGTTGTGTTGTGACGAGGCTTCCGGGCGGGTTTGCGACCGTGCACGAATGCGGTGAAGAATTTGCTGGTTGGGTCGATCGTCAGAACATAGTAGTGTGTGCACCATTTGAAGCTGCTGCCGTACAATGACTCAACACCTTTTTCATATTGGCTGGCTAGAAAACTTTTGCTTCAAAATATAATATTGGCTCAAAACTTGCCTAAAAGTCTTTAACTCTAAAATCCGTGGCTTTTGACAAGTTTACTTGTCTATCGATGTATGAATCCGATCAAATGTAAAATAAAATGTGCGGTATATTTTCTGTTTATAATCACGAAATGTCTTGGGTAAATGCAATGCGATTCATCGCATCAATTTGGTTTATGTGCGATTCTGTGTCTCGTCTTGTCACAAAAGTCAAAGCAATGTTAAGCGTGATCAGTGGCAGAATTGATGACAGTGATCGTGAAAAATATGGTCCCGACGTTGTGTCTTTTGGTAAGGCACTTTATACGACACTACACACATTAACCCAATCCACTAAGATGTGAATGAGTACCCGGTTGCTGGCAATGACATATTGTAAGAATGTTAGTACAAAAGGGACGCTTTACAGGTGACTTGCGCTGTATGAAATGAAAATGTTGTTTCACATGACCTGCACGGGGAATAAATGAAACATTCTGAAGCGCATTGAGCATGGTTAATTTGTAGAAATTATGTCGGGTGTGATTCAAGAACTGGAGATTGACTTCCCATTCTGTGTTCCCCCCCCCCTCTCTCTCTCTCTCTCTCTCTCTCTCTCTCTCTCTCTCTCTCTCTCTCTCTGTGTGTGTGTGTCATTAAATTATGAAGTAACTTGTTTGCCTGGTTCTGGTTGGATACTTTAAGCTGAGAGGAAAACAGTCAAATAATTGTGACCCACCGGCTCAAAACGGTATTATGTCATCTCTCTATCTATTTTAATTTTCTATCTGATCTCTCTATCTATTTTAATTTTCTATCTGTTTTGACTGGAACACTTGATTAATTAATCAATTTATTTATTTATTTACTTATCAATCTGTCTATCTATTTTAGTTTTGTATCTGCTTTGCTGGTACAGACCAATACACACTGTCTAGGAAAATTATCTTACAAGACAAATGCTGGCTGCCTAAAATGTCATGTAATTTTAATCTTATCTTATCTTATCTTTAAAATGCTAACTGTGATCAGATTATTTCCTTTCAATGCCTTATACAGGACATGATATTGAAATAATCTTAATAAATCACATTTGTGTTTGATTACCTATGACAACCTTAGGGGGTCCTGGTAGCTCCGTTCGTAGAACACGAATTGCTTCACACGCAAAGGGACCGCGATCGATCCAGGGTGTAATCGATATTTTTGTTATAACCCCCCCCCCCCCCCCTGTCCATCCAACAGTGCTAGGGCGGCTGGGTCTGTTATATCTGGCGGAAAATACTAGCGTTCTATCCTAAGGGTAGCAAGCAATTGCTATTGTCCGTTTCATGCTATATAGATAGTATGCGCTTGGCTAAGAAGCTCATAACATTGCCATCCGGAAGTATAACGGACCAACACACTAAACTGTGTGTATCCATGAACGTTTATAGTCGGGTTGATACAGTTCAGTGAACATTACTCATAAACGCGGATGGCAAATAACAAAGACATGAGTGACGTCATCTTCGTTCTCTCTATAGATAGAATGCGCTTGGCCAAGGAGTTCACAACATTGCCATCCGGAAGTATAACGGACCAACACACAAACTCTGTGTAACCATGAACTTTTATAGTCTGGTTAATACAGTTTAGTGAGAACAACTCACAAACGCGGATGGCAAAAACAATAACAAAGGCCTGAGTGACGTCATCTGCATACTATCTATAGACAACGGGATAAACCCCGGCCCGATGGGCCGATTGTCTCTGAACGACTGCCGACTTCTTTATAAAAAACATTGTCTCACTCAACCCTAACACCGACTATATCCGTAGTTTACCCCGGGTTACTTTTACCCCATGCCTATTTTTTACATTTTTCTCTGAGACAAATTATAGGCGAAGTATCAAAGTTAATGTTTTTAGTTTTTACATGTTAATGGTAGTTGAAAAAAAACTATGTACATGCTCGTTTTAAAGATATTTTTTCCAATTTTGAAAATTAGCAAAAATCTCTAGGATTGAGTGAGTTAATCATATTCGAATCATAACGATTTCGATTCTTTGTCGATTCTTTATTTTTGGCAATTTTAACATCAGAACTTTTGTCAGATACCTTGGTATGTCTTGGCAGAACAGAAGTGAGATGAGAATCACATGCTGCACGTTGTATAATATCAATATTATGATTCCCCGTCTTTAACTTCATCATGCTTTGATGGTGGGTACGCGAAAAAGTAAAATATTCACCAGATGTGCCTGGCAAATCAATCGTAACCAGCAAACAAAACTATGGATAGACTAGCCTCAAATGTATAATTTGTCTGAAGAATGAATGACAGTGGTGTCTCTCACGTCTGTTTGTTGTTTTTATATCACCAGTTGGTTGATTAATTCTCAATTAAATATTTTAACCCCCTCCTTACCACCTACAGCAAAATTGTCATATTTTTGACGACACAAGATACATTTATTTTGTAAATCACAAACTTTGAAAAATGATCTTTGTTTGATTAATAAGAACATAAAGTTGTTTTGTAAAGAGATTGTTTGAGTTTTAAAAATCAACTTTTCTGCCATTTTGGGAAAATACAAAAAATCATCGGTAAGGAGAGAGTTAATCAGCAATCAAATTAAACATAATTTTGTCTTTTTTTGGTTCGTATTTTACTTAAAACGCATGCCAGTTGACGTCGCTCAGCTCTTTTATATTGTGTTTGACCGCCAGCTGGATGAGTAGTTATCACTTTAGTCCTTCTGACAGACAATATTAAACGTTGAAGGTCACATGTTTTGTCTATTGATACGATTGATCTTGCGGGTAGAATAGGTATGTATTTTGCTAATAATCTGGCGGTCTAAAAACAATGACAAAGCACAGAGTGACGTCCACTTCATTTATTATATAGACAGAATGACGATCACGTCACTCGGGTCTTTGTTATTGTTTTTTTTTTTTTTTGTCATCCACGTTTATGAGTAATTCTCACTTAACTGTATTATCCAGACTACAAACGTTCAAGGTTAAACAGAGTTTTGTTTGTTGGTCCGTTATACTTCCGGATGGCAATTCCATCAATGAGCCTACTTTGATATTAAAAGTCCCATCCAGGCACACGCAAAGGATCTCGCCAGAGGATCTTTATGTATGATCTCTGATAGGGCTATGAAGGATACACGAAATGCTCACACAGTATAAAAAAACCAGGATATTCAAAATTAAAACCTATAATAGCACATAAGGGGAATAGTTTACAAGGAAAAAATTATAATCTTTCAAGACTAGGAACTCTACATATTATGACTGCTTCCATCTCAGCTAAGGATCTTCCCCAGGACCTGAAAAATTCGTGTAATCTCAATCCATAGCAAAGACTGAGATAAACTGGGGAAAATCAAACATCTAATATAAGGGGTATAGAAGGCACAGCAAGAATGACCTCTACGCCCATCATGGTAGGTATGGAGACCCATCTGAAAAGTAAACATTGAAAAGTATGGCTTTGTCAGATACATTGTTTTGTCATGGGACAGCAGGGACAAAGTCGTGCTATGTCAAACACACTCGATTTCAAACTGTGCTGTATTGACGGAAGGTAGCTTCGTAGAATGCTCACAACTTCCATCTGCTAAAACAATCGGAACCATCTAACAAAGCTATAATATAATATGCGTATTCTTTAACGTCCGTCATCTATTATTAGAAACAATTGATTGAGATCTGATTGTCTCTTTGGTGGTCAAAAACGATAGCAAAGAGCTTAAGTCATATTATTTGTTTGCTCTATACTGTCAATATGATTCTACTTCCGGCTTGGCGTTATGTCCTAATGATTTCAAAATTGGAATAGAGATGGAGAGTGATTACAATATTTCAAATTCTGTTGATTTCAATTAGACGCATTAAGCTTTTCATTAGTTTTTATATTGTCATGGTTTATTTCTGAACAAGACTTATTCTGGGGGTAAGTTGATTTATTGCTGCTCTCACTACTGTCAATGTCAACAGGGAACAGACGTGTGATGTCAAAATACTGGTTCCAATCTCTTTGGAAGAGTAAGACAATCTTCCGGAGGACTGAGATCCTCTGGTTTCACTGTAATTGCATCTTGAGTTGTCATTTAAACGTATGCTGTCGTCAATAAAGATCATCCATCCTTGCTCTTTTACGTACCTTAATCCTAAGAATCTGCAAATACATCCTGATACTAAAATAGTTATCACCTCATGATTCAATTTTTAACTTATTCATTAATAGTCTTCTGATAGACCTATGCACTTCCAATGATTTTGGAACCGGAGGAGGAGAAGGTGTGGCGTCACTTTTCTACCCTATTGGAATAGAGGATGGAGTGTGATTGAAAAATTCCAAAAAGTTTTGATTGCAATTAAATGGATTAAGCTTTCCAATTAGATGTATACTTTCATGGTTTCTTTCTGAAGAAGACTTTTCTTGAGTAAATTGATTTTTTGTTGCCCTCACTAATGTGAATATCCATTTTACCGTATTAACGGAGGATTGATTAGGCAGTGGATTAGGCAGTTCTCTATAATCTGGGCAACACATTTTTCCTATTCCTCACTTAGAATTTGCATTGTTCTATGGGCTTGAAAATTAGTCCGGGGTAGCTCGGTTGATAGAGGACTCGGTTTAGAGCAAAGGAACCAGTATCGACCCCGTGAGTAGTCGAGATTTTACCAGAAAAAAACTTGAATAATAAAATGTCGGTTTAGAAAAAAAAACAACTATTATTATTATTATTATTATTATTATTATTATTATTATTATTATTATTATTATTATTATTATTATTATTATTATTATTATTAGTATAAATAAATTAAATTTTACGTGAGAAGAATAATGCCATTGTCCGTTTATTCATTTATTGTTTAAAATCAGTTTTTATATGTTTGTCACGTCTTTCAGCTCTTCTCTGTGGGCGTTGGGAATTGGCTGAAAAACAGATATCAATCTTGACACGATATCATGTGACGAATTTTGATTTCTCAAATCAAAACAAATTTAACTAGAACAATTTAAGGCAGGAATTCCATAGTTTCATAATATCACTTTTTAAATATAGATAGATCGAAGTTGACGTCATTCGGGTAATTGTTATTGGTTTTTTTTTTTGTTTTTTTTGTGTTTTTTTTTGTTTTGTTTTGTTTTGTTTTTTTTTTTGCCATCCGCGTTTATGAGTAATTCTCACTAAACTGCATTAACCAGACTATAAACGTTCAAGGTTACACATAGTTTTGTGTGTTGGTCCGTTACACTTCCGGATGGCAAAGTTTTGAGCTTCTTTTCCAAGCGCAGACTATCTAAAGCTAGACGTTTCAAGAACCATTGTATGCAAATCACAGAAGCAAACTTATCCAATCAACATTATTATTTTAGACCTTTTTTTTATTGTTTTAGTTTAATGTGGTCTAAGTATCTCTAAATTCAAAATCGAATTCAAAGTCCATTCTAATATGGTTGGATTGTTCATTTAGACAAGAACTGATGCGTGGCCACATTTTTATGGTCACTCCAAAATGTACAGATCGATCAGATAAAAGCTGGATTGGATCTTTAGATTATTCTGATTCTTTTATTGTTTCTTTCTTGTTCTTCTTTTGAGGCAGGGTATGCAGTTTGCTCTACCAACAGATCTATATTGCCGTACTCTGTCTGAACAAAAATAACATGTACGTGCAATATTTTTGGCCATAAAAACCGTCCTTCAAATATCGATCGATTAAAATGACTCTTAATCTTGGTAAAACTTTCAAACCTGGGACTTCGCGACTTCAGTCTACAAATTCCAATAATGAAACATTTATAGAAATAGTGCATTTACATTACGCACTATCCACTAATCGTGCTCAAAACGCTTTACATGGAGTCCTCAACGAACAGAAACACTTAACATGTAGGACGAGACAACACGCCTATTAGGCGATATGACAGTATTTTGCCGTCAGAAACAACGCGGTTAACGGTCAGGTACGCATTTTGAACCTGAGTACGACGAGAGAATGTGAGTAAAGAGCCTTTTCCAAGGACTCAACTATGCACCGCTCCGAGCGGGAATCGAACCCTGTACCCTTACGATCCGAAAACGAGAGTCGTATCACACGATCATAAAGCCGCAATATAATAATAATAATAATAATAATAATAATAATAATAATGATGATGATGATGATGATGATGATGATGATGATGATGATGATGATGATGATGATGATGATGATGATGATGATGAGAATAATGATAATGGTAAACATAATTTAATTATCACTATCATCACCATCATCATATTTTCTCTAGCCTTATCATCTTCGTAATTATAAACGACGCTTAAAATTTAAGATTGGCAACCATGGCCTACTATCAAATCAAAACGTTTTCAGGATGATTGTTCAATAATTCATCACTGTGATGGATAAAATTAATTTGATTGGAAGTCAGCGCTATAATGCAATGAAATATCATTGATCCTCTTTGTACAATGAGTAGTGGCCGCTCACGATATTAATTCGTCCTTTTGTTTATGTATACCAAAGTATGAGAACGAGTGATAGAACGTGATGCAACGATAAAAAGTATTGTTTTAACCCTTTGATTGCACTATGATTTTATTTCAAATCATTATTCCTCCTGTTTCTCCTCCTGTGCGGCTATGTGGTCGTGTGGTATGACACTCGCTTTCGGATCGGAATTTCCTGGGTCCGAGCCTCGCTCGGAGCATAGTTGAGTCCTTGGAAATGGCTCTTTACTCACATTCTCTCACCGTACTCAGGTGTAAAATGAGTACCTGGCCGTTAACAGCGTTGTCTCTCTCCGAAAAAATTATAATATCGCCTAACAGGCGTCATGTCCGCCCTACATGTTTAGTGTTGCTGTTGGCCAGGGACCCCTTGTAAAGCGCTTTGAGCACGATTAGTGGATATTGCGCTATATAAAAGCTCAATAAAAAGAATTTTAGTGACTTTCTTAATATGGAAGAAAATCCGTGACATCAAACCCTCTCCTGTATGTACGTAACCAGTCCTTCGAAGTATTAACATTTAATATGTTACATAAAGGTGGAATAACTATTTTACTAGCAGGATGTATAGACATATTTTCAGGATTAGGGGATGTAAAAGAGTGAGAATGAATAATCTCTATTGACAACCGACATATATTTAGACTAGAAAACAAGATACCATCACTGAAACTAGAAGATGGATTATACAAGGCATGTATGTATCCAGTCCTCCGAAATAGTGGTGTTACACTTCCAATGAGAAAGGAACCGGTTCCTTTTGACATCACACTTTTCTTTCCTATTAAGCCGACTGCTACTTATGGAAATTATGATATTCATCCGTAATCTTTGTAAAACCGCATCGCGTGACACTGACCAAAAATAAAACACATCAAAAGCAAGGCCAGACTATCAAAAGAAAACAAATTAGATTCAATAGTCTGATGTCACGTCGCCCATCAACGGAGAGCAGCATGGCTCTAAACAAAGAAAATTGGTACTTTTTATTCTTCATGTTGGCTAGAACTTTTCATATGTCATGTGATCAGAATGTATAAAAGTCAAAACATGATCATATTTATAATGTTTTCCTCCTCTGCATACATTTTTATGCTCGTCGGAGAAATGTTTCATAAGGGCGTCCGCCATTGTTCCGATAGTTTAGAGCGAGTTACTAAGTTACTATGCGTCATTACGAGGGAAATGACGTCATGACTGTTGAAGCCAATTGTGAGTTGTGTTCAACAGTTGAATCATTTGTTTCCTCGAGTACTTGACAACTCATTAGACAAAAATTCGGTACAATGTGAGACGGGGTGGTTACGTGTTGCAGTTGGTCAGGGACTCTTTGTAAAGCGCTTTG
>NC_088366.1:27551862-27554362 GCF_034508935.2 Berghia stephanieae
GCATTTTGGGCCTCCCAAAGCGAGACTCGAACCCTGTATCTATAGATCTGAAGGCAAGTGCCATGCCACAAGACTACAACGCCCCACAGTTACCGGATGGTCCGTGAAGTTCTAGTTTATTCCAGTCTCTTTAGCTTGCGTTTAACAGAGAATAGCCATTGCTGGCTACCCTTTGGATAGAACGCTAGACTATCTTCCAGACCAAAACGACCAGACCCAATAACCCAATCACTACTGGGTGACAGAGGTTGAGATATTATATTGACTGCATCCGGGATTTTTGCCAGTCCATAGGCTTTTGAAGCCTCTGCTGGACCCCTGAGCAATTGTGATCCATTTTATCATCCAAAACACAATCAAAATCGTCTTCATCAATATCGACACCCATCTCCAAGTATTGTCGCTCTCAATATTACCATACCCCCCCCCCACCACCACCACAACAACCATCATCATCATCATCATCATCATCATCATCATCATCATCATCATCATTATCGTTGTCGTCGTCCTCATCAGGTTCTACTTTTAAACACCACATACATCCAATTCGCTTCATTACCATGTCATTAATTTTTGCCCGTTAAATAATTCAATAGTCTAATGTCACGTCCGCCGAGCAACCAGCAGCTTGGTTCTAAACAAAGTAAATCGGTACTTTTTAATTCATCATGCTATCTAGAACTTTTCACATGTCATGTGATCAGAATGTATGAAAGTCAAAACATGATCAGATTTATAAAATTTTTCTCCAGTTTTATACTCGTCGAAGTATTTCATAAGAGCGGTGATGGAGATATTGGCGTCCGCCATTGTTCCGATAGTTTAGAACCAGTTACTGTGCGTCATTAAGAGGGAGCTGACGTCACGACTGTTGAACCATATTGGATCTCATTAATTTGTTTCACTGTGATCGTAATACGTCTTTCATTGAGTATTATAAACTGGTTAACCTAACCGTAGGGTCTAATAAACTCAAAGTGTAATACTGTTCTACATATTACGTCACAATATGAGGCGCTAATCACCAAACGAAAGCAAAAGGTGAGTCGTCGTTAGTAGTGAATGCTCAAGGAAACAAAATGACCCCATTCGATATCTACTTATTTGCAGGTCAGCTTACCCAAATTGTTATAATGTGCTCATTGTTGATATGGAACCGTTGTGTCAAACCGTAGCCATCGTTAACATGATATAGCCTGACACAAGAACCCCCAAGGACTTTCAGTTTGATGTCATTTTTAAGGTATGTGCAACAAGTTGATTCCATTGGTTGAACTGTTGAATAAAACTCACGATTTGTTTTCTTTTATGTCCAAAGACTTGTCTTTTGACGTAATTTTTTTGGTCAGTGTCAGGACATAAGTTAACGATGGTACGGTCTCACCGACGCAAAATATTATCCATTACAATAATGTTTTTTTTTAAAGAAGCCCTTCATAATCATTTATCCCATGGGACCGGAGTTTATCCCGTTTTTTGTAGCAGGCAACGGACATAGTACTTTCCGCCAGATTTAATAGACCCAGCTATCCAATCACTGCTGTGTGGACAGCGGGATGGGGTGGGGGTGGGGGGGGGGGGGTCAGAAAAAATATTGACTTCGCCCGGGATAGATCTCAGAACCTCTGCGTGTGAAGTGAGTGCTCTGCCAACTGTGCTATTGGGACTCCCAACAATATTCAAACAAGGCTATAAATGCGACCGGTTATCAGACCTGCAAATAATATGTGCACGACAACTCCATTGGTTAAATAACTGGTGAATAGAACTCACTACTCACTTTCTGGAGATGAATGTCGCCTGATAGCGTGACGTAATCTTTTGGGAAGCGTCAGGTTATGAGTTCACGAAGGCTACACGACCTCACGCGATCTGGCGAGAATGTTCCATTATCTCTTCATGGAAAACTTCTCTAATGATAATTCATCAATGCGGCGTCATTTCAGGTAACCTTGTTCCATACATATTAACCCTCTCCTTACCACCTGCAGCAAAATCGTCACATTTGTTACGAAACAATATTACATTTTTCTTATTCAGATTCATTTTGTAGATCACAAACTCTTAAGAATGATCTTTGTTTAATTAATAATAACATAAAGTTGCTTTGAAGAGAGCTTGTTTGAGTTTTAAAATTTTATTTTTTTTTTCTGCTGGGTAAACCTGCCTTTTTGGGGAAATAATGAAAACGATCGGTAAGGAGTAAGGAGAGAGTTAAGATCTTTTTTCACCTTGTTCACAATAATAGTTAAAACGAATCATAAGGTCATTATGTGACCAATCGTCTTAAAAAAGTTCACTGTCGGAGTTGACCTCTTGCTTGATCGGTTAATTGTCGGTACTCTGGAAAATCACGCATTTAAAGATTTGGTCGCAAAACTCGCCCTTCAAATATCGATCGATGTGAATGCCCCTTATCTTGGCAAAAACTCTCAAACCTGGAACTTTGCAAAGTCACAGGTTTGAGAGCTTTTGCAAAGATGAGGGTAATTTAAAT
>NC_088366.1:27564362-27574362 GCF_034508935.2 Berghia stephanieae
TAGAAATGATAAGGCCAGTGAGAGACGTGAAATTTCTAGAAAATAAGGACGATAAAAGACATAATAGAAATGTAATAGTAGTAGTAGTAGTAGTAGTAGTAGTAGAAGTAGTAGTAGTAGTAGTAGTAGTAGTAGTAGTAGTAGTAGTAGTAGTAGTAGTAGTAGTAGTGGTGGTGGTGGTGGTGGTAGTAGTAGTAGTAGTAGTAGTAGTAGTAGTAGTAGTAGTAGTAGTAGTAGTAGTAGTAGTAGTAGTAGTAGTAGTAGTAGTAGTAGTAGTAGTCGAGAGTGTTTGGAATGGGCAAGATGAGGAGTGTATGTGCGATTGTCGAAAGAAAAAAATAATAATAATAATTCTAATCGCTGTACAATTACTTCCCCCAGCGTAGAGGACATAATAGGATTTTGAAATTTAGTCCCAGACTACGATATTTACGCCTGCTAAATCGCGGGTGTAAATTTCACCCGTTTAGTCCCTCGTTTAGTCTTAGACTTCGCGTAGTCAGGCTTCATGAATAGCTTACAACGCCTTTTAGTCAGAGACTACGGATATAGTCTCAGACTATCGTCGTAGTCTCGGTCCATGAATCAGGGCCCTGATCACATGACATATGAAAAGTTCTAGCCAGCATGAAGAATATAAAGTACCTATTTTCTTTGTTTAGAATTAGAACCAAGCTGCTCATCGTTGCTGGGCGACGTGACATCAGACTAGTGAATCCAATTGTCGTCACTCGGCTCTTTGTTATTGTTTTTAGCCATCCATTTTTTATGAGTAGTTCTCACTAAATTGTATTAATCAGACTACAGACATTTAAGATTACACATAGTTTTGTGTGTTGGAACGTTATATTATCAGGCTGGTGGCTGTTTTGAGTTTTTTTTTAAATAAACGCATAGCATCAATTGCCTTAAATAAGTAATGCTTTTATGCAAAGCATGTTTTGTTGCACACAATTATGTGTAATATGTCCTTATTTCTTCTGTGTAAATAAATCAAGTTTTGTGTTAGGTAGGTATGACTATCCGGAAACATGCCGAAAATGGTCGATAAAAGAGTTAAATGGAATAGGATCTTGTCTACAGGAATTTCAGTACTTGACAATGTTGCCATTTTCAGACAAAATGCATTTTGTTAACTTCTTTAATTGTGTAATGCATTTTACTGATAAAACACTTTTTTTTTTTCATTTTGGCCTAAAACATATCTAAAAATATCAAGACTGATTAATTATTCATTCTGGGTGGGGTCCTTTCACCACCCATAGTGTGCAGAATGTCACTTGTTGTGTCCTAACCCCTTATTTGTTTTCCAAGTTGCTGTCTGTCTTTGTCTTGGAATGGGAAGGATTGCTTGGTTTCGTCCTGACCCTTGAGGAAGTCTTTAGCTGAGAGGGAAACAGTCATGTGTTTAGCATTAGTTTTGAGAGATGATTTTCTTTCGTGTAAATCATCTCTCTGATATGTATTGCTGTTTATGTTTACTGTTTGGATATATTCTGTAAATTTGTTAGTGCACTCTTCTTATTGGGATCCTGTGCTGGTGTCTGGATGAGACTTTTAGGTGATTTCAAACTTAGCACACTGATAGTGTGGTCTTGGAAAATAAATTTGTTCCCTATTTTAACCATTTCCTTTTGTCTTATTCTTTTCATGTCCTTTTAATTGTAATTCTAGAATCTTTCCACTTCCCCATTTTCCAACAGCTTAATAAAAGAACAAATGCCAATGACGGAACGTGTCTGGCTCAAAACCATTCTTCTGTCAATATAAAAAAGAAACTTTCAAAAGATTAATACGTCACTTAAAAACCAGAGAAACAGTAGAAAATTATTTAGCATGTCTTCTCGACTAATGCAATCTCGAATGTCGAGATTTTTAAAAAACCTGAAACGTTATGAGTTTGTTTTGTTCTTTTTCAAAATTGTTTTATTCAATTTTGTTCATTAACTCACTCAACCCTAACACCGACAACATCCGTAGAATAACCGTGTTGATGGTACCCCACGCCTATTTATTACATTTTTTTTTTCTCAGACAAATTATAGGCGTAGTATCAAAGCTAATATTTTTAATTTTTACATGTTTCTGGTGGTTGAATAAAAATATATATGCACATGCTCAATTTTAATACATTTTTCTTCCAATTTTAAAAAGCAGCAAAAATCTCCAGGATTGAGTGAGGTAATGTTTACAGTCCACAGCTTCTCGCGGCTCAGTATTCCAAACGCACAGATAGAGACACTAAATTTGAGGGTGTGATAAAAGGTATATAAACGTTTGAAAGAGGAAGAAGTAGCAGTAGTAGTAAGTCATTTAGAACCAAGCATCAGGCCCATCGAGCCGAACTTATCCAAGTTTCTGAAAAGGCATTTGGAAAATAGAAATTGCTTGTTGCTCTTTATATAGCACGTCGTGTCTACCCCACAGTATTTTCCTAAATGTAATATATAAGACCTAGCTACTAGTCACTGGGTGGGAGAGGGGGACGACACACAGAGATATATACACACACACATACACACACAGGCACACACACACACACACATACACTCTCAAGTCAATTAACCTACATTGTACCGTCTCATTATAGTGCAACAAGCAGCCTGCAAGAGACTTATTAAGAGACTTAATTGTTTTAGCCCGAAGTCATATGTGACCTTTCACCTCTGCAGTCTCTTAATAAACCCGACATGTACTAATTTGCAGGTCTGATAACCCAAACTGTTTTGGGCTCATTGTTGTCATGGTAATACTCTCCAACCAACGCAAAGCATTGTCTGCAACATCAATGTTGTTATTAATGTTTTTATAATACTGATGATGATGATGATGATGATGATGATGATGATGATGATGATGATGATGATGATGATGATGATAATAGTAATAATAATAATAATAATAATAATAATAATAATAATAATAATAATAATAATAATAATAATAATAATTAATATTAAAATTATTTATTATTTATTATTATTATTATTATTATTATTATTATTATTATTATTATTATTATTATTATTATTATATCAAATCTTTGATCAATATAGCTTTTATTTTACTTTTAAGCATCAGGATCATCCCGGCATAGTTCCTTTATTTAGCCATTTTTAATATAATGTTATGGTTATTTATAGAAAGTGCAACAGAATGTATGATCCAAATTATAAGCCCATTAGTCTGACATGCATTTCCTGAAAGGAAATTTTGAAGGATCAAATTACTTAATTTCTTAACATCGTAAAATATATTAAGTGATAGTCAGTATGGTTTTTGAGGTAGAAGGTCATGCATTACGCAATGGATACGGGTTAATGACGACTTAACAAGGCTTGTTGATAACCTAGTGTTGATGTTGTTTTCCCTGATTTCCGCAAGACTTTTGATTTGGTTCTTCATGAAACATTGTTCTCTAGACTAAGATCCTATGGTAATAGAGCAGGTTTATAATTGGATATAGGATTTTCTTTATTATAGAATTCAGAGAGTGCTTGTAAATGGGAAAATGTCTGACCACAAGAATGTTATTAGAGGTGCCCCACAGGGTAGTGTATTTGGTTCATCGCTTTCTATACCATATACAAATGACCTTCCATGTGTTGCTGACTTTACTTATGGACTTTTTGAAGATGACACAAAATTAGTATGGTTCTAGCGAAAATTATTATTGTATTCAATATGATGTACGTATTTTCCTTGTTTCAATTTTATTTTGTCTGAAAGTGGTTGCTTGAGTTTAACACTACAAAATGCAAGATACGAGACAAAATACTCACTATACTGACCCCTCGAGAATATTTGTTCTGTCTTCCATTGAAACTGAAAAGGGTCTTGGCGTTATTTATGATTGGTCCCTAAACATTGATGTCAATCTAAAATAACTGACACATCCTTTTATCAAGATAAAGATATGAACAAGCGTGTATGAAACAGTGTCAGACACTAAAAAGAGAAAATTACAAGAAAGAAATAACTTTAAAAAATCAGCCTGCCTAGACAGGGGATCGAACAGACCTCCTGATTACGGGTCAGACCGTAGCCATCGTTAACATATAGATAGTATGCAGATGACGTCACTCAGGCCTTTGTTATTGTTCTTGCGTTTCTGAGTTGTTCTCACTAAACTGTATTAACCAGACTATTAAAGTTTATGGTTACACAGAGTTTGTGTGTTGCTCCGTTATACTTCCGGATGGCAATGTTGTGAACTCCTTGGCCAAGCGCATTCTATCTATAGATAGTTCGAAGATGACGTCACTCAGGTCTTTGTTATGTGTAATCTTGAAAGTTTATAGTCTGGTTAATGCAGTTTAGTGAGAATTACTCATAAACACGGATGGCAAATTAACAATAACAAAGACCTGATTGACGTCATCTTCGTTCTATCTATAGATAATTCGAAGTTGACGTCACTCAGGTCTTTGTTTTTGCTTTTTGCCA
This sequence comes from Berghia stephanieae, assembly GCF_034508935.2. Taxonomy (NCBI): domain Eukaryota; kingdom Metazoa; phylum Mollusca; class Gastropoda; order Nudibranchia; family Aeolidiidae; genus Berghia; species Berghia stephanieae. The sequence goes on from NC_088366.1 coordinate 27,568,809, forward strand.
TCCGCGTTTATGAGTAATGCTCACTGAACTGTATTAACCTGACTATAAACGTTCATGGATACACACAGTTTTGTGTGTTGGTCCGTTATATTTCCGGATGGCAATGTTATGAGCTTCTTAGCCAAGCGCATACTATCTATAGGCTCTCTACATAGAACCCTCTTGAAGGACTTATAGTTTGAGGTCATTTTCTAGGTTTTGCAGCGTCTAGTGAGTTGTCGTTAGTATGGCTCAAGGAAGCAAGTAATCACAGTGGTTGATCTGTTGAATACAACTCACGATTTATTTTCTTTTTTGACCAGTGTAAGGCTATAATAATATGTTAACGATGGCTACGGTCAGACGTGCTACCATTACACCGTAGACGTTATCCGACAGTTGGGATGATTTAATTTCTATATTCGTCACAATGGTGTGCGTATTCGCTGTGAACTTCAAGAGTGAATAATATAGATAGTTCGAAGATGACGTCACTCAGGCCTTTGTTATTGTTTTTGCCATCCGCGTTTCTGAGTTGTTCTCACTAAACTGTATTAACCAAACTATAAAAGTTCATGGTTACACAGAGTTTGTGTGTTGGTCCGGATGGCAATGTTGTGAACTCCTTAGCCAAGCGCATTCGATCTATAGGTATTAAATCGTCCCAACTTTCGGGTAACCTCTGGAATGTAATGATAGCACGTCTGACTACTAAACAGAAGGTCTAAGGCTCGATCCCCAGTCGAGGCAGGTTGGTTTTTTGGATGATTCTTATTTGTAATTTTCTCTCTCGTCTGCCTGGCACTGTTTCAAACACATTTTTTTCGCATCTTTATCTTTGAAAAATAATGTGTCAGCAGTTATTGTAGATTGATTCCTATTTGAAAAAAAAAGTAAAATGTAAGCAATAATATGCTCTATTCATGTATGATTAGGATCGGCGATTATGGCAGGGTTTTGTGGCACTGACAATGCGAAAGCATTGATAAAACAATCTGACAACTCTCACTTCAGCATATAAAACTCTTTATGGTACATTTGACCATGATTGATAGGCTTCACAATGCAGGATTTATTACCTTTGGGGTCCTGATAGCGTAGGTGGTTGAGCACTCCCTTCAAACGTAAAAGTGATCGAGATCGATTCTGGGTAAGGTCGGTATCTTTTCTGACCCCCCCCCCCCCCCCCCCCCCCCCCCCATCCCCCGGTCCATCCAGCAGTGATTAGGCGATTGGGTAGCTGGGGCTGTCAAAATATCACGTTGAAAAGTCATTCATTTGACTTAAATCGTTGATAAGCTGTGATCTCACTTACAGCTAGAGGACCCGGGTTCGAGCATCGTTCTTTACCATGTGCAAGAAACATAGCCTCTATTTCTTATTTTGCAACGGTTTCGTTGACGCATAGTAACATAGTAGGTTATATCGGTCTTCTTATAAAGTGTTGCATGAGAGTCGTATTTTTATTTTTACGAATCTTCAGTCGCGTCGCATTTTATTCGTGCGAACAAGTGATGAGCGAAGTGTTAAAACTTCTTTATTTTTCATTTTTGACATTAATTGTGGTTCGAATTGGGGAGGGGATTAGTAAAGAGAGTATATATATACATAAATATATATATATATATATATATATATATATATATATATATATATATATATATATATATATATATATAACGAGAGAGAACGGGTCCATGTATTGATAGGAGAGAGTGGCCAGGCATCAAAACATTATGTACACTGTTGTAGTTTAGTCTATGAAGGATGTATGGATAAATTGTGATTGAGTAATGTTTGTTGTGATCACTATATCATTATCATGCAAGTTCATATGGTTATTAGGAATGAGAAAATCTAGCTTGAGCCCTGTTTGCGGTCTCTTGCTAAGAAAGAAACAGTGAAGTGATTTACTATCATTCTATTTTCAATTATGTCATTGACAATAACTATCTTACAGTGGTGTTATTGTGGAAATTTTAGATGGTTTCAGAAAATAAATGGCTTTATTATTTATCTTTACTCCATTATTGATCTCTCTTGAACTTGTTCCCATCGTAGTATGTATGTAGTTTGATTTCAATTTATAAATTATTCTAATATCTCCTATCTGAAATAAACTTATAGTGTTGTTCTGTAAACCCCTGAAAACGAACACACGCCCCCCTCCCCCCCCCCCCCCCCCCCCCCGATATTAAGTCGTTTTGAGACGATTGATCATAGATCCTTTCTTTAAAAAATATAGCATTGTGGAGAACATTGTGCTTATTTGAGTCAATAAAAAAATTGATACGGCGCACAACTCTACAGAAAGATTTGAAAATTAGAAATGTATTTTTTACAGATAGATAAACAGATAACTTGATTTCCTTTTATAATTTAAAGTCAGTTTGAAAGTTCGTTGAGTCAAACAGATAATATCATAAAATATGTACCGACGACACTTGGCGCCCAAAATCAACTAATTTTGACACTGTAAAAAGTTGTCAATTTGCGTTATCTATTTATGACATCAAGTATTATTATTACTTCCGTTATGTTGTTGATTTAGCGGTGATCAGTTTTGTTATGATATGTTTGTGTGTGTGTGTGTGTGTGTGTATGTTTGTGTGTGTGTTGTGTGTGGTGTATACATGTGTGTGTGTGTGTGTTGGCATTTTTCAGCAAATCGTGGCATTCATAGTGATATTATTCACTTGATCACATGAAGAAGGTATTTCAGTCGCCATTTTGATTCTTTTTTTTACTATTAGGGTAAGCTCGAGAGGTTAGTCATAAGTGTTATTAAATGTGCTAGGGTGTTTGTTTTTCCATAAGTTAAGTAAAGGGGAGACATTCCGAAAGCTCCTACATCCCCAGTAGTCTTTAAATTTGTATTTTCACCTTTGATCTTTTGTCAGCACGGTGGTAGAACAGCACATTCAACGTTCAAAATTCCAATTCCAATAACGGATAACAGCACCTGTAGCATCATTCGCCAATCAGACACAGCTAAGTTACTGAAGAGTAGTTCTCGCATAATTTTGGATGAAGCACCTATGACGGACAGGTGTGTGTTTGAATGTGTGAGCAGGACATTTTGTGACATAACAGGCAGTTCAAAACCTTTTGGGGGCAAAGTGGTTGTACTTGGATGGGATTTTCGGGAAATTCTACTTGTTGTTAACAAAGGAAGTGAAGCCGATATATTAAGTGTCACACTTAACAAGTCAATTATTTGGAATTTTGTCACCATTTTTCACATGAACAAGAACATGAGGGTTACTGATGACAATAACTGTTTTGCAAATTGGCTTCTCTGCATCGGAAATGGTACAGAGCCGGTTTTCAGCGAAATAGGAAAGTATTCTGTTAAATTACCTACAGCGCTATGCCTTTCTGAAAATGACCCAGAATGCTTGATAAATGCTGTATACAATGATTTGAATCTGAACTTTGTGGATGAACGTTATCTATCAGAGAGAGCAATTTTGACTACAACCCATGAAAATGTTGACAAAATAAATGCAGCCGTTCTGTCCAGGTTGATCTCATCAACTGAACAAATTTACCGCAGTGCTGATTCCATTCAAAGTGATTCTGACATCAACTTATACCCGATTGAATTCTTGAACGAACTTACACCTCCGGACTTCCTCCACATGCATTACATTTGAAAGCCAACACGTCAGTCATGCTGCTTAGAAATATAAATCCTAAATCAGGCCTCCTGAATGGCACCCGTTTGTTAATAATTAAATTAGGTTCAAAAGTATTAGAAGCCAAGATAATTACCGGTAGTAGAGCTGGCGACATAGTGTTTATCCCTAGAATCAATCTGACGACAACAACTGATTCAGGCTTACCATTTATTATAAATAGAAGACAGTTTCCGGTAAAATTGTCATATGCAATGACAATTAACAAGTCTCAGGGGCAGACATTAAGCAAGGTGGGGATTTTCTTACCACAACCGGTATTCACACACTGACAACTGTATGTTGCTGTGTCACGGGTCAGAGGCTATAGTGGCTTACACTTCATGTTGGGCCACACAGAAAAATTAACCGAAGATATACCAAATTACACAGACAACGTTGTTTACCAATCTGCCCTCATTAAATGATGGTGAGTACAGTATCGAATGAAAATAGTTCTTTCCCCGCGAAATTGCGGGCTTTTTACTAGTATAATAAATTTAAAGAGTGACATTTGATTAGACGAAATGCCTCATTCATTTACAATTTGTTATGATGTATTTATCAGTCTTCTCCCCAGTGCCCTAACCTTCGTGCACCGTGTGTGCAATGCCCGATACAAACTCAATTTGAGCAAAGGGTCAACTTGCTCTATTGTAGTCCACGTAAAATTCTATATTATATCATTATATATCCCCTACGCTGATGTTAGTTCATTAATATAATGTTACTACCAGCAATAGTAACATTACTGTAGTGACCTTAGGGTTAATAGCTGTTGAAAATCTCTGTTTATCCATTGTTACAAGGAAGGCTGAACGGATCCAAAGAGACATGCAGCACTTTCCACTGCAAAATGAAAGAAATGCGCAGTCTGCCTTGTTGGGATTGACAGTGTTGAGTACTTACGTCTTAAAATAGAAACTTTGAAGAGGCTCATTGCTATTGTAAGCTCTTTTATCTGTCAAAATAATTGTGTTATTTTCCCTACACAGTACACTTGAAGGACAGGCAGAGCAAACCAAGAGGCTATTGAAGATAACCACAGCACGCTAATTTCGTTCAGAGTAATGAGTTTACTGATTTTCCTAAGCATGCGTAGTAGTGAAGGAAAACCAAAGACTTAGATATGTGTTGTAAAGAATCTATTGCTCTCTGCACAGATCATGACAACAAGTAGATCTCTCCATACACGACATACCAAACTATTTCTAATTTGAGACAGACATTTTTTTTTACCTCTTATATCCATTGTCGTCTGTTTGATCTGGGGGAATGTCGGCTTTGCGTCTTCTCCAAAAGTGGGCAAGCAATTTATTGTTATCGTCATTGTACGTTAGACCAGCAAAAATAGAAAAGAAGGAATAGCTCGACAAACTATTCTGCCGTACTGTGAAAAAGTACATTTTTAGAATTTGGCCAGAAATCTCGTCCCCCAAATATCGATCGATTAAAACGACTCTCGTCTTTTTAGAAGATCTCAAACTCTTGGATTTCTAGGAAGTTCTTGACATGATGAGAGTCATTTTAATCGATCAATATTCGAAGGACGCATTTTCTGGCCAATTTTTTTTTTAATGGCAGTATTCCAGTTATTCTTTTGATGTCAACCCCTCTGTTTTTGGGTCATCTTTTCATACTTTAACTCAAGGGAAGCTGATAAAACCTAATTCCCTCCATAATTTTTTTTTCAAAATGAAATAATAGTGAAGTCATCTTTATGTTGAAACGTTACGAATTACGAAAAGGACCTTTTATCATACTCTCAAATGTATATTTATTTATTTATTTATTAATCCATCAGTTCAAATACTCCTTTATCTTTTTTTTTTTTTTTTGCACCAAACACTCCTGTGTGCAAATCTACAGTGTCTGATACCTAGATTGGTGCACGCCAG
>NC_088366.1:27576862-27614362 GCF_034508935.2 Berghia stephanieae
ACAATTTTGGACAAGTTAAGGTTTCACCTAGAGTCCCGATACCTCATTGGTCGACCACTCATTTCACCAGAAACTTGCACCGCCTCAGTCAGCAATTTCGGGAGGGATGAGTAGAATTCCTAAAATTAACTCAAGGGTTTAAAAAAGGTCAACATTACAACTTTTGGGACTTGAATATTTTGATAAATTACATTCAGTCTTCTCCAAACTACCCGTTTTGAGAGTTTTGGACAAGATGAGGGTCATTCGATATTTAAAGGACAATTTTATGGCCAAAATTGTAAACATGTCTTTATACTGTGGGCTGAGGATTTATTGATTCTTTCTCTATTTTTTTTGAAGATTTTGAGATATTGTACATTGTAATCAGATTATAAAAGGTTTCATCTGACAAGAATTTTTGTTTTCAAAATAGAGAATTGACTCATAATTTAATAAAAATTAAAATAAATAAAAATAGAATCCCCTTTATTCATCCAATAGAGGAAATTTGTTTTTAGGGTCTATTCCAAGTGAAGACTGGAATAACTAAGGCATCAGCCGCAATGCAGCGCCACAAACTAAGCTAGGGCGAGGTGACTTGCTCAAAGCCACACAGACCACCGAGTATTCGAACTCAGTACCGGTTGGGTATGAAGAAAAGATCGTACAGGTGAGCCATGCTGCCTCATTGTTTTTACAAAAAAGTGATTGAACTTAGTGTACATTATGAAACAAAAATATAAACCATAGAACTAATTGATCCTCGGACCATGAACTTTTAATATTCTCAAATGTTCTTTTTAAAACCGTTGATTTTGGGAACTCTGATCTTTTTATTAAAACTATTTCAGCGTCATGGGCCGCACTGTGGGGCCAAATCAGAATCTGTTCCACTGGCCAATGGTCGCATAGTGCGGCCAGTCTTGAAAGTCAAACATAATAATGTAATCCAATCCTACTTTCTACAAAAGTACTATAAATTGATTCAAGGGTATCATTTCTTTTAACTGAAAATTCACTTGGCCCAAGGAGGGTATTTTAATTGATATTTTCCGCCGAATTCGAATGTCGCTTTGTCTTAGCTTGTCATTCTCATGCTGCCTCAATCAGGTGTCAGCCATTTTGTGACAGAAATGCAAATATAGCCGCAGCGCAGAAAGAGTTTTTTTTAAAAAGTTCTAACTCAATTTTCTTCAGTCTGTTTATCCCGCAGTGAGCCCGACGTGCAGGTCTGACAAACCAAATTGTGACGGGCTCATTGTTGTCATGGAAATACTCTTAAACCATCGCAAAACATTGTCCATTACAACAATGTTAAATCGAGCCCAATAATTTTGTCCGATTATCAAACCTTCTAATATGTGCAATATAGTGAATAAAGTTACCCACACTGTAAATGTGTTATCAAGTCTATTTTCTGCCCTATATCAGCATACTCCAACATAACACCCAATTTATACATTGAGTGATATATAAGTTACCCATACTGTAAATGTGTTATCAAGTCTATTTTCTGTCCTATATCAGCATACTCCAACATAACACCAAATGATACATTGAGTGATATATAAGTTACCCACACTGTAAATGTGTTATCAAGTCTATTTTCTGCCCTATATCAGCATACTCCAACAAAACACCAAATTTATACATTGAGTGATATATAAGTTACCCATACTGTAAATGTGTTATCAAGTCTATTTTCTGTCCTATATCAGCATACTCCAACATAACACCCAATTTATACATTGAGTGATATATAAGTTACCCACACTGTAAATGTGTTATCAAGTCTATTTTCTGCCCTATATCAGCATACTCCAACATAACACCCAATTTATACATTGAGTGATATATAAGTTACCCACACTGTAAATGTGTTATCAAGTCTATTTTCTGTCCTATATCAGCATACTCCAACAAAACACCAAATTGATACATTGAGTGATATATAAGTTACCCACACTGTAAATGTGTTATCAAGTCTAATTTTCTGCCCTATATCACATACTCCAACACAAACCCAATTTATACATTGAGTGATATATAAGTTACCCACACTGTAAATGTGTTATCAAGTCTATTTTCTGCCCTATATCAGCATACTCCAACATAACACCCAATTATACATTGAGTGAATATAAGTTACCCACACTGTAAATGTGTTATCAAGTCTATTTTCTGTCCTATATCAGCATACTCCAACATAACACAAAATTGATACATTGAGTGATATATAAGTTACCCACACTGTAAATGTGTTATCAAGTCTATTTTCTGCCCTATATCAGCATACTCCAACAAAACACCCAATTATACATTGAGTGATATATAAGTTACCCACACTGTAAATGTGTTATCAAGTCTATTTTCTGCCCTATATCAGCATACTCCAACAAAACACCCAATTTATACATTGAGTGATATATAAGTTACCCACACTGTAAATGTGTTATCAAGTCTATTTTCTGCCTATATCAGCATACTCCAACAAACACCCAATTTATACATTGAATGATATATAAGTTACCCACACTGCAAATGTGTTATCAAGTCTATTTTCTGCCCTATATCAGCATACTCCAACAAAACACCCATTTATACATTGAATGATATATAAGTTACCCACACTGTAAATGTGTTATCAATTCTATTTTCTGCCCTATATCAGCATACTCCAACAAAACACCCAATTTATACATTGAGTGATATATAAGTTACCCACACTGTAAATGTGTTATCAAGTCTATTTTCTGCCCTATATCAGCATACTCCAACATAACACCCAATTGATACATTGAATGATATATAAGTTACCCACACTGGTCATGTGTTACCAGGAAAGTCTATTTTCTGTCAAATATAACCATACTCCGGCATAATACCGGATTGATATAGTGAGTGACATATAAGTTATAAGTTACCCATGCTGGATTTGTACTTTAGTTCCCAGCCACTTAAGACGGGTAATGTGTTACCAAATCTATTTTCTGTCCTCGCTCACCAACTAATGCATTCAGAGCACATTCGTCTTAACTCAATGACATTATTTGTAAATCTGTGTTGCGATCAGTGCCAGGCAGGCAAAAAAATAAAAAGAGTACCTAGTCGTTCAGAGCCATCGGGCCCATGGAGCTGGCGTTGATTCTGATTTCTACAGCATTAACTGACAATAGCGATTGCTTGCTACCCGCTTTGGATAGGACGCTTGTATATCGCAAAGTACTTTCCGCTAGATCGAACAGACCCAGCAACCCATTTACTGTTTGATAGCCAGCGGGTCAGAAAAAAAATCTCAATCCCTTTGCGTGTGAACAGAGTGCTCTACCAACTGAGCTATCGAGGCACCCCCCCCCCCATAAAATTGACTTCATCGAGGAGGCTTTAACAATATATAACATGAATATAGATTGAACAATATCAAACATTGCCATCACTTGTTTTATAAAAAGAGGCGATCTTATTCACATAGAAACAAATCCCTTACATATTTACCACAGAGATGCGAATCTCTTGTGTAGAAACTGAGAAAGATGTTGGAATGATCTTTGACGTCGCTCTTAAATTTGATGACCACAGGAATACAATAATTAACAAAGCTACCAAGACAATTGGCATTATATTTAGAAGTTTTATTGAATGTAAGCTTCAATTTAATATATGAAAACAGATAAAATGGACGTTACGGGTTTCCCCTTTATCAACAAAACAGGATGAATGAAACCCTACAGATAATCATCTTGATTCACCTTAAAAAGGCCACTACCGCATTATCTCATTCGCCTGAAGTGTTTCATTCATCCTGTTTTGTTGATAAGGGGAAAACCCGAAACGTCCATTTTATTTGTTTTCGTATATTAAATTGAGGCTTACATTCAATTTCACATTGTTATTTATATCACCAATATTAGACAAAACTAATTTATCCACCTCACTGTCCAGACATGGAATGCACTTGATTTTAATGTAAAAAATATACTTTAATAATAAATTCTGTCTAAAATGTTGTTGATAGAGAACTCCATGCCTTGAAGTATGTATACGATGAGGAGGATGCTTACGATAAAGTCTGTAGTGTAAAGTTATCATTTTCGCACCAACATGACCTTTTGTTTGTATGCACGATGTTGTACGTTTATATTATCCATGCAATAAGGTTGATTCTTTTCTATTATTTTGTATAAACTATTATATATTTATAATTACAAAAACAAAAGGTTATTTAAAGGCCATTTGACCAAAGTAAATTGGTAAAAACACGATAATGATTATGATTAGATTTCTTTTTAAAAATATCAAATGTCACCAACAAAATCAAACTCATTGTATTTTAGCTCGTTCATTCCAACTTAATGCCAGGTAGTGGCTATGGATCACGATCCAGCTATGGGAAACCCAATCATCTCTTACAGCCCCCCCCCCCCCCTTCCCCTCACACACACACACACGCACCCACCACTACCCCTCCGACCGCCCTGGAATCGATTACCGTGTTATAAAAACAAACTTGTAGTTGTTATGTCGTAGATGTTATGTTGAATATGTAAATGTATGCAGATCACGTAATCGACACCAATCCAATCGAGATCGGTAGACTAAAGTGATATTATTAAACAAGGAAGAAACACAACGAAACAGAATGAAACGTTCTGTATTAGCCTTTTAACTCTTTACAACCAGGAGTTCGATGGCTTTACTGGAATTCGACATTGCAGCTTAACATTTTCACCAAGAGAGTAGATGTAGGAATGAAACTAAAACCTCTGTGGACTTAGCCTGAAAACGCGCTCAATATTACGTCAAAATTTAAGGCGAACATCAAAAGAAAGTATAAAGTGAAATTACTTGTCGTTAGTAGTGCTCTTTAAAAATATGGAAAGCCATTGCTATTAGTAGTATTATTGAAATCAATTCTGCATGGGTTTTTCCTCTCTTCCTCGGTGGACAGAGACGTAATTTTTCCTGTGTATTATATCCCCCGTAATATATATGTTTTTCTTTTCCATGTTGCTTTCTGTCTTTGTTATGGATTTAGATTACTTGATTTTTTTTCCTGGCCCTGTCAGAGACCTTTAGCTGATAGTAAAACAGTCAAACAGTATAGATCCGTTATGTTTTTGTTTTGTTTTTGTTTTTGGGGTTTTTTTTTTGTTTTTTTTTTTTGGATAGATTTTTTTTTTCTTTTCTAAATCACCTCTTTGTTGTGTACTATTAGAATTTTAAAGATATTGTACTCTGTAAGCATTTTAGTGTATTTCCATGAGAAATACCTGTTCTCTATGAAGGATACACTCAAATGCCAGGCTATGTTTTTACGAAGGCTTCAATGAAGTACGAGTCGCATTGGCATTATTGCCGTGAAATGTGCTTTAATACATAATGCATAATTTTAAAAGATACAATTTGAATGAATCTCTTCTATGGTGAGGCTGAGGACCTAAAGCGGACCACAGACTTCATAGCAGATATCGGACTGCAGCCATAGATGTCCATCAGAGGAACGAAGAAGAAGAAGAAGAAGAAGAAGAAGAAGAAGAAGAAGAAGAAGAAGAAGAAGAAGAAGAAGAAGAAGAAGAAGAAGAAGAAGAAGAAGAAGAATGAATCTCTCTTCCCAATGACATCAAACCATCCTAATCATTTTCGGCGCTCAAAAACAAAATTTTAAATGGCAATATGTCTTTGACATACGGAGTTGTGGTCTTCTAGTGTAAGCTTCGCATTCGGACTGGTAGGTCCCCGGTTTGAGTCGTACCAATCTAGGCAAGAGGCGCAAAGTTGAATCACTGGAAAAAGCTCTTTACTCAGATGTAAATGAGAGGCTGGTCGTTTGTCGTTAACAACGTTGTCTCTGTCTCTGTCGAAAATCATGTAATATTTTGTCTTACATGCGTGACGCCCCGTTTTTTTACATTGTTAAGTGTTGCTCTTGGCTTGTGATTCCTTTTAAAGCGCTTTGAGCATGTAAAGTGGACTATAATTTTTATTAGGAACGTCTATATATTCTCCACTGCCCCCAACCACCACCACAACCATTCCTCACATTTATATTTAAGTAAACATTTGATGCCGTGACAATAATATGGACTAGAATGGAGTAGAATGGAAATTCATTCTCAGCGTTAAAGGGTTAAAATTGGCTTAACATGGACCAAGTATAACTGAATTATATAGTAAATTAAATCAAAATAATTGGTTTTCATGAATTTTATCTCACGGGGGTTTTTTTTTCTGTCGTTGACATGTTTTTGTGGTACTTTTGTTTACACGGAGACACAGCCGCAGAGAGTAAATGGTTTCTTATCGATCATGGTTTTAGTTAAAATTATGTACGTCACCCTCGCCCCCACCCTGTCCATCTAACATCGATTGGGGCCCTGGATCCATTAGATAAGACTGAAAGTATTTTGCGATAATTCGTTTTTTATCCAAAATCTTATTGATCTTAAGTGATCAATTGAATTCAATAGTCTGATGTCACGTCGCCAAGCAACGGCGAGCAGCGTGGTTCTAACAAAGAAAATCGGCACTTTTTATTCTTTATGCTGGCTAGAACTTTTCATATGTCATGTGATCAGAATGTATAAAAGTCAAAACATGATCATATTTATAATGTTTTTCTCCTAATATTAAGCAGAAACCAGAAAAAATAATCCCCCAAAAACGTATCTTCTCTTGAATTTGAATCGACAATATTTCAACCACATTGTTTATAATAGAACCTTCGTGGTAAAGGTTGTACGGGTGTGGCAAAACTCGTCGTAATGGAACGATTTAGCGTCACGAAAATAATTAATTATTAATGTGTGAAAATAATTATTCAACACAATTAATTGTGATCAAATTACGACGCCCTTCAGCAGTTAACCACGTTTTGCTTGCTGAAATATTATATCTATCTTTTTTTACATAATTCTTTCTCATATCCAAGTTCAATTTTATATATGTTGAGATAAGGTTGTAATAAGAGAAATAATCAATTATGAGTATAATCAAGTAACATAAACGTTGGTGGTTCAGTGTTACGGTGTTCGGTCTTGTAATATAACCAAGCTGTTTAAAGCATAGTCGGTGGCCTGATGGGTGGCAATTATCGAAAAATTCTTTTCCTGGCGTTGTGTCCTCGGGTCAGTCACTCAAACATCTTTTAACGTTTATATTCATTTAGAGCGACCTTTTTGAGAACTAATAAACCAAATGGCGGTATATAAATAGTTCGAAGATGACGTCACTCAGGTCTTTGTTATTGATTTTTGCCATCCGCGTTTATGAGTACTTCTAACTAAACTGTATTAACCAGACTATAAACCTTCAAGGTTACACACCGTTTTGTGTGTTGGACAGTTTTACTTCCGTATGGCAATGTTGTGAATGTCTTAGCCAAGTGCATACTATCTATATAAAAACACTGATAAAGAGTTGTGTGATGTGAACAACATTGATTTTATTGGTGTTATACGTTAACGTTATATACTTACCAGGTCTGCCTGTCAGAAAACTCGTACCATCACCTAAAATTATGTGTAACAATTATTTATCGTTTATAGATGGTTTGCGCTTGGCTAAGGAGCTCACAACATTGCCATCCGGAAGTATAACGGACCAACACACAAAACTATGTGTAACCATGAACTTTTATAGATAGTATGCGCTTGGCTAAGAAGTTCACAACATTGCCATCCGGAAGAATAACGGGCCAATACACAAAACTGTGTGTAACCATGATTTTGTTTAGTCTGGTTAATACAGTTTGGTGAGTACTCATAAACGCGGATGGCAAAAACAATAACAAAGACCCTAGTGACACTTCAACTTCGAACTATCTATAGTCTGGATAATATAGTTTATTGAGAATTACTCATAAACGTGGATGGCAAAAAACAATAACAAAGATCTGAGTGACGTCAACTTCATTCTATCTATAGATAATATGCGCTTGGCTACGAAGCTCACAATATTGTCATCCGGAAGTATAACGGACCAAAACACAAAACGATGTGTAAACTTGAACTTTTATAGTCTGGATAATACAGTTCAGTGAGAATTACTTAAAAACGTGGATGACAAAAAAAAAAAAAACCAATAAGAAAGACCTGAGTGACGTCAGCTTCATTCTATCTATAGTCCAGTGGCGCGGGGCCATTGGATCGAATGGTGCCAGGCACCGCACCAATCTTTTAAAAAATCATTAACAGCATAATTTAATTAAAAATAAAACAGAGATTTTAACTCCACTGTCTTTCGCCAACTCGCCAACAACATACTGCCTTTTTAGTCTCCACTCTATTCAAGATTCCGAGTCACGCACTGCGCCGACTCGTGTGTTGGTGGCATCACTCCGCGAAGTAGTGACTAAATCAAACACCGTGGTGCAAAGCAATCCGAGCTCCAATTAATGCTATATCCATTAGTATCGCGACAGCTGATTGAGCGAGAAACTAGGTCGAAATATACTATCTTCAAATAGCGGAAAACCCCTCGACTTGTGCCAGGATCTGAGAGCTCCACCGTTGGACTGGGGGATGCGCCAAATTAGGTTCAAAGTTCAAAAACGTTTATTTTAGGCAATTGCCAATGTAGGGTAACTTCGGCCATCCAAAATATTACATTAACTGTCAAAAACACTGATCATTGTCAAGTTTATTTGTAAGCAGCAAAGAAAAACATCATAAAACTTTAAAATATGACATTTCAAACCCTCCACCTCTTTTTCACGATTATTGAATAAAGTAATTCTTTGCAACGAAGCATTGGGGACGAATTTACCAACATTTTTCTTGCTTGTAGTGCCGAGTTGATGGTTACGTGTGTATGAGTGTTCATTTGTGTGTGTGTGTGTGTGTGTGTTTGTGTGTGTGTGTGTATGTGTTTGTGCGTGTGTATTTGTGTCAGTCAGAGAAAGAAAGCGAAGACTGTCAACAGTTATACTTTTGGTGTGTTTTTAGATTTTTAAGTACTTAAGTGGAGTGATTTTTTCTTTGTGATGCTTTAAGATCTGAATCTACCTTTTATTTGTGCAATCATTAATCGTATTCCACTGATTTCCATTATTTGAGATATACTTTGAAGTTTTGTTTTGTTAAACAATGAATTGCAATGAATCAAGTTGACTCTTTACTTCACCGACCGTTTGGGAGATTGACACTAGATGACAAATTAGAAATAAAAAGACTAGTTCCTCACCAACCAACTGATTTTGAATTAACACAGGTGTGGAAATCTCGAAAACGCTCTTTTTCAGTGACCTGGTATGACAGGCATGAATGGCTCACAGTTAGTTTAGTCTTTTGTTTTTATTGTCTACTTTTTACAGATACAACAAACACTGACAAATCATGGACATCTATAGGCTATAGTGACCTTAACCACTTCCATCGTATTTCTTAACCTCCTGAACGTTGTTTTAGCACCCTTAAAAGAGTGAAATTTTTTTGTTGCGAAATTCAATGAAACAGGAGCGGTTAAATTCATTAATGATTCTGTCAATTCACAAAGCTGAAATAGATGCCATTCCAGATTTCAATAAACACATTATAAAAAGATTTGCAGAGATGAAACATCGCAGTGCAGATTTTTTTTACAAGTACTAAAAGTAAGTAATTTCTGTCATAGGTTTTTTTTTTCTCTTTTGATTTACATTTATAACATATTGATTGCATTATCTACCAAATCCAATCCTTTAAATGGTGGACAAAGAATAATTACAAAGACCTTTTCATACGGGACTTGTATCTCAGTGTTGTGGCTTGTTGTTTTCATGAATTATTTGTTTTTGTAAGTTTTGTCCACTCGTAGAAACCATCGACCCTCCCCCACCCTTCCATAAAAGAGAGTTTTTAATATGTCGTGCTCTCTCCTCTTAACCGTGTTCACTGTATTAGAATTTTTTTTCTAATCATGGCACCACCATATGCCGTCAATGCGCCACGCCGCTGCTATAGTCTGATTCAGAGAATTTAGTGAGAACGTATCATCCCATTGGCGGTCTAAAAACAATAACAAAGAGCGAATTGACGTCAGCTTCATTCATTCTATAAATAAACAACCCAACGGCCGGAGTCCTGTTTACATTGGATTATTGTCATTGTGCTATCCAGACTTAAATGATAATATCCGGACAAGAAACTTAGAGGGTTCGTTCCGTAGGATGTGGGGGGTCCATTGTCAAGTCGGTAAACATAGCGTTTGAGTAAGATACACACGAGTTCTGCTCACCATATCAATCAAGCAAATATTATATAGTGTGCGCTTGGCTAAGAAGCTTACAACATTGCAATCCGGAAATATAACGGACCAACACACAATCCTATTTGTAACCTGAAACTTTTTTAGTCTGGTTAATACCGTTTAGTAAGAAATACTCATAAACTCGGATGGCAAAAACCAATAACAAAGACCCGAATGACATCGACTTCATTCTATCTATAGATAGAATGAAATTGACGTCACTCGTGTCTTTTTATTGTTTTGTTTTGTTTTTGTTTTTTTGCCATCCACGTTTATGGCAATGATGTGAGCTTCTCAGCCAAGTGCATACTATATACTCAAATGTAAACTTAAAAGTTTATTGGTGCTGTGCATAAGCCAAAATCTCACAACAATCAGCCGGATATAACTTACCAACACACAAAACTTTGTGTAACATTGAACTTTCATAGTCTGATTGAGATAATTTATTGACACTAATCATTAAAGTGGGTGGCTAAAAGCAATAACAAAGAGATGAGTGACATCAATTTCGGTCAATGGATCGTATGTTAGAGAAAATTTAGTGAGAAGTAATCACCCACCTGACACTCGTTTTCGGATCGGAAGGTCCTTGGTTCGAGCCTCGCTCGACGTATATTTGAGTCCTTGGAAAAGGCTCCTTACTCACATCCTTGAGTACCAGGCCGTTAACAGGCGTATGTCTCGTTCTATATGTTACGTGTTGCTGTTGGTAAGGGAACTTTTTGTAAAGCGCTTTGAGCACGTTAAAAAAAAAGCTCAAAACCCCATTGCCACTCCAGGAGTTTCCTGTCTCTGTATCTCAGTTTCGGGCGGCATTTTGTAAAGAGGGGACTTCTTCCAGTGTCATCTCATGGGTTGAGGTCGACTTGAAATGACACGCCAATCTTCCCTGTTGACGGCTTGCTGACTGCATTCGGCTGCCGACAATCCTGTCCATGTCCACACATCATCTATCCAAGTTCTTGCTGGCCTGCCTCTTCCTCTTTTCCCCTCAACTCTATCCTCAAGAATGTCCTTGTTGACAGTTTGATGGCGTCTTAGGTGTCCAAAATACCTTAGTTTTCTTGTTTTTATTACTTTCATTAGGGTCGGTCTGATATCAAGGATGTCACAGACTTCTTGATTTGTTTTCTTTTCTTTCCAACTGATTTTTCCAAGGTGACGGAAAGTCCACATTTCAAAGGCCTCAATTCTTGAATTGAGAATTAAAGAGGGGACAAGGGGGATGATTTATATTACATTTTCATGTGTCATTGGTCACATAGCAAATTATGCTCAAAACGACCCCCATAGTGAAAAGCGTTCACAGTTTGAGAAATATCCAACGTCACAATACGCATCAACAGTCATGACGTCACCGCCCACGTAATGACCCATAGTAACTTAGCAACTGGTTCTAAACTATTGGAACAATGGCTGACGCTCTTATGACATGTTTCTCCGACGAGCATAAAAGTGTGTCCAGAGGAGAAAAACATTATAAATATGATCCTATATTTTCTAAAAATCCTAACTTTTATATATTCTGATCACAATACATATGAAAAGTTCTAGCCAGCATGAAGAAAATAAAAAGTACCGGTTTCTTTGTTTCGAACCACACTGCTCGCCGTTGCTGGGCGACGTGACATCAGACTATTGAAACCAATTGGTCATTTTGCTCAGCATGACTCTTGAGTATGTTTACAACTTTAATAAACTAATTATGTGATCGATGACTAGGTTGGACGAAAACATGAATATAGATCGCTCCCATTTTTATTCATATTTTATTACAAATCCATTCAGAATTGAAGGACAGTTCTGTGAGTTGTCATAAATTAAAATTGAAATTTGTTACAGATTTGATTTTGGGATTAACTTGGTCCAAGTTAAGAATTCCCATAACTATAGTTGGGTTTCTTTCTCTCTCTCTCTCTCTCTCTCTCTCTCTCTCTCTCTCTCTCTCTCTCTCTCTCTCTCTCTCTTTCTTTCTTTCTCTCTCTCTCTCTCTCTCTCTCTCTCTCTCTTTTTTTTTTTTTTTTTTTTTCTGCGTACAGAAAACCCTTGAGAATGCATCGGAATGGTTACATGTCATAGTTCGAACCGGGTGCCGTACACGTCTTTATTGACGATCTCAATAAGACTTGACCTGCACGAGTTTCGAGACGTGTTTATCATGGACACTGTACTGCCGTACTCTAAAAAAAACACGTATTTAAAATGTTGGCCAAAAAGACCTTGTCCTTCAAATATCGATCAATTAAATGACTCTCAGCTTGGCAAAAACTCTCAAACCTGGGACTTTGCGATGTCCTGAGTTTGAGAGTTTTTGCCAAGATGAGGGTCATTCTAATCGATCGATATTTGAAGGACGAATTTTCTGGCCAAAATTTTTAATTTGTGTACGACAGGGTAATAATTACATTATTAGACAAAACTACCGACTGCGATGTGGATATAAGGCCCATTGCTGATTAATTATAGATTTGTTTTGTTCGCACGATGCCTCTATCGTTTCATCTCTTATTCCTTCACACGGAACACAACCACCCATACACGCAAGCGCGCGCGCGCACACACACACACACACACACACACACACACACAAACACACAGATAAATTATTTTCAAGTTTAAATGATCAAATAAGGTTTTATCCTTTGTATGTGTTAAACAACTACATTCATTCTTCTCAATAAAACATAATATGTGAGCTGCCGTCTCAAAACGTTATTATGCAGGGAAGAATCGGGCCGCGAAAAGTAAATAAATCGAGAACTAGAATGATAAGGAATAGGAACTTTGAGATTTTTGCAATGTAAGAAATTCAATTTCATTCTCCATTATAACGGAGAGAAATTTACTCAAAGTTTCATGGTTATGACTATAAATAGAAATGACAGCAACTAGTTCGTCCCAACATAATACCGTTTCAAGGCCGGTGGTGGGTTACATATTATTTGGATCCAAACTTCATTATTTTGATTATATCAATTAAAAAATTAGGAACAGGCACCGGTGTAAGATAAAGATCTGAACAAAGTGTTTTGATTGGACTGTACTGAAACTGGACAATAATTGCAGTGATGGGCCTGTGGGGCCTTTTGAAAATACAAGCCTTGAAGGCTGAAGATTTTTGAAGTCTGTCTGAAACCACTTTGTGCCATCGTTTCCTACGCACTTGTTCAGATATTTATAATTTTTATTTAAAATTTTATTTTCAGGATCTGATTAACCCTGACATAATACCGTTTTGAGATGGGGGTGGAGATGAGGGTTGGAGGGTGGGGGGGGGGGGGTTTATACACGTTTAAATCTCTCCACCCGTTTTTATTATGTAGTACATTAATGTTTTTGTTTTTGTTTTCTATAATGTCAATTTTTGGATGTCTTCCATCGAAGTATGTATTTAGCTGTTTGCTAATAAAATTGTCTATTCTGCGTTGTTTTTTTTTTTTTTTAAATGTTTAGTAAGTTTTCTATTTTGGATTTGTTTGTTGGTTTTGTTATGTATTGGGTTTTTTGTTTGTTTGTTTGTTTTTGTTTTGTTTTTTTTTGGGGGGGGGGGAGGGGGTTGGAGGTGGGGTTGGGGGGGGGGATGGGGGTATTGGGGGTGTTTCTAAGTGTCCATGAGCCTTAATTAAGTCGGAGGAGTGACTTTCCTCCTGCCCTAAATAACTCGCGTCCCGATGTGCAGCTGGATAATCTCTTGATTTACTCGTGGAGTGCCTAAAACCATACTGCTGTTATTTGATAAAATGAATTTTAGCCAGAAAATCTTTATTTAAAATATTGATCGATTAAAATGAAAATTATCCCCAACTTGCAAATAAGTTTCAAACCTGAGACTTCATGTAGTCTCAGTTTTGAGACGATTTGACAAGTTGAGGGTCATTCTAGTTGAACGATATTTGAATATGAAGTTTTATGGCTAAAATTTGAAAAAAAAATGTCTTTTATCAGAGTGCGTCCATTCCTCTGATTTTCTTCCAAAGAGCCTTTGGCCATAGTCTCTTTGGTATTGGATATCTGTTATTTGTCTGACGTCCACGCAAAGGCACTGTCAGTTAAATGGGTACAAGGATCGTTCGGTCAATACGCCTAGCCTTGGCCATCATTAATGTGTTCAATGTCATACAATTGAGTTACGTCTTATTGTTTATTGTTTATGATAAATTTCTTGGTCTTTGACCTACAATTCTACCTTTCCAGTATATTTTTGGTTTGTTATGGGTATATAGAAAGCTATAAAAACCATGATTTTTTTTCCTTCAAAATCAGTAAGGATTCACTCAGTTTTACGACATTCTGTGCATTAATGATGAGGGCAGTTGAGAGGATTGACTAAACGTAACTTTCACTGAGATTCTATCCAAGACTAAGGCACGTTTTTGTCGATGGACGTTCATGGGGAGTTTAAGTGGATTTCTCTGAATGTGATTATTAGGTAGTAGTTGTAGTAGTAGTAGTAGTAGTAGTAGTAGTAGTAGTAGTAGTAGTAGTAGTAGTAGTAGTAGTAGTAGTAGTAGTAGTATTGGGGAGGGGATGGTAAGGGAAGTTGATTTTTATGTAGGATGTACATACGTTTATAAATCAAAACAATTTCACCTTATTCCCCATTTATAGTAGTAGTAGTAGTAGTAGTAGTAGTAGTAGTAGTAGTAGTAGTAGTAGTAGTAGTAGTAGTAGTAGTAGTAGTAGTAGCGAATGGCTACATCTCCAGCCAGTCTTTAAATTCGTCATCGCAGTTGAGGACGGCCTCGAAACCTCCCGCCAATCTCGTCACAGGGCAGTGTAGGATTATGTTGTCTGCTGTCTCGGACGTTCCCTGACAGTGGGGACAGTCGGCTGACTCCCCCAGACCCCATCGATACATCTTTGCAGCAGTCCTGCCGTGCCTCGTCAGGAGTCGGTTTGATGCTATGGGCTATGGAGACGACTGGGTGTTGGCCCATCAATCACAAGACTGGGAAGGAATAGAAAGGACACTCAGTGAGGAAATATCAACGCTAAGGAATATTTCGACAAATGGTTGAAGATGAACACCACAAAATCTGTGTCCACTACATTTCATTTGAACAAAAGATAGGCCACCAAAACCTTCACATTTTAGTTGATAGAAATATCCTGCCAGCGGACAGAAATCCAAAATACTTAGGTGCCATCCTCGACAGACAGCTTAAAAATAAACAAAAATATATATTGAAGGAACAACAAACAAAATTGCAAAAAGAAACTGTCTGCTTAGAAAATTAGCGAGGACCTCATGGGGAGCAACACAATCCTAAGAACGTCAGCATTAGCACTCTGCTATAGCGTCGGAGAATATTGTGCCCCTGTTTGGACAAGAAGCCCCCACACGAAAAATCTCGTATCAAACTCAGAAAATCCATTGACATAATAACAGTATGCCTCAAATCAAAACCTGTCCCTGGCAATAGCACCACCAGAACTCAAGCGAGAAGAAACAACCGATAAATTAGGCCACAACCTGAAAGACCTCACCCGAGTTACCCCTTTAAAAACCACCACAAATGAAGCTCCAGAACATCACGACTCAAATGCAGAAAGCCCTTCAACCATTCAGAACTAAAAAACTTCGCTATTGGAGAAGCCTGGAAGGAACATTGGATAATACCATGCCCAAGGAAGGTGGGGTAATCAAAGACCCAACAGAACTTATGCCAGGCAACAGGAATGGCATCGAAAACAGTGAGGCGCATTTAATAGAATGAATGAAAACAACGTTCTTCAGTTCCTTGTTATTGTTTTTAGACCACCCTTTGAGCGATAGTAAGTTACAAATAGCTTTGTGTGTTGGTACAATAGGACAGAGAAGTCGTGACATCACACCTTCTACACTTCAGGTTCCAAACTCATTGGAAGTGTGTATGTAACCAGCCTTTCTGAAGACTACTAATGAATAGCTTACATATTTAATCAAAAGGCGACATAAATATTATAGGAGCAGGATGTGTAGCAGATTCTTATGATTACGGGTCGAGGATGGGTGATCTTTATCGACGACCAGCACCTATTCAGACGAGAAAATAAGATGCCATCACTCTTAAACCAAAGATTAATAACACGTTTGTATCCAGTCCTCAGGAAGAGAGGTTTTACACTTCTAAATGAGATTGGAGCCAGTATTTTTTAATCAAACTTTTGTTTCATATTGATCTGGTGGATAGAACTGATTAATATATTTTTTTAAAATCACCAACACTAACATCATCAGAGAGGGTAACCTTGTACAAAGGGAAAACGTTGTCTCACTGTCGTCAGATCAGTGGGGATAGTATGCGCTTGGCTAAGAAGCTCACAACATTGCCACTCAGAAATATAACGGACCAACACACAAACCTATGTTTATCCATGAACTTTTATAGTCTGGATAATACAGTTAAGTGAGAATTACTCATAACCGTGGATGACAAAAATCAATAACAAAGACCTGAGTGACGTCAACTTCATTCTATCTATATCATTTTCCCATGTGCTGGAGTCAATGAGACCTACTTAATAAACAGTGTTCACAGTTTTCGAAAAATCAAACATCTCAATAGGTATTTTGTGCAGCTTTCGACTTTCAAAAACAAAGTTTTAACTTAGAAATATACAATCGTTGGACAGCAATAACAGATCACGTGATCAAGAACGAAAACATGAATATAGATCGCTCTCATTGAGTGTATTCAGTTTGTGGTAATTATGTAAAAAGAAATGAAGAACAAAGAGAATAACTGAACCAAGACTGAAAGTACTCAAAATGAATACAAATTTCACATTGAGTCAAAGTAACCCAATTTGAAAGTATCTAATAAATAAAGTCCAGTAAATGAAAAATAACCAAATTTCCTCCTCTTCTTCTTCTTTGTCTTCGTCGTCGTCGTCGTCTTCTTCTTCTTCTTCTTCTTCTCCTTCTTCTTCTTCTTCTTCTTCTTCTTCTTCTTCTTCTTCTTCTTCTTCTTCTTCTTCTTCTTCTTCTTCTTCTTCTTCTTCTTCTTCTTCTTCTTGTAGCAGCCCGTTTGATAGAGGATCACTCTACATTATATCTTAACAATTTTACATTTTAAAGATGATTTCTGTCAGCAATTTGTATACCTCAACTCATAAATATCACTTCTTTTCTGATAGGCTGGCTAATGAAAGGCAAACCCCGAAACATTTTTTTTTTAATCGTGCTATTAAGTGCAGACTCTGATGCTTTGAAGTTTATGTCAACGGTCGGTCTCGATTTATACTAATGAGATAACACAAAATAACATGTGTAAGTTGTTTACAAACCCAATCAAGTGGATACTTAATTTGTCTTCTTGTCAACGTCATAGCGAGCTATTATTCACTGGTAACTCCACTTTGTGCCTGAGTGCTGTGCTGTCCTCTATGGGATTTGGTGGCGATCTGTGACGACTGGCCGGGCGTACAGCGAGCTAACGACAACGAGAGGACCAGAGACGCGACTGGGGACAGGCGAGCAGTACTGTTACATCGACGACTCAGAAATCAAGGTGCTGATTTGGAATAATATACGCAAGTAAATAAATACCGGATTACAACTCAAGAGTTTGTCATTTAATTACTGCTATTCGAAGACAAGCATCTGATAACTTATTTAGATTCTTGACCGGAAGAGGAAAACAAGTTCTGTTAATCGCTATAAAAAGTATTTGGTAAAATATGAATAAAGAAACAATTAGACAATCCTAACTGCAAGGGTAGGCCTAGTTCCTATAACTAACATATTCAAACGGACGTGAAATAAGAAGTGAATTTATGAGTTATTTGACAGTGGAAAACTACATAATTATTTTTGTGATGGAAAAGTTCAGGATATAGATTGTTGTTGCAGTGTTTTATTTACATTACTGAAGGTAGCGGGGTTTAATAATTTCTGTTCGTTTGGATTACAACTAAACATTGGGTAAGTTAAAACAAAAACAAAAAAGTTATACGTAAAAGGTGTTGCATAAGTTTGGGGTTTGTTTTTCGTTTTTTTCTTTTTCTTGGGATGATTGTAAACTATCTACGTCTACTCATTTACAAGTCTAATAAACAAATAATATTTTTGGTTGTTATGGAAACTTCTCAAACCAACGCAAAATATTGTCCATAATTACAGCGATTTTTAAAAGTAGTCCTTCAGAGCTATTAGGCCCACGATGCCAGAGTTTATTTCGGTTTCTGTAGCACGAAAAGGACTTAGCGATTTCTTGCTACCCTTTGGATAGGACGAAAATATATCGCAAAGTACTTTCCGCCATATCAAACAGACACTATCGCTGCTGGATGGACATGGGAGTCAGAAAAAATATCGACTTCATCCTGGGTCGATCTTGGTCCCTTTGCGAGTTTAAAACAAACCCATAAGTGCGTTTAGTTGAGTACTTTGATGGAGTGGAATGCATGGATACGGCGTTCATTTAGGTTTCTGTAGCATAAAGGTTACAATAGTGTATTAATATCTAATACCAAAGTACTTTCCACCAAACCTAACAGGCCCAGCGACCTAATCACTAATGAACGGGCGTTTTAAAAATTTGCTCAAACAGGATTCAAGTATCGATTTGACAGTTTGAACCCAAAGTATTCCTACTTCTCTCCCCCATAAACTTTCCAAGAAAATGTTTATCACTGTAAACACGCTGAAATTAATTGTTGACGCGATACAAATCACTACCAGCTGCATATGAATCTATGTCCAACGCTTTTAAAGTTTTCATTGAAGGGGTGTGGGGGGGGGGGGGGGGGGTAGGATTTAGAATCTGCATTCGGTCTGGTAATTTCCACCGGGATTACACAACATACTTGATCCTTTCCTTTGGTGTTAACTGTAAACAAAGCAATATCGTGATAATAATATAATATAAAAAAAAAAGAATTGAAAGCTTATAAAGTTCGACATGCTTGAAAAGTTAATTTATACTAGATATAGCATTGGGTGTGTAATTCATTATATAAGGGAGGAGAGATTTCGGTTATTTAATTATTTTTTTTCATTATTTTATTTGTTTTGTAAAACGCTGTTATTATTGCTATTGCATTTATTGATGTCAATGTAATGCACTTAATAAAGCAACGTATTGTAAAAGGAATGTATGGGTGTGGTGTAAAAGGACCTCCTCCTCCTCCTCCTCCTCCTCCTCCTCCTCCTCCTTCTCTCCTTCCTCCTCCTCCTCCTCCTCCGTCGTCTTCTTCTTCTTCTTCTTCTTCTTCTTCTTCTTCTTCTTCTTCTTCTTCTTCTTCTCTTCTTCTTCTTCTTCTTCTTCTTCTTCTTATTATTATTATTATTATTATTATTATTATTATTATTATTATTATTATTATTATTGTTATTAATATTAATATTAATATTTTTCTTCTCCTTCTTTATCGCCAATATCACCATTACTATCATTATCATTATCAAGATAATCATCACCCTTATTATTATATTATTATTATTATTATTATTATTATTATTATTATTATTATTATTATTATTATATTATTTTTATTATTAAATTTTAATATTATTAATATATAATAATATTATTATAATAATTATTAATAATTATATAATTATTAATAATAATATATATATATTATTATATAATTATTATTATTATTATTATTATTATTATTATTATTATTATTATTATTATTATTATTATTATTATTATTATTATTATTAACATTATTATCATTATTATTTTTTTTTTTAAGTTTTATTATCACTATCATTATTACTACTATTATTATTTATATCAATTTCATTATTATCCTCATCAGTTACATCATCAGTATCATCAGATCATTATCATTATTGTCATTCTTATTGTTATCACCATGATGATATCGCCTTTCTACATCAATCAGGCTTACGTCAATACTAACTCCAATTTAAACGCGTAACGCATCTCAATACAAATGTTTAAAAACTGTGAACCGTAAATTTCAGACAGGAAAAGAAATAGAAACATCACTGGGACAATTAAAATAATTTTAAAGCGCATTTAATTGTTGACATTGGATGGCTGAACTGTATAAATTGATCTCATTTAGATATCTAATGTACAACGGTTGAATGACCTGACCTGCTTCAACTGGTGGCAACAACCGGAGTGGGAATACCGATTGTTCGGTGGCAGAGCTCTTGTGGCTATGTGGTCTTGTGGTATATACTCGCTTTCGGATCGGAGGTCCTGGTTTCGAACCTCGCTCGGCGCATAGTTGAGTCCTTGGATTAGGCTCTTTACTCACATTTTCTCACCGTACTAGGTGTAAAATGAGTACCTGTCTGTTAACAGCGTTGTCTCTGTCCTAGGAAAATTGTAATATCGTCTAACAGGCGTCATGTCCCGTCCTACGTGTTAAATGTTGCTGTTTGTCAGGGATCCCTTGTAAAGCGCTTTGAGCACGTTTGGTGGATATTGCGCTATATAAAAGCTCAATTATTTTTCTTGTCACACTAGCAAAAGGAGTCAGTATTGATTCAGGATCCGATCGATATATTTTCTA
The DNA here is from genome assembly GCF_034508935.2 of Berghia stephanieae. NCBI lineage: Eukaryota > Metazoa > Mollusca > Gastropoda > Nudibranchia > Aeolidiidae > Berghia > Berghia stephanieae. The sequence continues at coordinate 27,597,554 of NC_088366.1, forward strand.
TGCCCAGTGGTAATTGGATAGCTGTATTACTTTTTAGATCTGTCGGAAAGTACTCTGCGATAGACTAGCGTCCTATCCAAAGGGTTGCAAGGAATCGTTATTTTCTTTTAAACGCTTCAGAAAAGTGATAATATATTCCAGCTCTATTCGGTTTATTTGTGACTATGAAGGAGTATTTTCTTAACATTGGACTTGGAATTGGATGTTTGAACTTTATAAATGAAATTGATTATATGAGAGTATAGCGGTTCGATGATCTGTTTCTCGTTATTAACAATCAGGTTGGCGATAACGATAGCTCAGTGGTAGAGCACTTGCCTAACAACCAAAAGGAACTAGTATTGATTCAGGGTGCAATCAATATATTTTTTATAAGCACCCACTCCTTCTCTTGGCGTTCATCTGGTAGTGATTAAGTTGCTGGATTTGACCGATCTGGCGGAAAGTACTTTATTCTAAGGATAGCAAGCAATTGCTATTTTCTTTTCAACGCTTCAGAAACGCGAATATTATTCCAGCTCTATTTGGTTTAACCTTGACTGTTGGGGAATATTTTCTTATCATTGGATGGTTGAACTGTATAAATTGAATAGATTTTTAAAATCATTATATCTAATATACAGCCGTTCATTAACCTGCTTCACTGTTTAACAATTGAAAGTGAGGATACTGATTCCTCAGCACATGACACACAACCAAAGACGCCAGCATAGATCCTTTATGATGTCCAGATGAATGTGTTTAACACCCCCCCCCCCCATTCGTCCAGTAATAATAGGGTAGCTGGGTCTGTAGGATCCATGGATAGCATTTTGAAATAGTTAACGTCGTGTCCAAAGGATAGCACATGATAATTGGGTTTTTTTTCTCTTCTTTTCAACGCTTCAAGAACTCCGTTAGATTTGTTCATTATAATCAAGGACTACTTTCCTAACACTGAATGCTTGAACTGTATGATCTGATCTTTTTTCGATATCCAGTCAGTATAGATAGTATGCAAATGACGTCACTCAGGCCTTTGTTATTGTTTTTGCCATCCGCGTTTGTGAGTTGTTCTCACTAAAATGTATTAACCAGACTATAAAAGTTCATGGTTACACAGAGTTTGTGTGTTGGTCCGTTATACTTCCGGATGGCAATGTTGTGAACTCCTTGGCCAAGCGCATTCTATCTATATATAGATAGTATGCAGATGACGTCACTCAGGCCTTTGTTATTATTTTTGCCATCCGCGTTTGTGAGTTGTTCTCACTAAACTGTATTAACAAGACTATAAAAGTTCATGGTTACACAGAGTTTGTGTGTTGGTCCGTTATACTTCCGGATGGCAATGTTGTGAACTCCTTGGCCAAGCGCATTCTATCTATAGTATGCAGATGACGTCACTCGGGCCTTTGTTATTGTTTTTGCCATCCGCGTTTGTGAGTTGATCTCACTAAACTGTATTAACCAGACTATAAAAGTTCATGGTTACAGAGTTTATGTGTTGGTCCGTTATACTTCCGGATGGCAATGTTGTGAACTCCTTGGCCAAGCGCATTCTATCTATAGATAGTATGCGCTTGGCTAAGCTCACGACATCCGGGAGTATAACGGACCAACACACAAAACTGTGTAGATAGTATGCGCTTGGCTAAGAAGCTCATAACATTGCCATCCGGAAGTATAACGGACAAACACACAAAACTGTGTGTATCCTTGAACGTTTATAGTCAAGTTAATACAGTTCAGTGAGCATTACTCATAAACGCGGATGGCCAAAAACAATAACAAAGACCTGAGTGACGCCATCTTCGAACTATCTATATAACATTGAACGTTTATCGTATGGTTAATAAAGTTAGTCAGGTGAGAATTACTCATAAATGTGGATGGCAAAAAACAATAACAAAGACCTGAGTGACGTCACTTCATTCTATCTATACATCGTTGTTAACAAAAACAGAATGAGCATCGTCCAATGACAAAGGACTTTACAAACAAATAATATTGATAGAAGGCTTGGCCAAGGAGTTCACAACATTGCCATCCGGAAGTATAACGGACCAACACACAAACTCTGTGTAACCATGAACTTTTATAGTCTTGTTAATACAGTTTAGTGAGAACAACTCACAAACGCGGATGGCAAAAACAATAACAAAGACCTAAGTGACGTCATCTGCATGCTATCTTTAGATAGTATGCTAAAAAGCTCACAACATTGCCATCCTGAAATATAATAGACCAACACACAAAACTATGTGTAACCGTTTATAGATAGTATGCAGATGACGTCACTCAGGCCTTTGTTATTGTTTTTGCCATCCGCGTTTGTGAGTTGTTCTCACTAAGCTGTATTAACCAGACTATAAAAGTTCATGGTTACACAGAGTTTGTGTGTTGGTCCGTTATACTTCCGGATGGCAATGTTGTGAACTCCTTGGCCAAGCGCATTCTATCTATAGTCTTGTTCAGACAGTTTAGTGAGTATTACTCATAAACGCGGATGGTAAAAAGGAATAACAAAGACTCGAATGACGTCAACTTCATACTATCTATACAGTCTATACCAATATCGGTCCAGTGTGAACTACTGATTTTTCTCCCTAGACTAGCATTCTATAGAATGGGTATCAAGCAATTGCTTTTTATTTCTTTTTAACTCTACAAAAAAAAAAAAAAAAAAACACTGGGAAATAACTCCAGCTACATAATATTCATTCGTAGATCTATCGCCTCACAAGCAAAGAGACCAATATCGATTCCGAGAGTAACCGAGATTATTTTTTTTGTTGACTGCCATTCCAGTGCACTCCCTGTTGTGATCGGATAACCTCTGATCTGTTTTATCTGGAGAAGAAAATAACTACATTGCGATAGTATAGCGTCCTATCCAAAGGGTAACGTGCAATCGTTTCTCTACGTTTATTGTTACAGAAACAGGGATAAACTCCAGTATCATGGTCTCTAAGAATCCAGAAGATTTAGGAAACATTTGATGCTTAATTTATTAGACATAATGAATGGCATGTTTTGTAAAAAAAAAAAAAACGCATTTATATAGACCAGTATCCACTTATAGTGCTCAAAGAGCTTTACAAGGGGTCCCTAGACAACAACAACACTTAACATGAAGGACGAGACATGACTCATGTTAGGCCAGTTTATTATTTTTTTTTCGACTGAGACAACGCTGTTAAAGGCCAGGTACTCATTTTACGATGAGAGAATGTGAATAAATAGCCTTTTCCAAAGACTAAGCTAAGATGGGCCTCGCGCAGAACAGGACTCGAACCCTAGACTTCCGTTCCGTAAGCGAGCATCTTATCACAAGGCTGCATAGCTTCACAAAACCCATAACGAAGTGTCCCGCAATTTTATTATTTTTTGTTGTTTCTCTTTGCTAATCGACTTATGCTACAAGATGTAAATGGAACGTTATTCATTACACTGAGCGCTGAACGGTTTTTTGTTGTTGTTGTTGTTGTTGTTGTTGTTGTTGTTGTTGTTATAATAATAATACATCACACACGTACATAAAAATGCGGCCATTACAGGAAATGAATGAAGCAATTTATTGCATCGCCCACTACCTTTGCACCACAAACATCCCAGTTAATGAGGGTTATTGATTTTCAATTGTACACTCAAAAAGACGTTCGTTGTAGAATATCCTCTTGTAATGTAATAATAAATTATTTTTTTTAATGGTATGATTCCTACTCATAGCCACATTGAGTTAAGACAAGGGCGACATATTTGGAACACCGCCTCAAAACGGTTTATTATCGGGGGGAATGGGACCCTAAAATCGAAGCATATGGATATAGACAAGCTCGAGTATTTTCGTGTTTTTTTTTTTTTGTTGTTCTTTTTTTTTTGTTGTTGTTTTTTTTAATTTTGTTTTGTCTTTGTTGTTGCTTTTTTGGTTTGTTTTTGTTTGTCTTTTTTTTTCTTTGTCTGTTTGTTTGTTGTTTTTTTGTTTGTTTGTTTTTTTGTATTATGATGTCAATATCTGTCTCATAAAATAATAAATCAAAAAAAAAGTAAGCTAGGGCGAGGTGACTTGCTCAATGCCACACAACGAGGCGGATAGTCGAACTCGGTACCTTTTGGGTACGAAGCAAAGACCGTACCGCTGAGCCATGCTGCCCCTCAAGCGCCTCAAAATAGTATTATGTCGAGATGATTATGTTGCTCAATTAAATTTAAATTGTAAAAACTAATATTTTTTCTCCATTTTAACGGATAGCAATTAATTAAACCCAAGTGTTATGTCTGTGGCTGTGAATTCAATTTCCATCACCAAACTCATCCGTCATAAATTTTTGTTTTTAAAAAATATTATATAAAGATACGACGGTACACGAGTGAAGCAGAGGATTCACGGTCTGGACAGATCGTCACAGAATTTGTGACCCATCGTCTCAAAACAGTATTATGTCGGAACGAGCCAGATGCTTAAAAGACGAATTAAATGTTAAACTGGTCAAAAATATAAATTATTGACATTAGCACCCTATTATATAATATTGTATCCATTCTCCTCAATAAAACATACAAACTCAACACAAGTCTGATATTACTGGCTATAAATTCAATTTTCAACATCTTAACCAACCCGACTTAATACCGTTTTGAGGCGAAGGTTCACATTTGTGAAACCAATAGACGCCCCGGCCTTCAAAACAAAGCTGTTAAATCTGGAGGAAAGCTCATTGCGATAGCTCAGCGTCTTACCAAAAGGGTAGTAAGTAATTGTTACTGACCGCCTAACGCTAAAGAAACCAGGAAAAATGCCAGCTCAATAGCCTCATGGATCTGAAGGACCATACAGTTTTTAACCCTTTCCTTACCAACCTTTGGAAAATCGTCGCATTCGTTACGATTCAGCCAACAATGTCCTCATTCTGATTTCTTTTCTACAGCACATCCTTTAAAGAGAATATTTTATTCGACCTATAAAAACTTGACACTGTCTTGTAGAGCTTATTTTGCTGAAGAATATTATATTATATATAGAGTGTGCTTTTTGCTTTTCTGTTTGAATAAGTAAATCTATTTTTGTTTTGGTGGGTGTAAATTTGTTGGTAAAATTCTGAAAATGTATGGTGAAGAGAGAGTTAAAATGTCCTATTTCCTCAAACCGGTTTTATGTCTTGATTATAGAAGGAAAGAAATTAACGTCACTCAGGTCTTTGTTATTATTTTTAGCCAGTCAATTTTTATGAGTAGTTCTCACTAAATTAAATCAATCAGACTCTAAACCCACACGGTGACGCAAAGTTTTGTGTGTTGGTACGCTGGTCCGGCTGGCGGATATTGTCAGCTTTTTGGCCAAACACACAGCATCAATATGACTATCTGGTTCATCCCGACATAATACTGGTCTGAAACAATAGGTCACTTTTGACCTCCCATGGTTGGCGTGGAGGTCACTCTTTCTGTGTCATCTAACCCCTGCATCTGTTTATCTTGCCCAGATTACTCTCTATGTCCTTGTCTTGAAATGAAATTACTTGGTTTTCTTCTGGCCCTAGCCGGATTCCTTATTTGTGAGGGAAGCACTCAGAAATATATAATGTCTCTTGGGATATAATTTTTATTTTTGTCGTGTAGATCATCTCTTTAAAAATCATTTATCCAAAGGGGAAATTTGTCTTTAGGGTCTATTCCGAGGGAAGACTGGAATAACCCAGGCCTCAGCTACTGCAATAGTTTTTTTCGTTTAAATATATTTTGTAACCTTCTGAGTGTAGGCTATTATTCCTCTCATTCAGATCGTAGCCATTGTTATGTTATAGATAGAATGCGCTTGGCCAAGGAGTTCATAACATTGCCATCCGGAAGTATAACGGACCAACACACAACCTCTGTGTAACCATGAACGTTTATAGTCAGGTTAATACAGTTTAGTGAGAACAACTCACAAACGCGGATGGCAAAAACAATAACAAAGGCCTGAGTGACGTCATCTTCGAACTATCTATAGCCTGACACTGCAATCCAAAAGGACTGGCAGTTTGGCGTCATTATTTGGTTTTTGCACCGCCTAGTGATTGTCGTTACTAGTGCTCATGGAAACAAGTTATTTCATTCGTTGAACTATTGAATACAACTCACGATTTGTTTTCTTTTGTGGAAAAAGACCCACATTTTGACGTCATTTTTAGTCAGTATCAGGCCATAACTTTACGAAGGCCACGGTCAGATCCAGTCTATGTATATGATTGGACTTTTATATGGTCTCATACTTGGCAAAATTGATAATTTTGTCTTGGAATCTACTTTGCGTCTTTCCCCTATTTGAACCAATCCTCTTTTGTCCTACTTTTTTCGGATGTTTTTAATGGTAAATCTATAGAAAGTATGCGCTTGGCTTAGAAGATCACAACATTGCCATATGGAAGTATAACGGACCAACACACAAAACTGGGTGTGTAACATTGAACGTTTATAGTCTGGTTAATACAGTTTAGTGAGAATTACTCGTAAATACGGATGGCAAAAACAATAACAAAGACTTTAGTGACGTCAACTTCATACTATCTAAACTATTTTATGATATCCCATTTTCTTCTTACTGGCGCCTAATGATTTAAATGTAACACAAGCTCTGCAAAACGCTTTTACTATAAATATAGATATTATATGAGTAGCCTACTATGTGACCCATCTTCCCAAAACGGTATAATATTGGACTGAACAAGATGCCCAGAATGACATCATATGAGATCTGTTTGTTTTTGTCACATTGCGCGGCTTTGTGTTCTATTGGTATGGCACTGGCCTACGGATCGGAGGCCCTGGGTTCGAGTTCCGAGGGGCGCATAGTTGGGTCCTTGGAAAAGGCTCTTTACTCATAATCTCTCATCGTACTCGGGTGTAAAATGAGTACTTGAATGTTAGCAGCGTTGTCTCTATCCGAAAAAAAAAATGAAATATCGCCTTACATGTAACATGTCTCGTCCTATATTTTCAGTGTTGCTGTTGGCGATGGACTCCTGAGCATGTTTTGTGGATATTGCGCTATTTAAAACTCAAGGTTTTATTTTTAAATACATTATTCTCATTCTCAACAATGAAACATGAACACTTAAACCGAGTCTCATGTTTTTGGTGATACATTCAATTTTTTAGCATTTAACTAACTCGTTATCATACCACTTGGAAATGATAAGTCACATATATGCAGGTTGCGACAATCAAACGAGCACACATTCTCCGATTGCCGTTTTTTATGTGTATGTGTCAACTAATGTTGGCTTGGTGGGCGTTTGTGGTCAATTTTATTAAAGTCCGGTTATTTGATATTCATTTTGTTCCTTTTTTTATCGCTATCATTATCAACACTGTCGTCGTCGTGTCGTCGCCATCATCAACATGATCATTATATCGTCTTCACCATTAAGTGCGGTAAAGAATTTGCTGGGTCGATCATCATAACCTAGTACTAAAGTACTATTCGAAGCTTCTGCCAACTTTGATGACTCTACATTCATGATTAACAAGGGATTTTATTAAATTACATGAATGGGTGTATTCGTTATATCTAAGTCCTAACTCGATATAGATAGTTCGAAGATGACGTCACTCTGGTCTTTGTTATTGTTTTTTGCCATCCGCCTTTATGAGTATTGCTCACTGAACTGTATTAACCTGACTATAAACGTTCATGGATACACACAGTTTTGTGTGTTGGTCCGTTATACTTCCGGATGGCAATGTTATGAGCTTCTTAGCCAAGCGCATACTGTCTATACTGACTATTTTGCAAAGATCCACAAAACAAGAAGATGTCATGAGGTATGTATTTTGTGTGTGTGTGTGTGTGTGTGTGTGTGTGTGTGTGTTATATTTTATTAAAGGAGCGGCATACGTATGAAGATGGATAGATGGCTATAGATAGACAGATAGATAGATTGATAGGTAGATAGATAAATAATTGATTGGTAGATAGATATATAGATAGATAGGGTAGGGAAAGAAAGCGAGAAAGAAAGAGAGAGAGAGAGAGAGAGAGAGAGAGAGAGAGAGAGAGAGAGAGAGTTAGAGAGAGAAATATATATATATATATATATAATATATATATATATATATAATAGAGAGAGAGAGAGAGAGAGAGAGAGAGAGAGAGAGAGAGAGAGAGAGAGAGAAAGACAGAGAGAGAAAGGAGGGGGAAAGCGGGGGGGGGGGTCTGTAGGGAATCGACAAGAATTAATCTCAAACATTATTTTAACTTGAGAAGTGAGACGGATATTAAAAGAGTTTCCTAATTGCATATCATTAGATATCCATTGCAAGAACGGTATAAACTTCATTTTCCTGATTACTTCTTACCTCGTTAACTGTTAATTTCTTCAACTCTGATTTCTAGTTATGAATTGCTCTTTCACAGACTGGCAGCAAAACATCTTTTGTCATTTTGGCCAGAAAATGTTATCTCGTGCCATTACATTGATAGATTAAGACGACCATCAGAAGGACTTGAACTCGAGACGTCTTAGGACATTTGACTAGTTGGGAGCCATCTTAATTCATCGATACTCTAAGCACACGCTTTCTGGGGAAAATGTATAAAATGCAATTTGTCACCGTACGTCAGTATAAACAAAAATGTTTTCCCCAAGATAGTTTAGTTTCAACAGCGGAGAAACTCGAGTTTCAATTAATCCCAAGACCTTGGAGAATTCCACCCAGGATAGAAATGGAAATTGAAATTATATTCCTTATGGCCTGTTTGGAGAAATTGATAATGCTCAGAATGATAGATAGAGTCATTTTAACCATTAAAATAAAACCCGGACAAAATTTTAATTCAAAGAAATTTCCAAGACTTTCCTCCAAATTTAAATGGATGTGTCAATGGGAGGAAAAAAAAAACGTTTTTTTCTCAAAGTAGAACTCTGAAATTGTGTGAGCTCTAAATTTGGTTTGCTATACGGTGGTAAATTTTCTATGTATTTATGATATCACATTTTAGAATGAAGTCGGACCCCGTCTGTTTAGGGTAAATAATGAATTTTCAATTATCTTTCTAAAACGGAAATCATGGATTGTGTACCTACTATTTTAGGATGGAACAATCTCCCTGGTGAGGATGCAAATTCACCGTCACTCGATGCCATTGAATTTGAAGACCGATTATTATCTTAATCTGACCTTTTAATTAACGTTTAATGCCCTGCTAATGGTTTTAATTCGAACTTTTACTTACCATTATAGTAGAAGCGCCCAACAGTTACGTATCTGTATAAATGGAAATCATTATTCCTTATGGCCTGTTTGGAGAATTTAATAACGCTCTAGTAAGAGTAAGACCACTGACCTTTGGGAATCCGCGCAAATGCTCTATGGTACCGATCAATTATGTGCAGTCGAGATATTTTCTGTTCATTCAGCAGTGACCAAATGGCTATGTCCGTAATATCCGGGGAAAGTATTTTTGCTAAAGATTGCAGTACTAATCAGAGGCTAATACGCCATAACTGCTACTGTCATTTGAACGCTACAAAAATCGGGATGAACTCCGGCTCCCTGGGTCTTATTCCTCTGCAGGACTAAACACTCACTTACTTATCTATATTTTTGATTATATTATTATAATCATTATTTTTATTCTGATCCAAAGGCAAGACGTATCGGCCCATAGATGAGTGCGTTTACCATGACATTGCAATAGATTAACCTCTCCCTAGCATCCTAGTAACCGAGGGACGTTTTATGCTGCCAAAATGTTTAATAGAGTTTATGAATAATTAACGTTAAGGTCATCTCCTATGCATGGCAGGCATTTTATTATATACCAAAAGATCTGTTATCTCACGGAAGAGAGCATTTTGCAAAAATTTTAAGTCCTATCCAGAGGCTAATTAGCAATTGTTACTGTCTGTAAAGGCTGAATAAACTGGGATGAACTCCAGGTCCACGGCGTAACTTCTTTTCTCTGTAGGACTAAACACTTTATTGTTTATTTATGTTGTTATGATTATATCATTATTAGAATGCGAAATCATAGCTGAGTAGTTTTACCATACCGTCAATGTAAAAAATGAGCTTATATATATATATATATATATATATATATATATATATATATATATATATATATATATATAACACAATATCTACATAACAAGGGGTCCCAAGCCAAAAGCAGCATTTAACATGAGGGACGAGACATAAACCTGTTAGGCGATGTCACAATTTTCGGACAGAGACAATACTGTGAACGGCTAGGTATTCATTTTTAAACCTGACAACTGTAAAAACAAATGTGAGTAAAGAGCCTTTTCCAAGGAAAAAACAAAACGCCGCCCAGAGGGGGACTCGAACCCTGGATCTTCAGATCCGAAGGCGAGTGTCATACCACAAGACCATATTATTGCCGCACAATAGATTAACCTCTCCCTCTGACTGGAGATAGGAGTCGGGTAACCGGGGGGCAATTTATGCTTCTAAAATGTCTGATTAAGTTTAAGAAATGTTAACATTAAAGTCATCTTCTCCCTGTGGATTATGCACGGCGAGCATACCATATGTTATTTTCTGGGGAGCAGTTATTGCAAAACATCTGAGTCCTATCTAGAGGTTAATAAGCAATTGCTACTGTCCATTAAAGGCTACAAAAACGGGGAGGAACTCCGGTTCCATGGAACTTACTGCTCTGCAGGATTAATAAATACTCAGATACTTATTTATTAAGATTTTTTTTCTGATCCAAACGAAACACTATAGATGAGTGTATTTACCATATCGTCATTTTTAAAAAAACTTGAGCTTTTATATAGTGCAATATCCACTCAATGTGCTCAAAGTGCGTATCAGGAGGTCCCTAGCCAACAGCAACACTTAACATGTTAAACGAGACATGACGCCTTTTAGGCGATATTCGTACAATATTCGTTCATAGACAACGCTGATTATGTCCAGGTACTCATTTTAGAAAATAAGAAATTAAGAAGCAGGCACCGGTGTAAGATAAAGAATAGAACAAATGTGTATGAAAGGTGTCAGATAAAGCAAAAAGAAAAATATACGAGAGAAAAAAAACATCCAAAAATATCAGTCGACTTCGTTTTTTGGAATGTTTTTTTTTCTTGTATTTTTCTTTCTTGCTTTGTCTGGCATTTTCATACACACTTGTTCAGTTCTGTATCAAAGGACTGAATAATGCGCCAACGAGAGCGAGACTTGAACCTTGTGCCTTCCAATCAGAAGGCAAGTGTCATACCATAAAACCATTTAATCTCTCCCTGCGAGTGGAGATGGGGGCCTGGTAACCGCAGGGCATTTTATGCTGCCAAAATGCCTGATTGAGTTTACGAAACTTTTAACATTAAGGTCATCTCTTCCTTATGGATTATTATTAGTCTAAGAAATATGTTGGCCCGGTTGGGACTGGGGGGAGGGGGAGGGGGGGGGGGATGACAGAGAGAGAATGATGATAAAAAGTTCTAAAATCGTTAGAGGCGAGCGAGTAAAAGCTAAGTGAAAATCGAGTGCTCTCGTGTCATGTAATGTCTGGAACTTAATTACAAATTGAAGGGTTGTTGTGGGCGCATAGGTCACAAGTAACCAGTCACTTTCCATGTTAAATTTGATTTCGTTAGCATAATCTATTCTTTTTAAAATAGGGTTAGGGATCAACATTGTTCTGTACAGCCAAGGCTACTTATTTTAATTTATTTCATCGAGCAAATAATTACTGGCAAAGCTAAAAAATTATAAAACTATTTTTCACTGATTGATATACGAGTCACTTGCAAACCTTTCTTAAATTAAGGTTAAATTATTGCGCCCTTGATTCAAATGGTTATTTAGAACGGTTGGACCTAATCACGAGTCCTTTGGCCTTCGGATTTGCCACCCGTTATGCTCGATCCTTGGCCCCGGGAACTTGTTTTATTAAAATAAAAAACCGAAATATTTTATACGTTTTGAACTATTTAAAGTTAATTTTGAAAGTATAGAAATCTTTATGAAGATATCTTTTATTTGTCAATCTAATTAGATCGCCTTTTTTAAAGATGTTAGTAATATTCATAATTGTGACGATGTCTACATACATTATTATATTAAGATGTATCTATTTTTTTTAAATATAACCTGTAATGCTCTTTATAAACAAAGTGTCTGTGTTTTTAAAAAATAAATAAGTAAAAGCCTCCGTCCCCTCACTCGGACATGATGATTATAATCGGTCCTTTGACGTTTCGAATCGCCACCTGGTCGGACCCCCGATTGCCAAATCCATTTGCGTGCACCAACACAATTTATACCTAACCGAGTTTGATATTTGATCATCTAGATCTATGGTAATTTCCACAATATGGTCGTATAATAAGTAAAATAGATAAGTGCCTGTTTGTAACAGCCTATATTTCCCCGCAAATAATCCGGATTCTCCACTAGTGTTTAAAAAAAACAACCCATTAATATAATATGAACATTTATGTAGAACATTTCCGAGCATTTAGCATACTCTGTGCGCTTCACGATGTGTCATTTTCATGTACTCCTCCAGCAGGTCATGTTGAATTTACTTCTATCTCAATCAGTGCCATTTACATGTTAAGGGGCGGTTTGGGTCTAATTATTAGGAAAATCCTTCAAAATTGATTTTGAGATTTTGGTGGAAAACGATACTTTATTATCTTAGAAATAATATTATTGAACTCCAACTTCTTAAAATAGTCCATAAAGGCAAGAAAAACACTGTCGAAATGGGTATAGGTAGAAAGAAAAGTGTGAAAAACGGAAAGTTATTTTGCTTTTTTCTTAATGTGTCATTTTTTCTTATGGTATGGGATACTGTGTCAAACGTTTCTCAGAATCTATTCAATGAAATTGTCTGAAAATTCCCACAGTTATCACAGAGATTATGTAGTAAGTCACCGTAGAGAGATATTTTGATAAGGTATGTGTATTTTGACTTATAATCCAAATTATATATTTTTACCATCAATTTTGTCATAACATTTTCATTCTCAACTTTGTAATGTTCTAATAAAAATGCCATAAGCTAAAGCTGTAAAACCTCTGTATAGTGAGTGACACACTATGCTACAAAGTTGATGAGAGGGAAGAATATGGAGGTCATTCCTGTGATAGATTTTGTGGAATGTTTGCCACAATATGGTTATATATTTTTTTTGCCAGACCCCCAAATTAGACCGAAAAACGAGTATCAACACAGACAATTTATATTTTTCATCAAACAAGATTTTTATCCAATAATGACGATACAGAATGATTAAAACCGCCCAATATAGGTAATTAATTAATGTTGTTTTAGAAAAGACCGAAACCGCCCCTTAAGTGTCTTTTGTACTAACGTTCTTACAATATCTGTCACTGCCTACAGCAAGTTACTCATTCACATCCGAGTTGGGTGGGATAATGTGTGTAAAGTGAATTATCCAATGGCACAACGTCGGGACAGAGATTTTTCACTGTTACCCATACCGCCACTGACCAAACTTCGCATTGCTTGACTATTGTGAGAGACGAGTCAGCGTGCAATTAAATCCGAGATGATGATGATGATGATGATGATGATGATGATGATGATGATGATAATGATGATGATGATGACGATGATGATGATGACGATGATGATGCTGCTGCTGCCGCTGCTGCTGCTGCTGCTGATGATGATGATGATGATGATAATAATGATGATGATGATGATGATGATGATGATGATGATGATGATGATGATGATGATGATGATGATGATGATGATGATGATCTGAAATTGTATGTATGAAACTGTGCCTGACGAAGCAAAGAAAAAAAATACAAGAAAATTGTCATTTTGATGATGATGATGATGATGATGATGATGATGATGATGATGATGATGATGATGATAATGATGACGATGATGATGATGAAAATTGAATTTATAAACAAAAATATTGAACTTAGTTTACGTTTATGTGTTAAATTTATTAGAATTGATTTAGCTTTATAAACACAAAATCTCATATTTCGGATCTTTTGAATCCATCGGCATCATCTTCACTCCTTAACAACGCCATCCTCTCGTCTCTCATTCGTAACATTTAGTGTCTCCTTCATCGTGTTTTTTGACAAAAGGGAAACCCGAAACGTCCAAATCATCTGTCTTTGTAAATTACATTGAAGTTTTTATTCCATTTTATGTATAAATGTTATTTTGGTGCACGCCATGTTTATCTAGTGGTTTTGATTCTTCTTTGTTTACATTGCAGGTGTGAGTAATAAAGAAATTCTAATGAAACAAATTGACGATTTTTAGCATTATGTTAAAATATGTGCTGCTTTGTGGTATTGTGAGGCACCTCGCCAAGTCCCAGTTGAGAAGAGTGGAAGGGGGGGGGGGGGGGTTGCTAATATCAGTGTTAGTTTAATCGATCGATATTTGAAGGACGAGTTTCCTGGCCAAATTATTAAATACGCGTCTTAAGAGAGTTCGACAATTAACTGGTTTGACATGCCTCAACATCGTATAGAGGATTATTATCGTAATGGATGCAGTTCGATCGGGTTTAATTAAATTCGTTGCTCTTGAGCTAATGGTTCGCCCTATTAAAGTTAACCCCGATAAGTAAATATCGAAAACATATTTCTTGAAACACAATCTCAAATATAAAACAATGGTTGAATGAAGTAATATTTAGATTGATATCTCTAATATCTGAACAAATATGTTATCTTGGTTGGGTCCTGGTTTTAGATTGTTTTTTATGCTATTTGCATGGCAGCATGTGGTCTTGTGTTGTATGACAATTGCCTTCGGATCGGAAGGTCCTATGCTCGAGTGCCACTCAGAGCGGCGCATTGTTGAGGCCTTAGAAAATACTTTTTACTCACATTCTGTCTCCTTACTCAGATGTTAAATGAGTACCTGACCGTTAAAAGTAATCGTTGACTTTGTCGAAAAAATGTAAAATCGCCGAATAGGCTTCACATGCTACGTGTTGCTGTTTGCTAGGGACCCAATGTAAAGGGTTTTGAGCACGTTAAGTGGATATTGCTCTATATAATATCTCAAACTTATTTATTTGCGGGATGAGAACAAAAATGAAGCTCAGATTAAGCCTCGTCGGCCAATCGCCCCGAAACGGAATTTTGTAGGAGTGACAAATATAGATAGTTAAAAATTGTAATGAAGATGAAAAAAAATACTACTCACTTTCCTCAATGAAGGCTTTTATGTTTACTCCAATTTCATAAACTAAGTTTAAATATGCAGACTTTGTACACGATCTAATACTCTAATACGGAATGGGTATTAAGTCAACGTCTTTGCCGTTGAAATCGTAGCACGAGATAAACATCGATATATGAGCTATTATGATAACTTATTATCACTGGTAGTCGAAGAACAAAATCAACTAAACCCTTTGTGAAATCGCAGATAGGAGGTATCTTGGGATATGTATAAGGAGGAAAGAAAACGAACCTGAAGCAACAACATTAGAAATAAGCGATGTCATTACAACACCGGCACAGATCGTTAACTTATAGCTTGACACTGACCAAAATATGACGTCAAAATGCCAGTCTGTGGCCACAAAAGACAACAAATCGTGAGTTGTATTCAAGAGTTCAACCAATGGGACCACTTTTTTCCATGAGCACTACTAACAACAACTCACTGTGTGACGTCAATTTCATTCTATCTACAGATAGTATGAAGTTGACGTCACTCGAGGTCTTTGTTATTGTTTTTTGCCATCCACGTTTATGAGTAAATCTTACCAAACTGTATTAACCAGACTATAAAAGTTCATGGATACACACAGTTTTGTGTGTTTGTCCGTTATACTTCCGGATGGCAATTTATTTTGTGAACTTCTTAGCCTAGCGCATATCATCTATACATGTTTTTCAAGAGTAGGATAGTTAACTGATTAAAGCTAAAATTCTCAGAAATATGAAGTGTTAGTATTTTCCAGGTAATGGAATTGTCTTTGTTCATCTTGATAAGTTTCACTCAAATTTCTTTTTTTTTAATATTCTACTGGCGTACTCTGAAGTAAAATGTAATCAAAATTTTGGTCAGAAGACGAGTCCCTCAAAGATCGATCGATTAAACTGACCGACATCTTGACATAAAAAAGGGGGGAAAAAGAGAAAAAAAAGCTCTCAAAGCTGGGACGTCGGGTTTTCCATTTAACATAATCTATAGATAGAACGAAGTTGACGTCACTCAGGTCTTTGTTATTGTTTTTGCCATCCGCGTTTATGAGTAATTCTCACTTAACGGTATTAACCAGACTATAAACTGTCATGGTTACGCAGAGTTTAGTGTGTTGGTTGTAAAACTTCCGGATAGCAATGTTGTGAGCTTCTTAACGAAGCGCATACTATCTATCAAAATGAAAAAAAAATTGCATTAACTTGAGGTTGGTGGGATATAAAATGTATTTCATTACAAATCCTCTTTCTTCATTCTTTCCCCATTTAGTACTACCCTCTCATTCCCTCCACTCTGTGAAACATTGCGCGGACTAACTATTGAGTTGTGTCACCTCAATTTTCGATCAAGAGACATAACAGACACTCTCAAACGACCTGTGAAGGTTTTTCTGTTTAATACAAAGGGGGTATAAACTATTGATGCTATGCTTTTATGAAAAAAAAAGCTTTTTACATCGGCCAGTCGGATAAAACGTACCAACACACAAAACTATGTGTATCCTTGAACGTTTATAGATAGTATGCGCTTCACTAAGAAGCTCACAGCATTGTCATCCGGAAGTGTAGCTGACCGACACATAAAACTAATTGTGACCATGAACTTTTATAGATAGTATGCGCTAGGCGAAGAAGCTC
>NC_088366.1:27619362-27629362 GCF_034508935.2 Berghia stephanieae
AATGATAATAATAATAATAATAATAATAATAATAATAATAATAATAATAATAATAATAATAATAATAATGATAATAATAATAATGGACTAGGTAGTACCAATAGGACTCTATAGTCTGATGTCACGTCCGCCCAGCAACCAGCAGCTTGGTTCTAAACAAAGAAAATCGGTACTCTTTATTCTTCATGCTAGCTAGAACTTTTTCACATGTTATATGATCAGAATGTATAAAAGTCAAAACATGATCAGATTAATAATGATTTTCTCTTCATGATTACACTTATACGCTCGTCGGAGAAGTATTTCATAAGGGCGATGAAGAAGATAATGGCGTCCGCCAATGTTCCGATAGTTTAGAACCAGTTACTATACGTCATTTCGAGGAAAGTGCCACCACGACTGTTGAACCCTATTAAGTCATTAATTCTCTCTAGATATCTCCTTGCCATTTTGTTGATTGAAGAAGAGTCTTGTCATTTTTCCTATCTTGAAATTATATACAGAAATACTCGAAAGTTTAGCCAGAATAAGATTCTCTACGTTTTATGTGAAATGTGCCTTATCTTATTGATGGATGTGGCAATGAGAGGAGTTCTTGGAAAATAATCAGATTCCAATTTCCACCATCAAACCCACCCTACTGAGAAAAAAAAGGTGTTGATTTTATTTTCAAAAAGTTTGCTAAATGTTTTCACCTTTTGTATAAAAAAAACAATGGATAGAAAAACTTTATTGTATGTTGAAAATATTCATTATTGTTTTCGTCACCAGTCCATGAAATGTTCTCGCAGGCCGAGAAATGGAACCATAGGGCCATTCAGTTTGCATGTGTCTGGAGTTCTCTTTATATAGATAGTATGCGCTTGGTTTAGAAGCTCACAACATTGCCACCCGGAAGTATAACGGTCCAACACACAAAACTATGTGTAATCTGGAAAGTTTATAGTCTGGTTAATGCAGTTTAGTGAGAATTACTCATAAACACGGATGGCAAAATAACAATAACAAAGACCTGAGTGACGTCATCTTCGTTCTATCTATAGATAATTCGAAGTTGACGTCACTCAGGTCTTTGTTTTTGCTTTTTGCCATCTGCGTTTATGAGTAATTCTCACTAAACTGTCTTAACCAGACTATAAATGTTCTTGGTTACACACAGTTTTGTGTGTAGGTCCGTTATACTTCCGGATGGCAATGTTGTGAGATTCTAAGCCAAGCGCTTACTATCTATAGAAGGAACAAAATTTATCTAACTCAGCTCGCTGTTATTGTTTTAGCCAGCCATCTTTATGAGTAGTTTCTCACTGAATTGTATAACTCAGACGATGAACGTTTTAGGTTACACATAATTTTCTGTGTTAGTACGTCATATCCACTCGATTCTGTTAATTACAGAAAAGACTTGTCATTTTTCCTCTTCTGAAATTCTATACGGAAATAGCCGCAGGGGGGTTAAGCGGTGTAAATACCCGCCAGTTTCCTCATTTCTTCAATTGTCTTCTAGTGTCTCCTTACGACTAAAAACAGTATCAGACACAACGTGACGTCAGACCGTCTGATAATGATACGGACTCGGACAATCGATGAATCGTCTTGACAATAACATCCATCCTTTTCTATTTCTCAGTCTGCCTCTCGTATCGGATAAAGAATATAGATAAACAGAGAGATAGAAAGATAGATAAATGTCGTGGTGAATGGTGTTCAGTCAGAACAAGTTTTACGAAATTTTGGAGTGCCACAAGGCTCTGTTCTTGGCCCTGTCCTTTTTACTGTATATATGCAGCCCCTTTCTAGTGTGATATCCAGATTCAATCTGAGTTATCATTTTTATGCAGATGATACGCAAATATATGATTCAGCACCCCTTAGTAATTTACAGTTCTTAATACAACGAATTACGAGCTGTTTTAATGAGATTAAATCTTGGATGTACCACAATAAGTTAAAATTAAATGATAGTAAAACTGAGATTTTAATGTGTGGAAGGCCGAGTATCCTTAAACAAGCAAATAAATCACCTATTACTCTCGGAAATAGTACAATAGAATTTTCAAATAAAGCAAAAAACCTTGGCGTCATCATTGATAAAGATCTTTCCATGACAAGCCACGTGAATAACACCATACAATCTATGTACATAGAAATGAAAAAATAAGCAAAATTCGTAATTTAATACCGAAGCATATAACAGAACTTTTAATTAATTCCCTGGTTTTATCTAAATTGGACTATTGTAACTCCCTTTGGGCGAATTTAGCTAAAGACAAAATTAGCAAACTTCAGGTTGCTCAAAATAACGCAGCCAGGCTCATTGTACGCAATAACAAAAAATACTCGTCAGCAACTCTTCTTCTCCGTGAGTTACATTGGCTTCCTGTTGAAAAAAGAGTTGCCTATAAGATTTGTACTGTTGTCTACAAATCCCTGAGCACGAACAGTCCCTCCTATATTAAAGACCTTCTAAACATATATGTCCCCAATAGAAACTTGAGGTCAAGCAATGACCAATCAATCCTTGTCAAACCTAAGCCATTGCGTAAAATAGGTGAACAGTCTTTTCAATGTTCGGCCCCTCATTTTTGGAACTCTCTCCCGTCACACGTGAGATGCTCGGATTCGTTGACAACGTTCAAATCTCGCTTAAAGTTTTATCTTTTTACGTCATAATGTTGCAATATTATTTTCATATTTTGTTGTTATTAAATTGAATTCGTATCACGTTTCTTTCACACTTGTATCACTGTAATATGTTTTGTTTTATATCACTGTAAAGCGCTTAGAGCCTGTGACAACGGGGTAAAGCGCTATATAAATGCCATTTATATTATTATTATTATTATTATTATTATTATTATTATTATTATTATTATTATTATATATCTTTCTATCTATCTATCTATCTATCTATCTATCTATCTATCTATCTATCTATTGATCGATCTATCTATCGATCTATCTATTAAATATCTATCGATCTATCTATTTAATTGTCTATCAATCCATCCACCAATCTATCCATATATATATATATATATATATATATATATATATATATATATATATATCATCGTGATATCTCACATTTGTTGTTGCTGTTGTTGTCCAATAATGGTATCAGATCACGAGAATACTAACGCCTATAAATGATTGGGCACTATGAAAATTATTGAGTTAATTAACAAAAAAGATATCAAGTTTAACCTGTTATGAAGAGCATAGAATGACCCATCGCCCAATCTGGTATTTTAATGTCGGGATGAAGCAAGTAATAACAAGTCAGTTTAATGTTAAATTGATAAAAAATAAGAGATTTCAGTTTTAGTAGTTTAAGAAATCATATTTATTAAAAACAATAGAGCATTTAAATACAATCTAAGTTGTATATTCATGTTTTTTAACTATAGATAGAACGAAATAGACGTCACTCATTTCTTTATTATTGCTTTCAGCTAGCCATTTTTATTAATATTTCTCACTAAATTGTATTGATCAGACTATAATCGCGCAAGGTCACACATAGTTTTGTGTGCTGGTACATTATTTCCGGCTGGCGGATGTTGTGAGTATATTGGCTGAGCGCAAAGCATCATTAGATAAGCAAGTTAGTTCACCCCGACATTACACTGGTTTGAGGTGTCGGGTCACTGAAAATGATTACGCTTTCATCACTATGTGGAGGATTGAGTAAAGACAAATAATCCTAAAACAGAAGGCCTGGCTGCAAAACAGGAGCTTTATCTCATTCGACTCGGTCATGAATTAGTATCTTGTTACTATTTTAAGATTGTTGGTCTAAAAATGAAGAATTTTTGTGGGCTAACTTTATCGTATTAAATAAAATATTCGGTTCAATTTTATCGCTGGGGATATGTATTTAGTGTTGTCAAGAACAAAATAGATTTATACAAGATGAGCAGCGAGCGTCTTTTTGCGTGCAAAACTATATTATTTAAAACTTCCTCTTTAAGTCAAGATATCTCGTTGTGGTACGAAAGTTGTGTTAGTGTTATAAATTGCTATTGTCCTTTCTTATAATGGCCGCACTCTTACGTGCATGATTTATTATTATGTCGAAAGGCGTCGTTCAATAGAAAGAATGATGCTCAATTGTAATCTATTGTAATTTATACCTCTTATACACATTCGCGATTAATTTACATATTCCTGTTCATTTCACAGACTCTCTTTTGAATCGCATTTTGATATTGAAAGTTATCTTCTTACTTCTAATAGAGCGCAACATATAAATATGTGCGTTAAGTGTTTGTTTTTTTGTGGGATTTTTTTGTTGTAATTTTTCAATCTGTCAATATTTCAGTTTGTTTCAGTTTTGTCTACTTCTTTCTGGTTGTTTGGTGATTTTATTTTTACCATTGAGCCCATCTGTGACGTAAGGACGATATAATGTGTAAGGAACAACGGGAACGCCTCAACACATATTTTGTAATCGATTTGCGGTTGTTGCTGTATCTATTTTACCTCCATTATGGCACGGCTTTGTGGTATCGTGGTATGACCCGTCTTTGGAAAACACTCTTTACATCACTTCTCTCACAGTACTCAAGTGTAAAAGCAATATCTGGCCGTTAACGGCATTGTCTCTGTCGAAAATAAATTGTAAGTTCGCCTTACAAAGCGCCGTGTCTTGTCCGCTGTTGCTTTTGGCCCGGGACACCTTGGAAAGCGCGATGTGTACGTTTTGTGGATAACAATTCTCAAGTTGTTTTTTGTTTAAGTTTTTGTTTTCAGACTAATCAAAATGCGTTGAATGTCCTAATAATTCAAAATCAGCAATCCAAGAAGTAATAAAGAAACAATAGTGGAATAAAGCGCATGCGTGACCCATCGCTTCAAAATGGTATTGTGTCAGATCGACGCGGAAGCCGTTGAGTAGATTCTATCCTCTCCTTACCAAACTACCGGAAAATCGTCACATTCTCATTCGTCACAGATAAAGATCTGAACAAGTGTATATGAAAGGTACCAGACAAAGGAAGAAAGAATAATACAAGAACAAAACCATTCCAAAACTCAGTATACCTCGAATTTCTTAATTCCACATTCATCACAAAACAATGAACATTTTTCTTTTTAAGATTTGCTTTCTGTATCGCAACATTTGAAGAAAAATCTTCGATATATTTATTGGAACTTAATGATGTTATGAAAATCATGTTTTGTTGTACAATATTGTATATTATATATATTTTATATATATATATATATATATATATATATATATATATATATATATATATATATATATACAATGTCCATATTGCTTCTGAGTTTGAGTGTAAAGGCATCAATTTATTATATATATATATATATATATATATATATATATATATATATATATATTATATGTATTGTATATGTATATTATATGTATATTATATATATATATAAATTATATATAATATATATATAATATATATATAATATATATATATATATATATATATATATATATATATTTTATATATATATATATATATATATATTGGCCTCTTGTCGGCCACTATTGGCGAAAATCGTGTATCAGAAGTTATTGCTTGTTTTAAAATCATAATGAAAGCGGTCTTCCGTTATAACAACTTTCCTTTTACATAATCCCGTTGCCTGCTTTGTCGTGATCACCGGTTTAAATCATGCGAGAGATCCACAAACAAAAGAGGTTGATTATTTACTTTCATTTTTCCTAGACTAAATAAGAAACTGACTGTCGGGATAAAGAAGATTCTACTTTCTATTTCAATCACACAAAGCTCTTATACAATTAATCGTAGTCTAGACACTCGAAGTAAGCTCACAGGATAGCCGGACTCAAAGAATATAAGATTGCATCATCCCGTTGTGTGTGTGTGTGGGGGGGGGGGGGGGGCTGCGGGGGCGGGGGGTCTCTATAGCTCAATTAGTAGAACACTCGCTTCACACGCCAAGAGACCAAGATTGATCCCGATGCAGTAGAGATTTTTTTTTTCTGACCCTCCTGTCTACCCAGCATTGAATGGGTAGCTGGGTCTGTTAGTTCTGGTGGAAAGTACTTTGTAACAGACTAGCGTTTTGTCCAATGGTTAGCAAGACATTGCTATTAATCGTTTCACGTTATAGAAACCGGGATAAACTCTGGCTTCGTGGGCCTTATCTTTATTATTATTATTAGTCTCTGAAGGACTTCTATCATTCAGTTGTGATTCGGGGAATCCGATAACTCCATGTAAGGAGAACTCAACCAACATGCAAACCGAATGACCCTTTGGTTCCATTTCTCGGCCTGTTGGAGCAGTAAATGAACCATTTTCAAGTGCATTGAGCATGGAAAATTAGTGAAACGCGATCATATGACTTCTTATATTTTATTAATTCATTTTTATATTTATTTTCAATCTATTTATTTGTTTTGCGCCTATTTAGGTTATGCTGTTATCATTATGCATTGTATTTCTTCTTGTTGACAACATATCAACATGCTGGATACTGCAAATTATAGACTCTCAGGACACTAGTAATTATGTTTGTCATAAACACGAAGAGAATGTTTTCAATTTTTTTTGTTTATATGACTTTCTTAGACCGGTTAAATGTGTTAAAATAAATAAGATGCATTTCCCAAGGACAGGCCGCAAGAGAAAATTTTTTGACTTGGGGTGTACTTAAGAAAACCTAACTTGACTGATATGAACATTTATATAACGCATTTCCATAGTTTTACCGTACTCGATGCTCTTTGTGATTCTTTTCATGGATAGAAATCTTAATTTTATACAGTGCATGTCTCTTGTTAATTGTCCAATCCTGACCATAATTCTTACAATATCCCCCGACTCATATATCCGAGGTAATCATTTACGCATGAGTCGATTTGGGATTGTGTCAAAAGTGCCTCAGCCAAGGGCATAAGGCCAACTCCCTGGCTTTGCGATTATAGTCATGTCATACAGTGACCATACTCAACGACATCGCTAGACAAGGTTACAAGACAATACACCACAGCGTACCACTGTGGCACCAACGTCACTATCCACCCAGTCAAATACCAAATCAATCCAAACCCATTGCCCATAATATCGATACACTGACATCATTAGGATATTAAATCAAGCCTAATCTATTTGTTTATTTATTAATGATAACAACCCATTTAAACTGTTTGTTTTCACAGATCATCACCCAGCTTCATTGCCACGTGCACTACAACAACAACAGTTCCGAAGGGGATCGATACAACAATGCCATGGAAACACGGTTACGACTAGCACTAGCTAATGGCGGGAAGAGCATAATAATCGACGATCCGCCCACTCCTCGCACACCACGGACTTCGATTATCGATGACAGCTCCGATTCTCAATTCCCATTTTCAGAATCCGATCCGGGTTTTCAACGTGCCTTAAATTTCTCAAAAAAATGGGGTCGGGGCAGATCGTTTTCTTCCACAGCCTCCAACAACATCCCTCAACCCCCTAAATCTCCTTCAGCACGTCATCTCTCGCCGTCAACCGGGGCCGGTAATGGACACGACAATGACGTCTTCGTTGTAAATGAAAATTTAAACGTTCTCGATACCTCCTTGGATCAATACTCGTCGGGACAGCCGAGTCCGGAGAGTGCCTCGACAAATTTTAATTTGAATTTGACTTTGAACAAAAATGCGTCTTCTCCTCGGCGGCATCTGTCGTCCTCCGGTTCAGGGCGGGCACCTCTGTGTGAGACGGTTTCCGTGGACGGCAGGAACGGAATGAGAAGGGTTGATTCTCTATTCGGCCCTCGGCATTTGTCCCTGAGTCGAGTGAAGGTAAGGATGAAAATTGCCTCGTAATTAAGGGAAATTAATTTTCTGCCTTCCTTCTTTCAGAGAACGAAATGTGCTCAAAGCGTTTTACAAGTGATAGCAATGGTCGAGCCAACAACAACATACAGGACGAGACATTAGACGCTTGTAAACTTTATTACAATCTATTTTTACGGAGACAACTGTGTTACCGGACAGAAACTCATTTAAAACCGGGGTGTGATGAGAAAATGAGCTTTAAAAGTCCTTTTTCAAAGACTCAACATTGTGCCGCCTACAGCGGAACTCGAACCAAGGACCACAGCTCTTGAATTAATCCCAAAGAGGGAAATCATCGTTGACTGATTAGCACCACTCTGGACAGTCGTAAGAGAAATGTCCACGAGAATTGGGGCGAGGTTACTTGCTCAAGGCAACATAGCCTTGCGAGTGAGACTCGCAGCCTGTAGCTTTTAAAACATTGTCTTACAAGTTAAAAGATTCTTCCAAAAAGATAAGCTTGTATAAAGACCAATTCCCACTAAATGCGCACAAAAAGCTTTACAAGGGGTCTTAAAACAGCAACTCTTAACATGCATAGGACAAGACATAAAGCATTTCATTTTTTACGGCAGACACATTGCTGTCCGGCTAACTCGTACTCATTCTATACCTCGCTGGGTGAAAGAATGTGAAAATAAAGAGTCTTATTTCCAAGGACTCAACTCTGCGTTGTCCAGAGTCAGTCTTAAACAATGGATTTACCGGTCTGAAGGATTCAAACCACAAGACCACTAATCCGCACAGTGGTGGCTTGGAGTGCAATTTGTGGATATTGCGCTATAGTCTCTCTCTCTCTCTCTCTCTCTCTCTCTCTCTCTCTCTCTCTCTCTCTCTCTCTCTCTCTCTCTCTCTCTCTCTCTCTCTCTCTCTCTCTTTCTGCTACAATGTCTTTTGGTCTATGTATTTATTTATACCTCGTCCCACTCTTATGTAAGTAGCTGTGAATTGCTATCACTTCTCTCCGCTCATCCATCCATCTATCTATCGAGTAAAATTTGGATTTAGCAAACTGTCTTCACATCGCTGTCCTTATCCAGCCATTTTGTACGACAACAACCATATTTATTATTATAACGCAATGTGTTATAGCGAATGTATGACACATCCAACATCTAAGTGAGCACACTTGTGATCTCAAGTGCTTCTTCACGTCACATTATAAACCATTGCTATGAAAGGAAAGAGGTGGATGGATGGATTACTCATAGCACCAAACACTCACTTACGTTTTTCATAATACACAATATTATGATATAACACTTTAAAAACTGTTACTCACACTTCAAAGCCCTGTATTGTAATGCAACTAAGGGCAAACCAAATTATCTTTTATATTATATTTCTTGCGTTTTTCCGGTTATTTATATGTCTTCGATATTATACATCTCATTTTCTCTCAAAATGTATATGAGGGAGGTGTCAATCATGTCTTCGCCATGCCATGGCTTAACACTTTTTTCAGTTTGTGGGGGGAAAACGTCTAGTCTCGCCCTGCATGTTAAGTGCTGTGTTGTCTTGAGACAAGTGACTACTTGGAACCCGTTGAAAAATCTTCGAATTTAGTATAAATGTTACGTTAAGAATGACTATTTAGAACCACATATAAACTTCATATATCGATAGCTGACAAACAAAGTGAATGCATCTCTAAACCCGAGACTTGTAAGAAGTTCCATGTTTAAGAGTTATTGATAAGTTGTTGTATATCTAACCAATTAACGTTCTATGGAAAGACACTTACTGAACAATTGGCAAGAAAACTGGTCCTTAAATATTGATCGAATCAAAATTACTCTCATCTCGGCATTAACTCTCAAAGAGGTCCTAGGTTTGAAATTTTTTGGACAAGATGAGGGTCGTTTAAATCGATCTATATCTGAAGGACGAGTTTTCTGGTGGCAACATTTTTAAATATTTAATGTGACTTTCGAGAACACGAGAGTTAAATTGCAAATAAATAAATGAATGCGTGTGTTAGAATTATTCTTTTAAAACGCACCAACTGTTTTTAAAGATTGTTTCCTCATTAACAAACATCCTTATTGGAAATACTCATTATCGGATTAGCGATGTATAGAAAACGAGTTATGTATTAAAATGTGTGGATATTTGTGTGTTTGTTTGTGTGTGTTTGAGTGTATGTGTATATGAGTGTGTGCG
>NC_088366.1:27639362-27689362 GCF_034508935.2 Berghia stephanieae
CGATATCGACTGGTAATGAATTTGTTTAAGAGCAGTAAAATTAGGTGCCCCAAACGTAAACAATAACAAGTTGCTAGTGATTTTCGTTAGGGACCGGAATAATTTACGCACAATATAGGTCTCCCAATTTTGTAGTTTGAGTTGTAGGCAATACACTTTCAGTATTGAAAATATGTTTACATAAAATCTAACAGTTGCAGAAATAATAATATAAGGTTAAATTATTCTGAAAACCAGGCTCCGAATAATTCTCGTCTTGTTTACACCAGCGCAATAATTTGCTCTGGTCTAAAAATAGATAGACTGTAACTTTTGATAAATTTTACCTTTTGTTCCATAAAATATCCATATCTAGACATTATTTGATGCATGATCGAGTATTTAGGAATATGTGTTTCTTTTGCCACCTAACAGCCAAATTTTAAAGGTTATTTTTTTCTATAATTTACATTGGAACGTGAGCTGTCAAGACAGGAACATGTGGTTTGCCATGTGCTTCTAGACCTTTGTTTACGTTTGGGGCACCTAATTTTACTGCTCTATAGACATCAATCTCTTCGCGATTGCTCAGTATCGGTTAATGCGACAATAAATGGAGAATACCAAGTGGGCGGGGCTTTCTGACCTGTTTTGATGATGGACCAAATATTTTCAAAAATTATCACTATTATAGATGAAGCAGTTTACAACTATTGGGTAAGAAATATCTACGAATAATATTATAACTTTGACGTCTGGAATAAATGTATTCAATCACTGCTCTGCACTCGCAAGCCCGTGGTGTTATGTGGTGCGATTTATAAAAAAAAATTATTTTATAAATCGAAAACCGTGAAAAAAATCCTAGACGTCTAATATTCTATGTCCTCAATAAAACATATAACCATGTCCCTGTTTTATAAATACCTATCCGGATGATTGTGTAAGCGGCATTAATTAAGTTATTAATACAAATCAGTGCGTGTGTGTTTGTGTGTATGTATGTGTGTATGGATATGTATGTGTGTGTGTGTGTGTGTGTGTGTGTGTGTGTGTAAATCGCATGGAGACGTCGGTGTAAAGCACTCTATAAATAATCTTCTTCTTCTGCTTCCTCCTCTCCTACTTCTTCTTCTTCTCCTTCTTCTTCTTCTTCTTCTTCTTCTTCTTCTTCTTCTTCTTCTTCTTCTTCTTCTTCTTCTTCTTCTTCTTCTTCTTCTTCTTCTTCTTCTTCTTCTTCTTCTTCTTCTTCTTCCTCTTCTTCTTCTCTTCTTCTTCTTTTTCTTCTCCTTCTTCTTCTTCTTCTTCTTCTTCTTCTTCTTCTTCTTCTTCTTCTCTTCTTCTTCTTCTTCTTCTTCTTCTTCTTCTTCTTCTTTCTTCTTCTTCTTCTTCTTCTCTTCTTCTTCTTCTTCTTCTTCCCCTCCTCCTCCTCCTCCTCCTCCTCCTCCTCTCCTCCTCCTCCTCCTCCTCCTCCTCCTCCTTCTTCTTCTTCTTCTTCTTCTTCTTCTTCTTCTTCTTCTTCTTCTTCTTCTTCTTCTTCTTCTTCTTCTTCTTCTTCTTCTTCTTCTTCTTCTTCTTCTTCTTCTTCTTCTTCTTCTTCCTTACAAATGAAATTAACTTCAAACTGATTGTTCATCATGCCATCGACATCTTTGCTTCCCTACCTCATTAAAATGACTGTGTCTAATCGTAGTGGTTTACAATTTTATCCTAATGATCCGTCCATGGGAATCCATAACGCGGAATCCTCATCCTCATAATGATTTCAATATCAATATCCATTTATTTTCTTTATATTGTTATTGTCTTTGTCATCATAATATCTTACCCATAATAAAGCATGATCAGCATTCTCTTATTCATATATATATATATATATATATATATATATAATATATATATATATATATATATATGTGGTGTGTGTGTGTGTTGTGTGTGTGTGCCATCTATTTATTGGAATTGTAATTAGATACGTGAATCAGGATCAAGTAATTGAGCATTGCAAGTGACCTTGGACATCGTAGTCAAAAATTGTACAAAGCTGTGAACTTGCAATAAAACAAATATGAATAAAATGATATTACCCGTCATTAAAAAGAGACAATTGCGGCATTGAAAAGTTACACTCCTCTGTGTGACATTGTCAGAGATGCCGTCACCAAAGGATTCTATGAATGAATATTCTTCTTCTTCTTCTAGGTTCCATGCCTGGTCCAGGCTTCAGATACTGCATGAATTATCTCTCTCCATTCCTCCCTGTCTCTTGCTTTTTCAAACAGCTCTTGGATTGTTAGGTTGGTGAAGCCCTTCAGTTGGTCTATGAGTGTTTTTCTTTGTCTCCCCCGGGCGCGTATACCAGGTATTTTTCCACAACTTGCCAGGTATTCATTCTTATATTTCCTTACTATGTGTCCGAAAAAGGATAGTTGTCGATCCGCTATTAAGGGCATTAGTTTCCTTTGTTGGTATGTTTGTTTTAGCACTTCTTCGTTCGTTTTGTGTGCAGTATACGATATTCTCTGCATCCTTCTCAAACACCACATTTCAAAAGCTTCAATGTTCTTTTGTGATTCTGCATTTATAGTCCAGCTTTCGCATACGTA
The DNA here is from genome assembly GCF_034508935.2 of Berghia stephanieae. Lineage (NCBI taxonomy): Eukaryota > Metazoa > Mollusca > Gastropoda > Nudibranchia > Aeolidiidae > Berghia > Berghia stephanieae. The sequence continues at coordinate 27,641,948 of NC_088366.1, forward strand.
TAACAAGATTGGCCACACGTAGAACTTCAAGACTCGGAATCTAATCCCGAACGACATCTGTTTGTTTTTTCAAAATGTTTCCAAGGTCCATAAAGGCCTGTTTGGCTTGAGTTATTCTTGCTCGTATGTCTCGGTTACATCTTCCATCTGTTGTCACTATTGAACCCAGGTATTTAAAACTTTCTACGTTGGTAAGTTGCTCGCCGTGAATCGTTATATTGCAGGTGTTGTTGTTTTCGGGGGTTTTCTGTATTACCATGCATTCCGTTTTGGTGATATTCACTTCCATTCCCTTGGCTTCACTATCTACTACCACTTTGTAGCAATGACTATGAAAAATGTTTTTTTCTCTTTTTGAGGAATTTTTTTTGTCTAAAACCAAAGCCCTATCTCCACTGAGTAAAAATGTTTTTGAATTTTGAAAATCCATTCATAAATCAACAAGTTATGCAGTTTCAAAGGTGTCATTTATTTGGATGACCCGCAAAGAGGAAAAAAAAACGCGAAAATATGGGACGCTTTTTCGGCATTTTTTTTCGACCTTTGGTTGTATCTTGCGTAATAAGTGGATTAAAAGATTGAAACTTGAAGAGCAAATTAGGATGGTGTTTTGTAAAATACGGGAAAAGTACTCGTCATATTCATATGAAATTTTACAACCAAAAAGAAGAAATGTTCATGTATTGCCTTGTCAGCGACAAAACCTTCACGCCCGGTTTAGAAATATTTTACTCCAAAGAATAAAAATCTATTTTTAACGGTCTTCTGGTGATTGCACGAGTTTTGTCGCTTGACATAATCTAAAATGACCTTTTTTCTAACTGTGTGCCAACTTTCAGTCATATTCATCGATAAACAACGTCGTAATTAAATTTTTTATATAGCATATACGAAACGGCTTCGTCCCATATTTTGACGCGAATTCGGGCACTTCGTGAGCGAAAAAGAGGCCCAAAGATTTGTGCGGGATAGTCATTGCTACACTTTGTCAACAATCTTTTGAAGTTGGATTTCTGATGTTGCAATGAGTACCGTATCGTCTGCGTATCTTATATTATTTATGTTGTGACCTCCTACTTATGAATGAATATAGATAATCAATAAACAAAGGTCTGATGTCACCAGGAATCCCCCATATTTCTAAGTGGCATATATGTGGTTTAAAGTCTCTGGACACAATCAATGGATTTAAAAATATAAAAAGAAAAAAATGAAAAAGATGGATTTAATTGAATCGGTCTTGTAACGACTCAGCTCAGACTTCGTTAATTCAATTTATTTATTGTCAATCATATTATGGTAAATTTAAAGCAAATATATAATACGACCATCGAGGACGGAGTTCTTTCAGTAACTAACCTAACACAAAACAATCTTCATACGATGTTCCTAAGGAACAAAAAGTGCGTGTACGTTCGCACTGTCAACATTCGCACTCACGACATGTAAAACATGCACGAAACAAAACGCGTACCTCTATAAATAACTCTAACATAAATAAACACAGCCGAACAACTACAGTTATACATACCCATACAACTCCAATATATTATTACAATACACAGGTCTGCGGATTGAACAGGCGTTCGGAAAGAGCATGCCAATATTCTATGGCGGAGATTGCTATACATGATTGTTGTGTTTTGGTGTGACAAAATATGTGGTCCAACGCTTAAATAAAACAGTATTATGGCGGGATGATTTAGCTGATAAACATAGAATTTATAGTGGAAAATATAAAACTCAGGTCAAGTCGTGTACAAGCTTAATTATTTAAGGCAATGAATATGGATTCGGAAAAGGGCAAAAAAAACCAACAGAAATCTCACATTTGTGTGTCATCTAGGTTTTTAAAAAGTCCCTGTTTGAAATTTGGCCCAGCTCGACATAAATCCGTATTGAGAAGATGGGTCCCATATTAAGAACTCATTCAACCCGGTGGCGGTTACTGAATATGACAGCCAATATGATGGCATCTTTGACGGGTTCTCTGGCAATGACTGGGTCTGTGGCTGTTTGCCAATTGCAGAGATCATAAACACAATGTTGACAACGATCCTCGAAAAAAAAAGGGGCATTCATAGCTGATAATCATTTTAAAACAAGAGAGCAACTTTGATAGATAATCAAACACACACGCATACACACACAAAACACACACACACTCAGAGAGAGAGAGAGAGAGAGAGAGAGATAGAGAGGAGGGGGGGATATGCTAACACTCTACATCTTATTTTCGCAACTGTCGGGAAAAGACCAAATACAGATTTCAAATATTTTCATCTTAAAACAACAATGTTCCAAGACATAAAAATAGAAAAAATTAGATAAATATATAAATAATAAATAAATATATATATAAATAAATAAGTGAATACACAAATAAATAAATAAATAAATAAATAAATAAATAGAAAAATCATATAAATTGACAATATATATATATCTCATGTCCTAGGATTCATCAAACTCAATGCGTTTCATAATATTTCATTTTTAGCTATTCCCCCTGCAGACTACATGGGCCAAAACTATTTGTCGTATACGATACAGGCGTTGTTTTTGTACTACAAGCATATATTCAATATTCATAACTGGCTTTAGATAGGTAATCATTGTCACTAAAATCGATTGGTAAGATATATGTGCTATATGTCATACAGGAGATTTACTTCGTTTGTCTTTGTTTTAAGTATTTTTGAAAATATTTGGTTTTCTTTTCTTTTCTTTTTTTCATTTTTCAATAACTTTTATGATTTATATCATCTTGCAGGTAGACGACAGCTATGAATCCATTTGTCAATTGATCACCCTTGTCATTAGTATTATCTTTTTCATCGTTGCCTTCATCGTCGTCGTCGTCATCGGTCCCAGAAAGTCTTTCATCTACTATTCACGGGCTATGTCCCTGACAGTGATTACTGCGTCTGTGGTGTTACTAAACGTCTACTTGGGGTTCAGTGCGTCCAGATCTCCGACATCGGATGTAGCCTTGTTATATTACATTATGTAAGTACGGATATTTTGACATATTAACAATGATTGGGATGATGATAGTTAGTAGTAGTAGTAGTAGTAGTAGTAGTAGTAGTAGTAGTAGTAGTAGTAGTAGTAGTAGTAGTAGTAGTAGTAGGGGTGGTAGTAGCAGTGTATGGTGGTGTAGTAGTAGTAGTAGTAGTAGTAGTAGTAGTAGTAGTAGTAGTAGTAGTAGTAGTAGTAGTAGTAGTAGTAGTAGTAGTAGTAGTAGTAGTAGTAGTAGAGGTAGTAGTAATGAGAATAAAATGATAAATGGTAATACTATCATTATGTAGTGATGATGATGATGATGATGATGATGATGATGATGATGATGATGATGATGATGATGATGATGATGATGATGATGATGATGAGCCGACGGGTCACGAATAACTATTTTAAAATTAGAATAACTTACTAGACAGATGACATTTTAGTTTTTGTCATTATAAGAAACGGTACCCATTGCACTTAAATAAGGGTAGAGTTTAAAATTGTGTATCTCCTCTAAATTCATTTTCTTAGCATTCAAAAACCATAATACCGTGGGCGGTGGGTCAAATATTTTTTTTAATCGTCATAAATAGTGTATCTTTGAGAGAAAAATCTTTCAAACTTATCTCAATTTTCTCTTGATATTTTTATATTATCATATATTTTGTATTCAGTTTGATGGCATACATGACACTTCCTCTATCACGGAAATGGGCCATGCTTTCTGGTGCCAGTTCAATTGCTATCCACGTCATTACCGCTGGGGCTCTGTGTCGGGATGATGAGGAACTTGCTTGGCAGGTAAGGGAGGCGCTTTTGAAAAATTAGTCCCAGGAAGCTGGAGTTTATCCTGGAGTTATATCTTTAGCGGACAATTTCAATTGCTTGCTACCCTTTTGATAGGACGCCAGTCTATATAGCAAAGTAATTTCCGCCAGATCTAACAAAACCAGCTACCCAATCACAGCTGAGTGGACAAGGAGGTCCAAAAAAATCTCGACTTCACATGGGATCGATCTTGGTCCATATGAGTTTGAAGCGAGTGATTTACAAACTGAGCTATCGCTTGAAGAAAATGACAAAATGGTACTTTGATTTTAAAATATATCAGAGACAGAACTATATTTTCTGTTTAAGAAAGTTTATTATTTGTTTAATATAAACGCATCTCTATATATCTATATTATTTTAAATTTTAGATTCCTATTTTGGAGGTAATTTTCATTATCAATTTCATCCCGGAACATTGTTGTTAAAGCTCGTTCTCCACATGCGCTTACTTAACTATTTTGACTTATGAAAAGTTATACCATATTAAAAAATTTTAAACTTGAGCTTTTTTGTAGAGCAATATCCACTAAACATACAAAAAGCGCTTTACAGGGGGTCCCTAGCCAACAGCAACGCTTTTACTTGTAGGACGAGATATGACGCCTGTTAGGCGATATTACAATTTTACAACTGACTACGGCGAGAGAATGTGAGTAAGGAACCTTTTCCGAGGACTCAACTATGCGCCGGTCAGAGCCGGACTCACTCCCAGAACCTATCCGATCCGAAGGCGAGTGGCATACTATAAAACCATATAGCTGCACATATTCGACCTTAAATAATTATGAAACAGTTGTGTTGACTGTTTATTCAAAATGCTCTAATTAACGATCTAGTATCATATAACTCTTCTGACTTGACTTTGTATAAATCTTATCTATTATTTGACTGATCAAAAAGCCTGACTTAAATAATAATATAGTCTTTTCAGTGTTATGATATGTTAATATAATTTCAAATCGAAATGAAAGAGATGGACTGAGGAAAATTTGATATCTGAATATTTTGAATCACGAAGAGACGCCTTTCGTGCTAGGATATTTTCTAGGTCCTGTATTATAACCCAATTTGGGTCAAAAATAAGATTTCTTTTTCACTTAGAGGATGGTGAATATTGTGTGATAAGTTATTTTCTGATAATTGGATTCAATAGTCTGATATCACGTCGCCCAGCAACGGTGAGCAGCGTGGTTCTAAACAAAGAAAATCGGTACTTTTTTATTCTTCATATGTCATGTGATCGGGATGTATAAAAGTCAAAACATGATCATATTTATAATGTTTTCTCCTCTGGATACACTTTTATGCTCGTCGGAGAAATATTTCATAAAGTCGTCCGCCATTGTTCCGATAGTTTAGAGCCAGTTACTAAGTTATCATGCGTCATTACGAGGGAAGTGACGTCATGACTGTTGAAGCCTATTCAATATCGTGAAATTGAATGACGACTTTTCTTTATTATGTTAATTACTTTTTTACTTTTATCAATGTCACTGGCCCGATTGTAATCTGTTGACGTTTATGGTGTAAAGAATGTACGTCTGACCGGTAATCAGGAAATCTGAGGTTCGATCCCAAATCGAGGAGCTGGCTGAGTTTGTTTTGTTGGGTTTTATTATGATTCTTTTTTGTTCTTGTATATTTCTTTCTGCTTTGTCAGGCACTGTTTCATATATGTACATTTTCAGATCTTTATCGTACTCCTCTTAGCCGTGATACATGGCTTGATATAGATTTGCAAAAAATAGCAAAGTGGTAAGTTAGGGACAGGCACTTGTGTAACAAATGTGTTAATAAAGCAGAAAGAACAATACGAGATGGTTTTTTTTATTTGTATTTTTTCTTCCTGCTTAGTTATGTATCATAAACAAATGCGCAGATTTCATTAAATTCTATGGGGTCCCCATAGCTCAGTTGGTAGAGCACTCGCCTTACACGCAGAGGGACCAAGATCGATCCTGGGTGCAGTCGAGATTTATTTTTCACTGGTCCCCCCCCCCCCCCCCCCCCCCCGTGTCCACCATCTGTGACTGGGTAGCTGGGTCTGTTAGATATGGCGGAAAGTACTTTGAGATGAATCAAGTATTTAAACATTTGGCCAGAAAACTCGTCCTTCAAATATCGATCGATAACATGACCCTCATCTTGGCAACAACTCTCAAACCTAGGACTTCCGAAGTCCCAGGTTTGAGAGTTTTTGCCCAGATGAGGGTCATTTTAATCGATTGATATTTGAAGGGCGAATTTTCTAGCCAATCTTTTTTTAAAATACGAGTGTGTCCTTTTTCCAGGCTATGGCAGATAATTGGGTAACAGTTTTCAAAATCGGGGCATCACATGTAAACAACATAGACCCTTGTTGATTGGAAGTAAAAGTACAATCATACTTTTCATGGACATGTCCGTATTCCGTCTTAAACTGGTTGACCTGACATAAACCTTGAGAAAATGTGGTATTGACCTGATGTGGAAAAATTCCTAATTTACAACTAATCCTTTCTTACTCTAAATCTGATCTATCGTAAACTGGAAATATCGCCTATTTACATTTTTAATTTAGCTGGAAGACTTTTACTTCTTATGTTAATGAGTGAAAACTTTTTGAAAACTCAGAATGTGGCATGTTCGACGACTTAAGGATCGGTTTAATTGATTGATATATGAAGGAAAAGGCTTATGGCGAAAATGAAAAAAAGGCATTATCACAGCGTGTGCCAGTGATCGCATCATATCAGGGTTGCCAACTAGGCGTTTTAATTCCAACTTCTGAAAAACTTGGCTATATTTTAAGCCGTCTGGCACAAAAAAAATAGTTTGGCACTTTGGCATTTTTCGTCATTTAAAAAAAAATCACTCGATATATCATATTGTATACAATATTAAAATCAATTTTGCAAAATATACATATACACAGTGTTCAGGTGGTGGAATTTTTTAAAATCAAGACAATTACCTGTGGCAGCAGGACCAAAAAATCAAAGTTATTTACGATGTTATTTAGTTTTAAAAGAACAGTGATACCTTGAAACGTCTGGTACTTTAAGATATTATTTGGCATTTTCTTGCGACGTATTTGGCAGTCTAAAAATTCAATTTGACACTCCTGCATCACAACTCAGATTGACATAAAAGTACAACCAAGTCTTATATAATCCAAAGGGTCTAATCAAGAGAAATTCACATGAAAATCTTTAGATTACCTAAAATAGTAAACCTTGGGAATTCCTTATATTAAATCCAGACTTTACCGAGTAGCTTGCGAGAAAATGAGCCACTAGCATTCCATATTATTATCACCAATCTTAATATCACCGTAATCATCCGCTTATGATAAGCATAGTTATCTTTCTGTAACGAATTCTTGCAAGTCATCAAAATATCAGTATTAGAGCTATTATTAATGCTGTGGTGATAGCACTGATAAACGAGTCGGCATTGTGACTGGTCTTAGGTTAATACAAAAAAAAATCAATCGATGAGTAAAGCGATCAGTCACTAGGTGAATGGTAAAGCTAGCAAACGCTGGCCTTAGTGGATGGATCCTTCTGCTCTCAAAACGCAAATTACACTCGTGTATCTCGTATTATTATTATTATTATTATTATTATTATTATTATTATTATTATTATTATTATTATTATTATTATTATTATGTTATTATTATTATTATTATTATTATTATTATTATTATTATTATTATTATTATTCATCATCATCTCATCATCATATTATTATTATTATTATTATTATATTATATTATTATTATATATTATTATTATTATTATTATTATTATTTATTATTATTATTATTATTATTATTATTATTATTATTATTATTATTATTATTATTAAAAGTACAAACTTGAAGGATATTGTAACCACAAAAGGTAGCATAAAGCAGCATTAGGATAAGAGGTAGAGTGGTTTTGCTCAATCTCGGTCTCAGCTATCTGTGCCCAGAGCGCTTTTGAAAGGGTTCCAAATCAATGGCAACATTGAACAATTTGAACGAGATTTGACGCTTATAAGACGCCATTACATATACCTTTATGTATGGGGGGGGGGGGGAGGAGGGTATCTACGACAGAGATTGTGCTTTTACAGAGCAGGTACTGATTTTACACCTCAATAAAGTGAGGACATTTATGTAAAGAGGCTTTTCCAAGGCTCAACTTTGCATGCATCGCCCACACCTGGACTCGAACACAGGATCAACAGGTAAGAGTGACGTATAACTAAAACACGAAGCAGCACGGAAATGTTTGTTGTTTGTTGTTTTTTATTTTTAAGTTTCGCCCAGCTTCCCATGTTATCGTTTCAGTTGGTTTGACTCAATTCAGACTCAACACACTTTGCCAATTATTTCTTCCTTAATCAGTTGCTTGTCGACCAATTTTCATTTTGGAGTCTTAAATTATATAGTAGCATTCCAACTCAATTCCAGACGGCTTAATTAAGTTTGAGTTATTTTTTTTCAACAAAAGGGATGATAATAGATTTTGAAAAAGTAGTCAATCAGCGCCAGAATACCATGGAGTCGAAGTTCATCCCGGTTTCTTAGAAATAAACGGACAGTAACTCTTGCTGGTTACCCTTTGGTTAGGAAGCTAGTCTGTCGCTAAGTTCTTTCCGTCAAATCTATGAGACCCAGCAACCCAGTCCGTTACTGCTGGGTGGGCATGAGAGTCAGATTGCCCGGGAATGATACTGATTACTTTTCTTGTGTAGGTATTGCTCTACCATCTGAGCAACGTCAGAGGGATATGTCATGGTAAAATATAATTTATTGATATTTCCAATTTATAATTTGTAAGGGGGGTCGGGGAGGCGGGATTAGAAGGAAGAGTGATTTTGGGGGATTTTTTCTTTCTCTGATTGATTATTTCCTTCTTTTTAAATTGGAAATTAAAAGTGTTGCTATCGCCGTAAAAACCCCTAAAACAAAGAAAAAAAAATTAGCATTTAATATGTTTTTTTTTAAATATCCTTATGATGAAACAGTATATTTTAACATAGAAATGGCGGGATATATAGCTCAGTAAGCGCAAATACTGTTGGGAGCTCAAGATTATACAATATTGTCTACTATACAGACGAATGCAATAGGGCCTTTCGATTCATAATCAACTGATATGAACACTTCGACGTTCTCTCTTATTACGTGTGTCAATTACTTCTCACAGTTCATGTTCTTTTGCTATGTATGCTAAGGTCAGAAGATCTTCCTTTGATTGTAGTTCTTTGTTACTTTTGGAGGCTTTTTAGGTCTCTATTTAGGACAGTGTGAATTGATGCGAGTGGTTGGCCGTTATATTCATAAGTATTCAAGACAGCGATGAATATAATGTATTATGTAAATTATCTCGTGGGAGTTAATCGCATGCTCCAACTGCAGCTTCGTTAACTTATTGCCTGATATTAAGACTTGTATTGTGACGTAATTTTAGGCTAGTGTATCGTCTAGTGAGTTTTCGTTCGATTTTTGCAAGTGTAAAAGTGATCCCATTGGTTGAACTATTGAATGCAACTCGCAATTCCCTTTCTTTAGGTGGTGGCACCCTTGTATTTTGGCGTTAAATTTTGTTAGTATTAAGCTGTGGATTTACAAAGACTGCAGTCAAACTATGAGCTGAGTTTTCGAAGGCAGCAGCTTCTAATGGCGTTACATTACTATGTTATAATGATTTATCCAGGCCACACATTCCTCGCCGTATTCGTGTTCGGTTGCGAACACGCCCGCAAGCTTCGTCAAAACGCAACGCTGCTCCACAAGATGCTCTGTGTATCCGCCTCAACGCGTGCATGTGGGACAGGTGAGGCAAGTAAGGCAGATTCTCGACCGAAGTCGATTCGCCAGTCACACAGTGCCTCCTCTTGCTGGTACAAGAAAAAAGCCTGGCAAAACCTCTCCCAATGTTGAGGAGTCTACGTCCCGGCCCCCTCGAGGGATTGAATTCGTCCAAACTGACTTCCATCACGTACGCGCAACCCTGTCCGAAGTCAGGGAAGCCAGGTATAAGGGATGCCGGGACTTATTTCGGCTTGAACAGGAGCACCGTCCATAATGCGCTTGAGAGTGGTTTCCCCACATCCCCTTTCTATTTTTTTAAGCCAGCCAGCTGTAATCGTCTCCCGCAGGACATCAGAGGCTACAGTCAGGCTTTGAGTTTGCAAAGGCTAGGTTGCGGTCAGGCTATGAGTTTACGAAGGCTAAGTTACGATCAGGCTATGAGTGTACAGAGGCTATGATCAGGCTTATGAGTTAACGAAGACTACAAACCACGTACTAAATGTATGTCTCGTTGTGATTACAAAGCCGTGCATCAACGCCACCAGCAAACAACCGTGCTATGGGAACAAAAACGAAGACCGCAAAGTGCCACTCCTCTGTCCTCTCCACTGTAGTACCTTACAATCGTAAATCCACAGAACTTGTACGGATTTAATCCCCAATCCAGTCATGTTTTCTGCATCGTAGACAAATAAGCATATTCGTGGTCTTTATTCGATCAATAGATAGAACACACTCATTTGTGGCCCACCATCTTAAAATGGTTTTATGTCGGGATGAATGGGACCCCAAAAATGACAACTTTGAATGAAAATGATAAGAAGAATGAACTTTGAGGGGGGGGGGGGGTTGTTGAGTTGTTATTTATTATTTGTTGTTGTTTTGTTTTTTGTGTTTTGTTTTTTGGAGCAATGTAAGAAACGGTATTTATTCTTTACCACAACGAATATAAGTTAACTCTAAGTTTCATATTTGTCGCGATAAATTCAGTTTCCAGTACCTAGCCCATCCCGACATAATACCGTTTGGAGACAGTGGGTCACAAAATTTGGTTGTAGACAAAAGTGTTGTCGATGGTCGGCGGATCAAACCTCTGAAGTCCCGAGTTTCACGATCAGCGTATCAAAACTTTGACGTCTACATACGTACTTTGCGCACCATGTTTTATTTAATTTTGGGCGGATCAGACCTCTGAAGTCATTATAGGTCTTATCCGCCCAAAATTAAATAAAACAAAGTGCATCCGCTGATCGTGAAAATCGAGACTTCAGAGGTTTGATCCGCCGAAACCGCTTTTTTAAATCTTTTCCGTAATTTAAAATACAAAACTACTGATGCTATTATAACCATAGAGAATTCCAATCGCAAGCGCAAATTTGAGTCCATAGAAAAAAACTACTTACATTGTCACCGCACTCAGGTTTACAATGAGTAACTGGGCTGTAACAACATTGCCTCTGTCGAAAGAATGTAATAAAGTCTTGCAGATACGATGCCACATCCAAAGTGTTAAGTGTTGCAATTGGATTCAATAGTCTGATGTCACGTCGCTCAGCAACGGCGGCCATCGTGGTTCTATACAAAGAAAATCGGTACTTTTTATTCTTCATGCTGACTAGAACTTTTTATATGTCTTGTGATCAGAATGTGTAAAAGTCAAAACATGATCAGATTTATAATGGGTTTTTTTTCCCACTGGATACGCTTTTATGCTCGTCGGAGAAGTATTTCATTAGGGCGTCCGCCATTGTCCTGATAGTTTAGAGCCAGTTACTAAGTTACCATGCATCATTACGAGGGAAGTGACGTCCTGACTGTTGAAGCCTATTTGCGTTGTCCCTTTGCAAAGCGCGTTGAACAATGTAGTGAATAATGCGCGATATGAAGCTAAGGTCTGTTTGCTTGTTTGTTTGTTTTTTTGTTTGTTTTTGTTGGGTTGTTTTTTTTTTTTGCTTGTCTTTATTGATTTTGCCCTGGGTGGATGGAAGAACAAAAAAATTTATAAGTAAGAATTTGCGTAAGAGCCCGATTTTGTTTCAAATAAAAAAAAAATTGTAACTCTCTTCATGTGTTGTTTTCTTCCTCTTATGGTCAATCCTATCAAATCGGTTTAATGTCGGGTTGAGATTTAATTTTCACTTGAGCTTGAGCATCTAAATATAGCACAAAATCCAATGAACGTGCTGAGAGCGCTTTAACTTAACTGAACGTCATGAGAGCGCTTTACAAGTAGAACGAGACATGAGGCCGGTTAAGTGCTATTACAAAAAATGTCTACACCGATTACGCCGTTAGAGAATGAAAGTAAAGAGCCTTTTCCATGGACTCAACTATGCGCCGCTCAGACCCTCGACCTTCTGATCCGAGGATGAGTGTCATTTTACAAGACCACGTAGCCGCACAATTTTAAGGTTGCTATGATATACAACTTGATTAAAATAAATACATTCAATGAGTAGTGTGTTGACTCCTATTCTTTTAATTCCATAAACTTAAATTATCCCATTATGATCCATTCTTAATTTTCTTCATCCAGTTCATTCCAAGATAATACCAGATTCAAGAGATAGAACATATTTTAATTATCGCTTTACTCATTTCAAATCCAGGGAGCCTCGCGCAAAGAGGACGTTGTCTATTCTCTTTGGTTACGTCAAAAATATTTTCTGACCCCCTCCCCACCTAGCAATGATTTGCTAGCTGGGTCTGTTAGATCTGGCGCCAAGTATTTTGCAAAATAGAAACGTCCTGCCTTAAGGGTAGCGCCACTTGTTAATAACATCAGTTTAACGCTATAAAAACAGGAATAAATTCCGGCCCCCCGCTCTGACGGACATTTTAAAAAATTCTCATTTCAGCTGATTTGTAACGTACTGGTGCTGGGCAGTGCCAATTTGATCGGGATTTCCCACAAATTCCTGTCAGACATCGCTCAAAGACGTGTTTTTCTGGACGCGAGGAATTCTGTGGATTCGGTCATCAAACTGGAAAAGGAGAAACAACAACAGGTAAGATAGCTTCTTGGTTTTTATTATGCATCAGTGTCAGTGTCTGATTGCTTGAGGTTCGTTTGTTTTTGGGTGTTGTTTTTCGTTTGTTCCTTATTGTTTTTTTTTCTGTCTTTTTTGTTTGTTTTTTTAATTCTTTATTTTTTGCCTGGGGTTTTCTTTTGTTTTTATTTTTTGTCCTTTATGTGTATGTTTGTTTTGGGGTTGTTTTATTTTTTATTTGTTTTTTGTTGGCGTTTTATTTGGGGTGTTTTTGGTTTTTCATTCGCTTTTTTGTTTTGGGGTTGATTCATCTTCTCACTATATTTCTTAGTCTTTCTTTTTGTTTTGTGTTTATGCTTTGTTTCTTTTATGTTGTTCTTGTCTTTTTCTGTTCTTTATTTTTTTTTCCTTTTTGCAAATTGCTAATTTTTTTAGGGAGGGAGACGACCATCCTTGAGTGATTTTTCTTTTCAATTCTACAAGTTAATATAGACAGGGCTATAGTCAATTCAGCATTAACCATAATTTGTGATCTCGGTAATTTCATATTATTGTCAAATATTAAATTTCAAAGTGGGTGATTTTAAAAAAAACGGACAACCCATAATATTTACGTCTCATCAACTTCCCAGAAATTATGATGCGACCTTGATATGCTTATTTTGTGTCTGCTTGTTTATAATGGTTACCAATCTTGTTGCTCATGTGTATTTATTTAACTACAATCAATACAATTGCGATCATGTTTATCAAAGAATGTTTATCAGTCTTGTTGCTCATTGTTTATTTATCAAACTACACTCAATACAATGGCGATCATTTTCACACATCCAGTCACCGACCTTTCTGAATATCACGTGTCTATATGGCACGATGAGCCACCCGACCGATAAGCCACCACGACACTAAAGACATTGTAAATATGAGTCATCAAAGCGTGACAATCAATTTTTATTTGCAAGTATCATTGTCCATACTCTGCCAAAAATAAAACAAACAAAAAATAATAACTTTCTTATTTTGGCCAGGAACGTTTTTACTTCAAAAATACATCGCTTAAAATCATTATCAACATGACAAAAGTACATCGCTTAAAATCACTATCAACATGTCAAAAGTACATCGCTTAAAATCATTATCAACATGTCCAAAGTACATCGCTTAAAATCATTATCCATGTCAAAAAGTACATCGCTTAAAATCATTATCAACATGTCCAAAGTACATCGCTTAAAATCATTATCAACATGTCAAAAGTACATCGCTTAAAATCATTATCAACATGTCCAAAGTACATCGCTTAAAATCATTATCAACATGTCAAAAGTACATCGCTTAAAATCATTATCAACATGTCAAAAGTACATCGCTTAAAATCATTATCAACATGTCAAAAGTACATCTCTTAAAATCATTATCAACATGTCAAAAGTACATCGCTTAAAATCATTATCAACCTGTCCAAAATTCATAAACCTAAAACTTTTTTAACAAGTCAGAGGTTTGATACTTGCTGACAAGTTGAATATAATTTCAATCCGGTTATGTTAGAAATTTAAAAAATTCTGGCCAAAATGAATAATAATATGTTTTGGCAGAGAATGACAGAGTTGCGTCTCATATTAATGATGTCTTGTTCCGACTTGTTAGCATCTCGACTTCACACAGATAAATACAATGACTAAAGTGTGATTTGAAATCAATCATAAACCGATATCAGAAAATGTATTGATTATCTGTTGAGTTACACACCGTGTCCGCTAACCATTGTTCCAGCAACACTCCAAACTTCTTATACATTATAATAGACTGCAGCGTGGCATAGCGGTATGCATGCTCATTGCTTCGTACTCAGGGTTTACCAAGTTTGATTCCCCGCCGCGCTCTATGACCATAAACAAGTTATTATCAGCACTGGGTTATTCCAGTTTCCTTTGGAATAAACCCTAAAGAAAAATGTCCCCTCATGGATGATTAAAGGGGATATTATCTTATTTCATTTACTTTTTGTTCATTTTGTTCAATAAGTGTAGGCGCGCGTGCTGTTTTTACCAGAAAGTCAGTAACAATGAACTGTCCTATGGTTGGTGCTCCTTTTCAAGCGAAAATAAAAGTTGAAAAGTTGTCAAGTTACCATTGCTTGCATTGTGGTCTAGTTCTTTGACACACACCTTCAACTCCTTTGTCCCTTGTCTGTGGCGGAATGTCGGAATTTTAGACAAAAAAAAGTCTTTGCTCACATTTTCTCACCATACTCTAATTCGATTTGATAACTTTATTTATTGATTGATTTATTTTTTTATTTCATTTTATTTTTAGATTATTTTATTCATTTATCTTATTTGATTTATTTATTCTATCTATTTATTTCTTTAATATATTTTTTTCAATTAATATATTTGTCTATTCATTTATTGATTTATCTTCTATTTATTTAATTATCAATTCATTAATTCATTTATCTATTAACAATATTCATTCATTTAGTCGTTTCCTTATTGACTCGTTTTTATTATTTTATTTATTTATTATTTATTTATTTATTTATTTTTATTTATTTATTTTTTTATTATACATTTACTTGTTTGTTTATCTCTCTCTCTCTATCTCTTGTTTATTTCTTTGGTAATTGCAGGATGAGCTCCTTGTCAGTTGTATTCCAAGAAACCTGGTGGCAAAAATGAAGAAAAACTTACAAGACAACATGCGGGACCCTAAACCCAGTCTGTTCCACGATCTGTATGTGCAACGCTATGACAATGTCAGGTGAGAATCAACGCTGTTTCATGATTAAGTAATGATCGGGTTTTTTGTTTTTTTTTTTTTTTTTTTTTTTTTTTTGTTTGTTTGTTTTTGTTCATTTTTTTTTTGTTTATTTTTAAATGCTTATTATGCTTGTTATTTTGTTTGTTTGTTTGTTTCGTTTTTTATTTTTGTTTTGTTTTTTTTATTGTTTTTTTTTGTCGTTTTGGGGTTGTGTTTTGTGGGTGTGTGTGTGTGTGTGTGTGTGTGTGTGTGTTTTTTTTTTTTTTTGTTTGTTTTGTTTGTTTTGTTTGTTTTGTTTTTTTTTTTTTTTTTTTTTTTGGGGGGGGGGTCGGGTTTTTTTTTTGTTTTGTTTGTTGTTGTTGTTGTTTTGTTTTATATTATTATATTGTTAACAAACGTCTCAAAATGATATTATATCAGGGTAAAACCGATGCATAAAATCCACTTTAAACCCGCTTCTTACTAGGCATAGGAAAAATCGTTACAATCTTTACTCTCAGCAAATTTTATTTTTCATCCTGATTTCTTTTGATCACAAAATTGAAAGATTTGTTTGTTTTAGTTTTAAAATCTTGTCAATGCTTTATAGATCTTGTTTACCTAAACAAAATTCTGTCTAGCTTGAAGTTATTGCTTTCTTGTTTGAATGAAAAAAAAATATGTTTTTGTGTTTGGTGGGTGATAAGTTTCGAGGTAAATCCTGAAAATGGCTGGGAATGAGAGATTTAAGCTTAATTTATAAACTTTGAACTAAATGAAAAGAAAAGCCTGTAATATAGTGCAATATCCTCTAAACGTGCTCGAAGCGCTTTACAAAGGGTCCCTAGCCAACAGCAATACTTAACATATAGAACGAGACATGAAGCCTATTAGGCGATATTACAATTATTATCGGACAAAGATAACGCTGTTAACGGCCGGGTATTCATTTTAGACCCGAGTACGGTGAGAGAATGTGAGTAAAGAATCTTTTCCAAGGACTCAACTATGCGCCGAGCGAGGCTCGAACCCAGGACGTTCTAATCCGAAAGCGAGTGTCATACCACTTGACCACATAACCGCACACATCATTGAGGTTATAATTCTTGACTGACACAAATTTATTTTTCCTAATTCCACTTTAAACTAGCTTTTCATTATTTTGGACATAATGTCGAACTTTTGAAGTTTTCCAACGGTTGAGATCGTTTCGTGCTACATGAGTTTTAATAGAGTAAAATTAAAATATATAAAATAAAATAAAATTCCCTTTATTCATCCCACATGGGAAATTTTTATTTAGGGTCTATTCCAAGGGATGAATGGAATAACCCAGGCGTTAGTCACAGTGCAGCGCCACAAACTGATCTAGGGCGAGGTGATTTGCTATATGCCACACAACGCAGCGGGTATTCGAACTCGGTACCTTTCTAATACGAAGCAAAGACCGTACCGCTGAGCCACGCTGACTATGTAGATGACTGTGTGAATCAACCATTCATGAGACAGATTGCGGTTACATTTACCAAAGAAAACGCTGGCTGCAGGGGACTTTTTAAACCGTTATTCTGTAAGGTCCACATATTATTATGTTCTCGTGAATTGAATTGAAGCGCTTCTATTATTATTATTATTATTATTATTATTATTATTATTATTATTATATATTATTATTATATCATCATCATCATCATCATCATCATCATCATCATCATCATTATTATTATTATTATTATTATTATTATTATTATTATTATTATTATTATTATTATTATTATTATTATTATTATTATTTACCCATTCATATACAATATTTACGAGGTTGGTCACAAATCTGAAAACTTTAGAACAATATTAAGGTTTGGTTGACCGTGTAGCACTGTGATATGTGATGCTCGGACGTGTATATTTTATTGTCAGGTTTTTAGTACACACAAAAACTCACTCAAACCTGGGCAAGTGTGCTGAGCTGGGTGGTTAACCAAACTATTACTTTCAATAATTTTACCAATTTGGGGGGGGGGGAGTGACCGAGTGGTTAAGGCATTGCACTGTGATCGGACGGACTCGGGTTCGAGCCCCGCTTCCGGCACTTTCGTTTTTTTTCCCTTGAGCCAGATTATTAACCCCCGATTTGCTCACTTGGACAACATTGGTGATTCCTGTTGACATCAGACATCTTGTTTGATGAGTTATCTATATTCCTTGGTGGAATGCCTAGGCGACGATATCTTATGATGTTGTGGCGGAAAAGGCATAATTTTATTTTTTACCAATTTTAGATTAGCTTAAAATCACCAATATATGTAGATATATGAACTATTTGTGCAGGTTGTTTTTGTTTTTTATCTTTCCTTTGTTTAGCATCCTTTACGCAGACATTGTCAACTTCACACCCTTAGCCTCTGATTGTACAGCCGGTGAACTGGTGAAAATGCTGAATGAGCTTTTTGGACGGTTTGATCAACTGGCTAAGGTAAGAATTTTCCCAGAATAATGTTTGGAGATGAAGTTTATATTTTCCTTATATTTTGTAAAAAAAAAAAATAATCGTAGATTAATAAAGATGAGAGAAGATAGATTGAAATGATTCGGACATGTAGAGAAACGAGAGAGGGAGTACGTGGGAAGGAAAGTATTGGACTTACAAATAGCGGGAAAGAGGAAAAAGGCACGCCCAAAGACTAGATGGTGGTATAAGGTAAAGGGTGATATGAAAGAACTGAGTCTGGAGGAAGATGATGCGCTGAACCGAGATGCATGTAGATGTGGCATTCATTATGGAAAACCTGCAAACTGCGGGATAAGCTGAAAGCTACTGTTATAAACAGTAGTCTGCTTTTTCGGGGAAAAATTGTTCTATGTAAATTAAAGAGCGGACAACTCTTCTATTTCCAAATTTCAGATATTAGATTAATCATTTGGTATTGGGAAATAATGGTCAACATGGTATGTTTGATTATTTACTGCTTCTTTCTTGTGGGCCGTGATTCAAGTATAACTGTAAGCGGCACAAATTTTGAGTTCTTGGAATAGGCCATTTCCTCAAATTCTTTCACCGAACTCAGATGTACAATGAGTACCTGGCCGTTAACAACATTGTTTTTGTCATATTAAAAATATTATAGCGCCTTACATGTGTCGTGTCAAGTCTATCGTGTTAAATGTTGCTGTTGGTTTGGGTGCTCTTGCTAAACGCTTTGAGCATAGTTTAGTGGATAATGCGCAATGGAGAAATTCACATAGATTAATAGATTGTCCTTTTGTATTTTTTTAAAAATTGTGAACAGAAAAGCAACTGTATGCGAATCAAAATCCTAGGAGATTGTTACTATTGTGTGTCTGGGTTGCCTAACGAGGACAGTAAACATGCCTTGAACTGTGTCAGAATGGGACTCAGGATGTTGGATGCCATCAGGTGAGCGGGCAATGGCTTTGTGTGAAATTTAGAGTATTTCACCAGTATAAAGTTTCTTCTTGATATCTGTCTTTTAATCATTTTCTTGGATTGATACTTCTTTATTGGTGTCATTTTTATGAGCCTTTTTAGTTTTGCCAACATCGTATCTTGGGTCGTTCTCTTGTGAGTCAAGTCTTTGAGTAAGTATTAAAAGCCACCAGAGTTGTATATTTTTTTCTACCATCAGGGATCCATTGTCAGTGATAACTGAGATAATGAATTGTGATAGTGTGTGGTTTGTGTGTGTGTGAGTGAGTGAGTGAAAACTGATGTGGATAAGTGTCCTTGTGTGTTGCTTTGTCGAATACATTGTCTAACAATGCGAAATACATAAAATTTCAATAATATCATTGTAAAAATTACCCAGTAATCTAGCCTTCCTAGACTGGCGTCAATATGTACCACAATTAAGACCTGATTGCCGTCAAATATGCCATTGTTACAACACAGAAATTACCCTAAGACCTGATTGTCCGTCAACCATTGTTCAACACAAATTAGCCCTAGACGATTGTCCGTCAATATGCATGTTACACCAAAATTACCCTAAGACCTGATTGCCCGTCAAATATGCCATTGTTACAACACAGAAATTACCTAAGACTGATTGTCCGTCAATTGCCATTGTTACAACACAGAAATTACCTAAGACTGATTGCCGTCAATATGCATTGTTACAACACAGAAATTACCTAAGACCTGATTGCCGTCAAATATGCCATTGTTACAACACAGAAATTACCCTAAGACCTGATTGCCGTCAAATATGCCATTGTTACAACACAGAAATTACCCCTAAGACTGATTGTCGTCAAATATGCCATTGTTACAACACAGAAATTACCCTAAGACCTGATTGCCGTCAATATGCATTGTTACAACACAGAAATTACCCTAAGACCTGATTGCCGTCAAATATGCCATTGTTACAACACAGAATTACCCTAAGACCTGATTGTCCGTCAAATATGCCATTGTTACAACACAGAAATTACCCTAAGACCTGATTGTCCGTCAAATATGCCATTGTTACAACACAGAAATTAGCCCTATGACCTGATTGCCCGTCAGATATGCCATTGTTACAACAGAAATTACCCTAAGACCTGATTCCCGTCAAATATGCATTGTTACAACACAGAAATTACCCTAAGACTGATTGCCGTCAAATATGCCATTGTTACAACACAGAAATTACCCCTAAGACCTGATTGCCCGTCAAATATGCCATTGTTACAACACAGAAATTACCCTAAGACCTGATTGTCCGTCAAATATGCCATTGTTACAACACAGAAATTACCCTAAGACCTGATTGCCCGTCAATATGCCATTGTTACAACACAGAAATTACCCCTAAGACCTGATTGCCGTCAATATGCCATTGTTACAACACAGAAATTACCCTAAGACTGATTGCCCGTCAAATATGCCATTGTTACAACACAGAAATTACCCTAAGACCTGATTGTCCGTCAAATATGCATTGTTACAACACAGAAATTACCCTAAGACTGATTGCCGTCAGATATGCCATTGTTACAATACAGAAATTACCCCTAAGACCTGATTGCCGTCAATTGCCATTGTTAAAACAGAAAACCCTAAGACTGATTGCGTCAAATTGCCATTGTTACAACACAGAAATTACCCCTAAGGACCTGATTGCCCGTCAATATGCATTGATACAACACAGAATTACCCTAAGCCTGATTGTCGTCAAATTTGCCATTGTTACCAGAAAATTACCCCTAAGACCTGATTGCCGTCAAATATGCCATTGTTTACAACACAGAATTACCCCTAAGCATGATTGTCCGTCAAATAGCCATTGTTACAACCAGAAATTACCCCAAGACTGATTGCCGTCAAATATGCCATTGTTACAAACAGAAAATTACCTTAAGACTGATTGTCCGTCAAATATGCCATTGTTAACACAGAAATTGCCTATGACCTGATTGCCGTCAAATGCCATTGTTACAATACAAAATTACCCTAAGACCTGATTGCCGTCAATTATGCCATTGTTACAACAAGAAATTACCCTAAGACTGATTGTCCGTCAAATATGCCTTTGTACAACACAGAAATTACCTAAGACCTGATTGCCCGTCAATTCCCATTGTTACAAATATGCCATTGTTACAACACAGAAATTACCCCTAAGACCTGATTGCCGTCAAATATGCCATTGTTACAACACAGAAATTACCCCTAAGACCTGATTGCCCGTCAAATATGCCATTGTTACAACACAGAAATTACCCCTAAGACCTGATTGCCCGTCAAATATGCCATTGTTACAACACAGAAATTACCCCTAAGACCTGATTGTCCGTCAAATATGCCATTGTTACAACACAGAAATTACCCCTAAGACCTGATTGCCCGTCAAATATGCCATTGTTACAACACAGAAATTACCCCTAAGACCTGATTGCCGTCAAATATGCCATTGTTACACACAGAATTACCCCTAAGACCTGATTGCCGTCAAATATGCCATTGTTACAACACAGAAATTACCCTAAGACCTGATTGCCGTCAAATATGCCATTGTTACAACACAGAAATTACCCCTAAGACCTGATTGTCCGTCAAATATGCCATTGTTACAACACAGAAATTACCCCTAAGACCTGATTGCCGTCAATATGCCATTGTTACAACACAGAAATTACCCCTAAGACCTGATTGCCGTCAAATATGCCATTGTTACAACACAGAAATTACCCCTAAGACCTGATTGCCGTCAAATATGCCATTGTTACAACACAGAAATTACCCCTAAGACCTGATTGCCGTCAAATATGCCATTGTTACAACACAGAAATTACCCCTAAGACCTGATTGCCCGTCAATATGCCATTGTTACAACACAGAAATTACCCCTAAGACCTGATTGTCCGTCAAATATGCCATTGTTACAACACAGAAATTAGCCCTATGACCTGATTGCCCGTCAGATATGCCATTGTTACAACACAGAAATTACCCCTAAGACCTGATTACCCGTCAAATATGCCATTGTTACAACACAGAAATTACCCTAAGACCTGATTGTCCGTCAAATATGCCATTGTTACAACACAGAAATTACCCTAAGACCTGATTGTCCGTCAAATATGCCATTGTTACAACACAGAAATTACCCCTAAGACCTGATTGCCGTCAAATATGCCATTGTTACAACACAGAAATTACCCCTAAGACCTGATTGCCGTCAAATATGCCATTGTTACAACACAGAAATTACCCCTAAGACCTGATTGCCCGTCAAATATGTCATTGTTACAACACAGAAATTACCCCTAAGACCTGATTGTCCGTCAAATATGCCATTGTTACAACACAGAAATTACCCCTAAGACCTGATTGTCCGTCAAATATGCCATTGTTACAACACAGAAATTACCCCTAAGACCTGATTGCCCGTCAAATATGCCATTGTTACAACACAGAAATTACCCCTAAGACCTGATTGTCCGTCAAATATGCCATTGTTACAACACAGAAATTACCCTAAGACCTGATTGCCCGTCAAATATGCCATTGTTACAACACAGAAATTACCCCTAAGACCTGATTGTCCGTCAAATATGCCATTGTTACAACACAGAAATTAGCCCTAAGACCTGATTGCCCGTCAAAGATGCCATTGTTACAACACAGAAATTAACCCTAAGACCTGATTGCCGTCAAATATGCCATTGTTACAACACAGAAATTAGCCTTAAGACCTGATTGTCCGTCAAAGATGCCATTGTTACAACACAGAAATTAGCCATAAGACCTGATTGTCCGTCAAATATGCCATTGTTACAACACAGAAATTACCCCTAAGACCTGATTGTCCGTCAAATATGCCATTGTTAGAACACAGAAATTACTTCGATATTTAGAACGATTTTTAGATTATTTCCAATTAGTGGGTGAACTCTTTTCTCCTATTTTACGAACAAACATGTAGTTAAAAGTGATGTGAGCTACTGATTTTAGCTAAAAGACACACAAGATCCGCGAGCCAGTTATAACGTACCAACTTACAAAATTGTATAACCTTATACATATATAGTTCGATTGATATAATTAAGTAAGAACTTATCAGAAAAATGGCTGTTTAAAAACAATAAGAAAGAGCAGAGTGACGTCAATGTCGTCGTTCTTCTATAGGATTCCTGCATTCTTGAGTTTCGGAATTCATGACGTCCTTTGGAGTGCATGATGGGAGCAATGTCCGAATTGCAAATGACAAGAATACAAGAAATCTTTTATTAGATCCATCAGACGATTCTGATTTAGTTATATCTGGTTGAAAGACATTAAAACATAATTGATATCTACTCGGCGTCCGTCTTATTTGATTTGGATTAACCGCTTGACAGTTTGACGCCAGATCTTTATTTTTGGTAACCTAATATCATTACGCATTACTATATATAGAAATGGGCAGATTGGTATGCAATGGTAGGCTACTGATTATATTTATCATTGTCCATTCTCTATTTTCTCATTTTGACAGGAGAACTTTTACTGCACATTTTTTAAATATATTTTTAAAAAAAATGAACAGATAAATGTGAAAAATTATAATATGTAATATTTCCAGGAAGTTACCATGCTAAATGCGCTTCACGGTGTTTCATCTATTACTACAGTAGGTCATGTGGAACCCTATTTCCATTTCATACACTATCAGTCGCCTGTTAGGCGTCCATTTTTACAAACACTCTAACTCACTGTCAATTGCCAGGTACTCATTCATATCTGAGTCGAATGGAGTAATGTGTTTCTAGTGCCTTACCCAAGGACAGGACGTCGAGACCAAATTTTCCACGATCTCTTTCACCTATCCGGCTACCTACCACCCTCAACATTGCTTGACTTTTATGCCAAGACGAGACACATTATCGCTGAGCCACCAAGCTGCACTATAATTCAGTCACTTAAGATCCCCCCCCCCCCCCCCTTTACCCCACACCCATCCCCAGCCCCAACTACTTATCAGAAAGGCTTAAGCATGAGACTTCAAAGAACTTTGATTGTAAAGACTTATTGAATGTAGGGAACTATCAATATAAAAAGTATTTTATAGATAGTTCGAAGATGACGCCACTCAGGTCTTTGTTATTGTTTTTTTTTGCCATCCGCGTTTATGAATAATGCTCACTGAACTGTATTAACCCGACTATAAACGTCCATGGATACACACAGTTTTGTGTGTTGGTCCGTTATACTTCCGGATGGCAATGTTATGAGCTTCTTAGCCAAGCGCATACTATCTATAGTTCGATATATGAAAATAAAGTTTTCTGTCACATCCAGAAACAATGTTTTAACAGTGTGCAGCAGTTTAGAATTGAAGTTGTTTTAAAGTAGGTTATTATTTGTACTATTGTTAAAAGTTTATCATCAATTCACAGAGAGGTACGTGAGGCAACGGGAGTGGATGTTGACATGCGCATTGGCGTCCATACAGGTTCCGTGTTGTGTGGTGTTCTTGGAAGACGGAAGTGGCAGTATGACGTTTGGTCTGATGACGTCACCATAGCTAACCACATGGAAGCTGGAGGGGTCCCTGGGTAATATTTCGTTCTTCTCTGTTATTTAAGAAAGAATGGATTCGTTTAAAAGTGACTATTTTAGGTGATATTTCCATTTATATATTTTCTTTTTCATGTTTAATCAACAACAAACTAATAATAATTAACATAATATGAAAATGGACTTAGACTGCATGAAAGGGAAAGGAATATCAAAGAGGGTGATCTGGGTCTGGCTGACATAATCTGAGATATGAGCAAAAAGGAGCTAATAGAAGTAGAAAATGCGGTGTTTCTTTTTTACGTTACCCGTCAAAACCCGCCGAAAACCCGCCGAAACCCGACAAATTTATGGGAAGTAGACAGCAGTGGAGAGTGAACCTGGGACTTAGGGAAGTGCACACCATTGGGGAGTAAACCTGGTACTGGTTTCGTAAAAAAAGAAATACCCGTAGAAAATGTGGGTTTCGTGTTCTAAATTTAGCAATGACTATGAAAAATGTTTTTTTCTCTTTTTGAGGAAAATTTTTGTCTAATATCAAAGCCCTATCTCCACTGAGTAAAAATGTTTTTGAATTTTGAAAATCCATTCATAAATAAACAAGGTATGCAGTTTCAAAGGTGTCATTTATTTGGATGACCCGCAAAGAGGGAAAAAACGCGAAAATATGGGACGCTTTTTCGGAATTTTTTTTCAACCTTTGGTGTATCTTGCGTAATAAGTGGATTAAAAGATTGAACCTTGAAGAGCAAATTAGGATGGTGTTTTGTAAAATACGGGAAAAGAACTTGTCATATTCATATGAAATTTTACAACCAAAAAGAAGAAATGTTCATGTATTACCTTGTCAGCGACAAAACCTCCACGCCCGGTAGTTTTAGAAATATTTTACTCCAAAGAGTAAAAATCTATTTTTAACGGTTTTCTGGTAATCGCACGAGTTTTGTCGCTTGACATAATCTAAAATGACCTTTCTTCTAACTGTGTGCCAACTTTCAGTCATATTCATCGATAAACAGCGTCGTAATTAATTTTTTAAAATAGCATATACGAAACGGCTTCGTCCCATATTTTGTCGCGAATTTGGGCACTTCGTGAGCGAAAAAGAGGCCCAAAGATTTGTGCGGGATAGTCATTGCTACTAAATTACTTGTAACTTTACCCCTCATTAAAATATCTTTAAAATTTTAACTGCATTGTACTCAGACAAGATTGCTTTATACATCTACTAGAATTTTAAGGATTCTTTATAATTTTAAAAAACTTTGGACAACATGGATGATTCCTGTATACACCATGCGTATGTGTTGAGCGAAAAAAAGTACATATTTTTATTTGATGAATCGTGTTGGCGTAATGTTAAAAGCATAAGAGCTCTGCTAGGCTAGACGTCTTTAAGGAAGTAAACAATCTAATTGCTTTCACTATTTTGCCTCACGAATAATAGATTACTTGAAATGGGACTTTTTGTGTTTGATAGTGCACTCAAATAGATATTCATTAAACATCAATGTTAACTGTCTTTAAAAAATTCTTAGAACTATAAGGTCCAAGGGTAGCAGAGTCTGTTAGATTCGGCGGAAAGTACTTTGCGATAAACTAGCATCTTATCCAACGGATAACAAGCAATTGCTATTGTCCGTTTCACGCTATAGAAACTGTGATAAACTCCCGCTCTAAAGGGCCGAATGGCTCTGAAGGACTTAAGTAAGTAAGTATAATGTCCATGTAGTCGGAGTTATCTCTGTTTCTATAGCGAAAAACGGACACTAACAATTACTTGCTACCCTTTTAACAGGACATTAGTCTATGGCAAAGTACTTTCCGCCAGATCTTACGGACCCAACTACTCAATCACTGCTGGGTGAGCAGGGTCCCCTTTTTTGTAAATATTTTATCAACTGCCTTATCAAAACCTATTTGTAAATCCAGCTTTCTATTAAAATTGGGATTTTTGTCATTGAAATCATATGATCTTTTCCTATTCTGTTTGCCTAATTTTCTTCTGTATTTCAGTCGAGTTCACATCTCCAAACAAACACTGAATTTCCTAGAGGGAGAGTACAATGTAGAGGCTGGCAAAGGTCATGAGAGGAGTCCATTTCTGGCAGAAAACCAAGTGGAGACCTATCTGGTCGTTCCTGTTGAAAGAAGACATGTACGATTTATGCACTTGTTGTTGCTGTTTTTGTAGCTGTTGTTGTTGTTGTTATTGTTGTGTTGTTGTTAAGGTGTTTTGTTGTTTTTGTTCTTGTTTTTGTTGTTGTTGTTGCTGCTGTTCTGATTTTGCTGTTGTTGCTATCATTTTGTTGTAGTTGCTATTGTTTTTGTTAATGTTGTTGCACTCTTGGTGTTTTGTT
This sequence comes from Berghia stephanieae, assembly GCF_034508935.2. Taxonomy (NCBI): domain Eukaryota; kingdom Metazoa; phylum Mollusca; class Gastropoda; order Nudibranchia; family Aeolidiidae; genus Berghia; species Berghia stephanieae. The sequence goes on from NC_088366.1 coordinate 27,668,684, forward strand.
ATCGGGTCAAAAAACCTAATTTTCGATATCTCTTTAACATCGAATAATATTACCGTGTTTAGTTTCTGACAAGTATCACTTCAACTACCACGGTAAAGTTTTTATAACCAAAACGATTAAATACATTAATAAAGTAATCATTGTCTTGGAAAAATCAACCGAATCATTATTGTGACATAAATTCGGGATTTTATTATTGATGCAAAAGGTCAAAAAGTCCTTATATTACACACGCCTAGAGGCATTAAAGGTAGGACTAGATTTTGAGCTGTATATTTAACCTATTACACTTTCATTCTACACAGAACCACAATAGGAAACTGGGCAAGACTCGATACCAGCTGGGAGGAGGAATGAGAAAATCAGTACTTGTTGCAAAGTATCTGGACAAATGGCATGTTGATAAGCCTTTCGCCAATCTGAAGACTAGTTCTATGGTCTCCAAAGTCCTCAGTATTACGGTATGTTGAATTTACTTCACTAGGTTTGTTTTTTCTTTTCATTTGTTTTGGGTATTTTTGGATGTTGATAATGGTGGTGATGCTAATGATGATGTTGATGATGATGATGATGATGATGATGATGATGATGATGAGGATGATGATGATGATGATAGTGATGATGATGATTATGATTATGATGATGATGATGATGACGACGACGATGATGATGATGATGATGATGATGATGATGGCGATGATGATGATGATGATGATGATGATGATGATGATGATGATGATGATGATGATGGTGATGATGATGATTATGATTATGATGATGATGATGATGACGACGACGATGATGATGATGATGATGATGTTGATAAGGATGATGTTGATGGAGGAAATGATGGTGAGATAATATTGATGATGAGGATGGTGATAATATTCGTAGTGATAATGGTTTTATTCTGGTGTCATCATATCAAACAATATATTTCCACAGAGCCTTGCTTTGATTGATTCTAGTGTAATGATGAACTCATCCGGTATGGACCAAGGGTATGTATGGCTTTTTTTTTTTGGAAATGACTTTAGCTAGACTTAGGCTAGTTACAATGATTTTCCAATGCGATAGTCCTTGCTCGAAACAGGTCAACCGGTTACAGGTAGACCTTCAGAGCAATTGATAGTATGAAGATGACGTCACTCATGTCTTTGTTATTGGGGGGTTTTTTGCCATCCACGATAACGAGTAATTATCACTATAAAAGTTCATGGTTACACAGCGTTTTGTGCGTTGGTCCGTTATACTTCCTGATGGCAATGTTGTGAGATTCTTAACCAAGCGCATACTATCTATAGATCTAGGGCTCATTAAGCCGCAATTTATCCCAGTTTCTGTTCCGTTAATCACTTTATACACAATTTCAACTGTAAATTACCATTTTTATGAGACTCTTGTCCAGCGCATTGTTCTTAACGCTAGATCCAACAGTGGATGAACTGAATACCCTGGACTTTTGACGTTTCCTTTGCGTGTGAGGTCAGTGCTCTACCTCAGAGCTCATATAACACAGGAATTTTCTTTACTCTCGAACAATTTTGTTTTTGAAAAATGACTACCTCCTAAATTTTGTATATCACAAGATTGAAAGTTTTTTTTCACGGTAAAACATACTAGACACTATGTTGGAAAAAAATACGTATAGGAATCTACTTAGACGTCAATTGCTTTTGTGCTTGAGTGAAAAATAATGTATTTTTTGTGCTGGTAAGCTGTGAAGTTTTGAGGAAAAAAATTTTATGACCGGTAAGAGGAGAGTTAAACTCAGTATTCAGTTAAAAGCATGATGTTTATTCCGTATATGACTACTTTCTTGAGCCGATGGGTTACATATGTCATTGCATTCTTGTATAATTTTCCATATTGTTTTTTATTTTTCTATTTGTCTCTTGTAGTTTGGATCTCACATTCAAAAATAAAATTTTAAAACGAGCTTTTATACAGGGCAATATCAACAAAACGTGCTCAAAACGCTTTACAAAGGGTCCCTTACTAACAGCAAGTCTTAACATGTAGGGCGAGACATAATGCTTGCTTGACGATATTACAAGTTTTCGGAAAGAGACAACGCTGTTAACGACCAGGTACTCATAATTTTACTTATGAATACGGTGAGAGAATATGAGTAAAGAGGGGTTTTTTTCCCCAAAGACTCAGCTATGCGCCGCTGAGAGCGTGACTCGAACTCAGGAGCTTCCGATCCAAAGGCGAGTGTTATACCTCTAGACCACATAGCATGCCATTCAAACATGCATGGTCCAGTAATTTGTTATAACTTGTATTTTACATTTCTCTTCAATTGATTTTAGGCAGCTTTATATAATTCAACATCCTTTTTATTTCTTGACTTTTGATTACTACATTATCAATATATTTTCTTGTATGTCCACGCCATCAGATTAATGGGCACCACGAGAATTGACCAGGACGAAATCAATACCAGGCTGGAAGAAAGACTACACAACATCAATCTTAATAGGTGAATATGGTATAGGGCAACAGCAACATTGTCATCATCATTATAATCATCATCATCATCATCATCATCATCATCATCATCATCATCATCATCACCATTATAATCATAATCATCATCATCATCATCATCATAATCATCATAATCATAATCATCATAATCATCATCATCATCATCATCATCATCATCATCATCATCATCATCATCATACCATAATCATCATCATCATCATCATCATCATAATCATTCTCATTTTCATCGTCGTTGTCGTGGTCATTAGCATTGTTGTCATTTTCAAATCAGTCTAACCACACTGCCAGAGAAAATATTTTCACCATAATTTACCTGACCGAGAAAAAAGAAAACACATTTTCCCCATCTACTTCCTACGCAATCATTTCCTTCATCACTAATGACTAATTGATTCTTTTATGATATGTAAAGTCCAGATGAAATAAAGTCAATCCTGACAATAGCTTAAGAGGTCAATGATTCATGTCGCAAAATATTATATGTGCCAAATCAACCCAAACGGTGTTTTGTCAGATGAAGCGGACACTTTAAAAATAATTTTAAGCTTAATTTATAAGATATGAGTCAAATATTATAAGACGTCACTGATGAGAGAGCATTATGTTTTGTTTCTTCCAATTTTATGACAAAATACTCGTATTATTTAATTTTACTCGTATTTAATCATTGATTGATGTATTGACACTGACATCATGTTTCTATACTCAGTAATTTCGTTATCATCCTCGTCTTCATCATCATCATCATCATCATCATCATCATCATCATCATCATCATCATCATCATCATCATCATCATCATATTACATCTTATCACCATCATCATCATCATCTTCATCATCATCTTCATCATCATCATCAGCATCATCATCATCATCACCCTCGTCTTCATCATTATCATGATCATCATCATCATAATCATCATCATCATCATCATCATCATTATCATCCTCTTATTACATCTTATCACCATCATCATCATCATCATCACCACCATCATCATCATCATCATCATCATCATCATCATCATTATCAACAATAGCATAATGTATATAATCATTTATAAAGCCTAAGTCCTATTGCAGCTATATATGTGTTGTAAAAGATATTTTTAATGTGAATTTGATATCAATTATGTTAGAGTCCTATTGCAGCGATATATATGTGTTGTAAAAGATATTTTTAATGTGAATTTGATATCAATTATGTTAGAGTCCTATTGCAGCGATATATATGTTGTAAAAGATATTTTTAATGTGAATTTGATATCAATTATGTTAGAGTCCTATTGCAGCGATATATATGTTGTAAAATATATTTTTTAATGTGCATTTGATATCAATTATGTTAGAGTCCTATTGCAGCGATATATATGTTGTAAAATATATTTTTTAATGTTCATTTGATATCAATTATGTTAGAGTCCTATTGCAGCTATATATATATGTTGTAAAAGATATTTTTAATGTGCATTTGATATCAATGATGTTAGAGTCTAGGTAAAAATCTGACTCATGAATGAACAACACAAAACAAACGACGTTTCGGCCCTTGGCCTTATTAAGTAAACACAGAATACTTGATAAAGGCCAAGGGCCGAAACGTCGTTTGCTTTGTGTTGTTCATCATGAGTCAGATTTGCTCCCTTTAACTTTATCTCCATTTATTGACTCATTTAGGCACCTCTATATATTAATATATGGACAACGTGGCTCAGCGTTACGGTCTTTGCTTCGTTCCCGAGTTCGATCACCCGCCGTTGAGCTGTGTGGCCTTGAGCAAGTCACCTCGCCCTAGCTTAATTTGCGACGCTGCACTGCGGCTGACGCCTGAATTATTCCAGTCTTCACTGGGCCAAATTTTCCCTATGGTATAAATAAAGAGAATTTTATTTATTTATTATTTTTATACATAGAGAGAGAGAGAGAGAGAGAGAGAGAGAGAGAGAGAGAGAGAGAGAGAAAGAGAGAGATTGGTGTGGCCATGGTGAGATAACGTACTCTGTTTTCTTCTGGTACTTCCCTGTTTCTTTCAATTCTCATGATTATGGTATAATTTCTACACACAAATCAACAGCTTCAACTACAAAGCCCACAAGGATATGCATTTTTTGAGTCTGGCGTTCGTAGAGCCATCGTCAGAAAAGAGTTATTCATCCCTGCCTGACGAAATGTTCTTCTTCTCCCTCCTTATCGCGTTCATCATCTTTGTCTTCATCTTCACAATTCAAGTCATCATTTTGCCGAGGTGAGTTTGTCAGTTGCTTTTGGTCATTGCGTCTTTAATAGATGGGTGATTGGTTGACAGTGGTTGCAATGCCCTGGCTATGTGGTCTTGTGGTATATCATTCGATTTCGGATCCGAATATACTGGATTCGAGCCTCGCTCGGCGCATAGTTGAGTCCTTGGAAAAGACTCTTTACTCACATTCTCTCACCGTACGCATGTGTAAAATGAGTACCTGGCCGTTAACAGCGTTGTCTCTGTCCGAAAAAAATTGAATATCGCCTAACAGGCGTCAAGTCCCGTCCTACGTGTTAAACTTGCTGTTGGCCAGCGACCACTTGTAAAGCGCTTTGAGCACGTTTAGTGGATTTTGCGCTATATCAAAGCTCAATTCTTATAATGGTTGCTATGTCCTGGCCCCATGGTTGTTCCCTTGGGTTAGACGATTTTTACACGCATTATGTCGATCTACTCATATAGAATGAAGTAATACCCTAGTTGGTGTTCAAGTTTGTTGTAATTGTGCGGTTGGTGGATGGATGGTTGACAATGGTCACAATACGCTGGCCTCAGTTACATACATTACCTCACTCTAGTAATAATTATTTAGTTACAGTGAATGACATAATCAGTCGATGGTGAAGAGGTTTGAACTCAGATATTGCCACGTTTAATTAGATGGTCAATTATTATCGAAAATGAGTCTTTGTTATAAATGATTAACTCAACCCTTTTTTACATCATCGGGAAATATCAAAGCTAGTTAGAATTTCACTTCTAAATATTTTTTACAGCTAGTCAAGTTGAAAAAGTGTGAAATTTGAAAAAAGTCGCTGGATATCTTCACCATACATTTGACCATAACTTCATGAAAAATCGCTTGATTTGCTTCAAATAAAGATTAAAATGTTTTGGGGAGCATATCCTTTCAGAAAATGCAAAAAAGCAAATACAAAATTTTCACCTTCTGACGGATTATGTCATGCACTGACACTGAAAGAATACCATTTTATTGTTCAAGTTTGTTGTAATAATGGCGTTCTGGATTGTTGACAACTGTGGCAATACCTTGACCCCGCCGTTGTTTCCTTGGGTGAGACGCTTTTACACACATTACCCCACTCTACTCACATAATATGAGAGAATACAACGTTGGTGTTCGAGTTCATTGTAATTGTGGCACCAGTGAATGGGTGCTCGACAATAGTCACAACAATCCGGTCCCGGTGTTGTTTCCTTGAGTGAGGCGATTTTACATATATTATTGCCTCACTCTAATCTTATGTGAAAGAATAACATGTAAGTGCTCGAGTTGGGTAATTGCACCGTTTTGGCTGAGTGGGGTTGATGGCTCCCCCTACAGTTTTTCTTCTTGAACACATGTTGAAAATGGTGACAATTCTAGCAATAGTCTCAACCCGGAGTTGTTTCTTTTTTGGTACCTCACACACATCATTTCCCTCGAGCGTGAATGAAAACTGGGTATATACAGGGACGGATATTATTTGAGTGTCAGTCCAATAGAGACCCCTAGCAGTCAATCTGGTTCAATCTTGCCTGATGTTCTAATTGATATCAGTGATATGTCGTCGCCCGAGAAAAGGTTTCATATGTCATCCATTATCTCTCAAACCCAATCCTTTCTGGGGCCCTGCTGGCACTCGAGGCGATGCAAGGGATCTCCACCTGGTCCTGCCTGCTGCTATTCTTGGGGGCACCATCGAGGGACAGATCTCTCTGCTTTAGATTTCTCACCATTGTATTTCTCCTGGTCTCCTTGGGACGGCCTCGCTTCCTCTTGAGGTGTATATTGCAGAGCCTTCCCTTTCATCCAGTATAATTCTGAGAAAATAACAAATCAAAAGATAATCTGTCGTCTCCTTGCTTTCCAGATTGAGCGCTAGTTGCATTCATTGATAAAATAGGACCTCCTGACAGTTGTATTCCACGCAAAAAATGAACATGAAAAATTTTATCTAATTTTTATTTTCATCCAATTTAACTAATTGATTGCCGTACTCTGGTAGAAATCTTATTTACAAGTTTGGCCAGGAACTCGTTCTTCAAATATCGATCGATTAAAATGACCCTCGTCTTGGAAAAGACTCTCAAAAGAGGGAGAGAGTATTTTAACATGATGAGGGTCATTTAAATCGATCGATATTTATTGAAGGAGGTTTTTCTGGAAAATATGTAGGCTATGTGTTTTTCAATTATTAACTGGTAAAAAATGGTTCTAAAAAGTTACCAATAATATTTTTTTAAAATTCATAATTAAGTATTTTTATAAAATTTTAAAGACATGACAATAAATAGTTCTATGCACATGTTATAAAGTTATTGCATTAATTCCAAAAAAAAAATGAAGATTATGCAAAAGCCTCTTATATAATACTTTTAAAAAAAACTCTAACCCGTTGAATATTATATAAAACCATTAAGGAAGAAAAAAAATGCTATATTAAGGAAACATGACATAGATCTTCTTTGGGGGAAAATTATCTCTCAAATCGAGCTTTTCAAGAAGCAAGATTTATGGACATAATGTGAATAAATGTTTACCTAAGATTTTGATATTCTTTTTCCTTTCAAGGTCCATACCTGTGTACACCATCAGTTCCATTGGATTGCTTTTATTCATCGGATTTCTGTCAGCGTCATCATTCAAAACTATATTTGTAAGTAAAAGACCCAAACAATTTCGGCCCGATGTTTACACATTATATTCTTGGGTCAACTGACCGCCGTGGACACCAAGACTCCACATCCCCTGATAAAAAAATAATACTGATGATTGTCATGGTCTCAAGTGAGTAAAGAGCTACTCGACTATGCATAAAGATCTATGTAGAATGAGGCCCCAGAATTTACTAGTTACTATAAATGAAAAACAATTAACGATTTGTTTACAATGAAATAAAAATAATGATGAAATTTAATTAAAAGAGATAAACAGTGATCGTGGCAGTTACAAATAGAGATATGAATATTTTACGTAACTTATGATAATATGTCAGGTTCATAAGTTTACGTTTCCAGGCAGTTGATGGGCTTGGATGATCTATTCCTCTGATAACAGGATTGGACTCGTAAAATTCCGCTTCCAGGCAATTGGAAAGAGGTTATAGTGTAGTACAGCGGGCTTGGGTTTGATCCTTGAAGATTATACAATCAAAGTTAAAAGCTCCGGCGTCTTAATGGTGTAGATATAATATCTACAAAGTCCCAAAAGATAAAAATCTTCCAGTATATATATAGGAATAGAGCGACTGGCCGTCCGGCATAGATTGTGGAGAGAAAGTGAGTGTAGAGTGTTAGACCTATCAGCTTTTATAATAAGTGGCTACACCCCGTGTGGTCTCCGGGGTCCCTCAACTGAGAGGGAAAAGAATTGAGCCACCGTAAGCTCATGCGTGTCGTAGAAGGCGACTAAAAGAGCCATTCTGGTTTGGTGGTAACCAACGAAAAACCACACGACTGGTGAGAGAAAAATGGAGAGACACAGTGGCTCCACAGACCCCCCACACCCCAGCCCTTTTTATGAGAATGGCTTCATTCACCCATTTTGCTATTTTTCTTGTCCTGGCAATCATCCCCAAACTTTTTCTCCCCCCAAATCCCAAGAACGTAGTATATAAAAGATGTTTTGAGGAATGACGGTTTCAGTTTAAAGAGAGCAAGGGAAGGCGATGGCATAGCACAAATCCCACCCCCTTTTACCATATTTGAGCTATGATTTCCATTCCATACCCCATTTCCCCAATGATTCCAAATTTCCCTTCCTTATCAAAATTGAGTTGCCAGGACAGAGAGAGAGAAAGAACGGAGGAAAACAAGCCTTCTTAACTGTCTTCTATCCCCCAGTATCTCTATACCCTGTACCGTTGAAATAGGTTCAACGAGGAGATATTCCTTTCCAAATCCTGCACAGCAGGCACCTTTCTGCTGAGGGTGCGCAGTTCCGAGAGGACCCCGATAAGGAGGAGCTATTGATCCTGGAGGCTGAGGGGGTTCACCTTGCGAGGTGTTTCTACCCCAACACTCCTCTTTGGCTTGACGCTTCTCTAAAGACGGGTGGGTAGCCTACCTTGTAGATGGCCCGAGCTACCCAACGCAGAGATGCCAAATCTATTTTTTGGCACTCCCCTCCATTTAGGCAAAGAGATTGGAAGGACTAGATTTAAAACCATATCTAGTTCCTGTCCCCCATGAAATTTCTTTTTAATCATGGTTTGTCATCTCTGAATCAGCAGTCAGTCTTTGTGCAACGCAAAGATTAGGGTCAATCCGAGAGAAAGGCCTGGAGGCGGGACGTCCCCCAACTCCACCCCTCGAGTCCTTTTTTTTTTTTCCCAAGGACCATGAAAGGACAAGAGGAGGCCAGACTTGAGGAGTATAGCTTCGGTGAGTGCCTTACCCCCCAAGTGTGGGACTGAGCCGTGCTAGTGGGCACAATATAGCCGGGTTGAATAAAAACTTATAAATATCATGGCCAAAAACAATAAAAACTCTCCCCTTAAAGCCCCACCCCAGACAGGTAAAAAAAGAAAGATAACTGCCCCGATGACTCTTGATGACTTACCAGGAATGGCAACCCCAAAATTCTCGCCGTTCCTGGTAATTCAACCGAATGAGGAAAACATCAAACTGAACACTTTGAGTATCTTCACCATCAGCAAGGCACTCAAAGCAAATGGCGCCGGTACACCAAAGGCAGTGAACAGGAACAACTCTGGCACTTTAATGATACAAGTGCAGGGTCGACAAGAGAGTGAGAACCTCTTGAAATGTACCAGATTCTCTGACATCCCAGTCACCGTTGAGGCTCACAGGAGCCTCAATAGGTCAAAAGGTGTCATAAGAAGCAGAGATCTGGTAGGCTGTTCGGAGCAGGAGATGGTTGAGGAACTGGAGGGTGTTGTCGAAGCTCGGCGGGTTAGCATCCGCCGCGGCGACAGCACAATCCAGACCAACACCTGGATCCTGACTTTTGACAGCCCGAGACCCCCGTCGAGAATAAGAATTGAATACCTCGACTTGGAGGTTCGGCCTTACGTCCCGAACCCCATGAGATGTTTTAACTGCCACCGGTACGGCCATACGAAAACAAACTGCCGCCGTAAAGCTACATGCCCCCGCTGCGGCAAAGAAGACCACAATGAGGAAAACTGCAAAGTGGACCCTTGTTGTCTGAACTGCCAAGGCAAGCATGCAGCACATTCGAAAGATTGTCCTAAGTGGCAAGAAGAAAAGGCAATCTTGACATACAGAGCCACTTACGGCGGTACGTTTGCTCAGGCAAAAGCAGTGATCTGCCCCCCTCGGCAGGTCGCTGCTTCTGCCAAGAGTTATGCAGAAGTTGCCAGGGCTGCTGGTAATAACCAAAACAGCCATGGCAAAATCGCACAGACTAGAAAAGACAGTCCTCAAAAGAAAAAGCCATCAAGACCTAAAAACAAGGTCGCAAATGTGTCAAAAAATCTTTTTGACACATTGGAGGTTCAAGATGTGGAACCTGCAGCCCCCTCCACATCCACCTCCAAGGCGACCTCCACCCCCCCTCCTTCCCCAAACAAAAAAATTCTCCCCCTCATGGGCGTGGATGTTGGACCCACCCCCCATCTCCATTCCCGTGAGCCCTCTCTATCCCCCCAAAAACAAAACTCCACCCCTTCCCAGAATATGGAGCCACCAACACCAGTCGGGAGATCCACAAATCCCCCTGAGGGGCCTCAAAGCCCCAAAAAATCTAAGAACCCAGAGGGACCTAAAAATCCCAAGGGTTCAAAAAAACTCAGCCCTAAAAAAACCGAGAGGCCCTCCACAGGGCCTCCTTCTCCTATGGAAGTCTCTCCTCCTAGGAGAATAAAAGTAAAAGGGTTGAAGGCAGGCATACTGCCTAACCTCCCCACAAAAAATTAGGATACCTAGTCAGACAAGATTAATTTCCTGGAACATCAGAGGGATCAGATCAAATAGAACAGAATTGGACCTCCTCCTCCAGAGGAATCCTGATGTAGTCTGTCTGCAGGAAACAAAATTACCAGCAGACGACTACACAGTAAAAGGATATACGGCCAATCATCTGATTCACTCTGATGGCCAGATAGCGTGTGGGGGAGTTTCGATTCTCACGAAGAAGAGCACCCCCCACCGCTTGATACCAATGAAAACAAATCTACAGGCAATAGCAGTGAGAGTGACATTGCACAGACCAATCACCATCTGCTCTGTGTACATCCCACCAGATCATCGCCTCCAGTCTGCCGAGCTAGAGGGAGTTCTAAACCAACTCCCCCCTCCCGATGTGATAATGGGAGATTTCAATGCTCACAGTCCTCTCTGGGGAAACACAGACACAAACCAGAGGGGAAAGGCAGTGGAGGCTTTCATAATGAAAATGGATGTATACTTGGCAAACGGTCTCGAGGCAACACGGGTAAATATTCACAATCTTACCACGTCTGCCATCGATCTCACTTTCTGTGATCCTACATTAGCTCCAGATCTCTCCTGGACTGTGATCGATGACGATCACGGTTCTGACCATTTTCCAGTCTGCCTCGACATCACCCCGACTTCAAGGGCCCCACAGCCCAAACGTTGGAGTGTACGGCGAGCAGATTGGGAAACTTTCTCACAGGAGTGTCACAGACTCCTTACGACAGAGGTGGACAGCTATGACAAATTCAAAAATATTTTAACAAATATCTGCAGCTCGACAATACCAACAACCTCTGGTAGACCGAGAAAACACAATCCCTGGTTTTCAGAGGAATGTCGAGCGGCCCTACGGGAGAAGAAAAAAGCATACAGGAAAGCGATGAGATTCCCAATCCCTGAGAATTTCGCAACATTTAGGAAACTACGAGCAAAGTGTAGGAAGATCTTCCGAGAAAACAAACGGAGATCCTTCCAAAACTTTGTCTCAAAAATAAATAGCCAGACACCCCTGAATAGGGTGGGAAGATGTTACGAAAACTGAAGGGATCCGATAGTGATTCACTAAATCACTTGACACGTCCCGATGGATCCGTGGCTGAAACAGAACAAGAAATTGCCAACACTCTGGCCGAGAGGCTGGCGCACAGCTCCTCGTCTGCACACCACACACCACAATTTCTGCGCCATAAACAAAACGCAGAAAACACACCAATAAACTTTACATCTACAAACACCGAAGACTACAACAAACCATTTACACTTGAGGAGTTGGGTGCCTGCCTCCGTGACACAAATGTCACAGCACCGGGTCCTGACAACATCAGTTATGAAATACTCCGACATCTTCCACAAGATAGTCTGGTTGTCCTTTTGAATATCTATAACAAGATATGGACAACACAGACTTTTCCACCTAGTTGGAATCTGGCCACCGTGATTCCAATCCCAAAACCTGGGAAAGACCATTCGGACGCTTCAAACTACCGACCAATCTCCCTCACCAGCTGCCTATGCAAGCTGATGGAGAAAATGGTCAACAAGCGTCTGATGTTCTACTTGGAACACAACAACTCCCTCTCCGACCTCCAATGTGGCTTTCGAAAGAACAGATCAACTGTTGATCACCTTGTTCGACTAGAGAGCTTCATTCGTGAGGCCTTTGCCAAAGGTGAGCACTTGGTAGCAATCTTCTTTGACCTTGAGAAGGCCTTTGACACAACTTGGAAATTCGGAATCCTCAAAGATCTGCACAATCTTGGTCTGCGAGGAAACCTTCCAATGTTTGTCAGAGCATTTTTAAACAACAGATCCTTTCAGGTCAAAGCAGGATCCACCTTTTCTGATCCATTTGATCAGGAAGAGGGAGTTCCACAGGGTAGCATTCTGTCTCCCATTCTGTTTGAGATTAAAATAAACTCAATAGTGAATGCAATGAGACAGAATGTTGACTGTTCCTTATATGTTGATGACTTTCTTGTATGCTATCGAAGTAAATCGAGTATGGACACCATTGAGAGACAGTTACAACTCCAACTAAACAAACTGTCGGAGTGGGCAAATCTCAATGGTTTCTCCTTCTCCCCATCAAAAACAGTAGCTGTCCACTTCTGCCGAAAACGCACCTGCATTAGACAGCCTGACCTTTATCTCAACAATTCCAGAATTGAGGTAAAGGACGAAGCCCGATTCCTGGGTTTGATCTTTGATAGGAAACTAAATTTCCTCGCCCATATCAAAGATCTCAGACTGCGATGCATGAAAGCAATGAGAATAATGAGAGTTCTGTCGAGCATGGAATGGGGTTCGGACACAAACACTCTTCTAAAGATATACCGAACCCTTATTCGATCAAAACTGGACTACGCATCTTTTGTATACGGCTCTGCAAAACCATCCTACTTAGGCATGCTGGACCCAATTCATCATCAGGGACTGCGCTTGGCACTCGGGGCTTTCCGCACTTCTCCAGTGGCAAGCCTTTATGCTGAGGCAGATGAGCCACCTCTCCATCTCAGGAGGAAAAAACTGGCTCTCCAGTATGTTACTAAGGTCACATCGCTGCACGACAACCCAGCACACAAACATGTACACTACACGGATAGGACACTAGAAGAAAAATTTCGCAAGCACCCAAAAATGACACCACCATTAGGTTGCAGAATAAAAAAAGACATCGCAGACATGAACATCAGTCTAGATAGGATACATCCATACGTCCAGGCAAAGACACCACCATGGTCCATACATAGACCAAACATAAATTTGGACCTAACAAAACTGGAAAATTCACAAACAGACCCACATATTTACAAACAGACACTAAAAGCAATATTACAAACATACAAAAACCATACTCACATATTTACGGATGGTTCAAAGAGCGCAGATGCAGTAGGATGTGCCTATCACTCATCGGAAGGCACAGGATCACTTCGCCTGGATAGAAATGTTTCGATCTTTACAGCGGAATCGAGAGCAATCCTAAATGCTCTCCGTTTGGCTGAGAGATCGAATAAAAATAAATTCTTGATCTTGTCTGACTCGCTGTCCGTACTTAAGGGGGTCTCAAATTTTTATTGCACCGATCCAAGACTCATAAGTATCTTGGAAGGTGCAAATAAATTATTTATTAAGAAAAAGAAAGTTTGTTTTCTCTGGGTACCTAGTCATGTGGGTATCCAGGGGAACGAAGAAGCGGATCGACTGGCAAAAGAGGCGGTGAGCCAAGAATTACAAGAGGGCAGTAAAATCCCACACGCGGATTTAAAGATCAATATAAAAAAACATGTCCGAAAGGAATGGGAACGATCCTGGAGTCGAGATGTACATAACAAATTAAAACAAATTAAAAGTGACCTCGGCCCAAGACCCAACTCGGGGCTAAAAAGAAGAGACGAGGTAAAAATAATTCGACTCCGGATCGGACATACTGCCCTCACTCACCGTTTCCTTCTGGAGAGGGATGAAAAACCCCTCTGCAGAACATGTAACTGTGACCTCACAGTTCAACACATTTTAATTGAATGTACAGAATTAGAACAGATAAGGTCACAACATTATGATAACAGAGACTTGAAGTCTCTGTTCCAGTCGGTCGATCCGCTTACAATTTTAAAGTATCTGCAGGAATGTGAACTCCTGCAGAAATTGTAAATAGATATTTTTACTCAACAAACATGTAACTATTATGATTTTATAAAGATTTTATTACAACAGTACACGTTTTGATCAGCTATGGCCCCTCAGGGCCGATAAAAGATTGATAAAAAACAGAAACGGGCGCTTAAATGACCTAAATAGTGTCGAAAGCGCCGTTAAACACCTAAAAACAAACAAACATAATAAGTGGCTACGTGACAGAATGTAGAACGAAAAGTATTCACTAATTAGAAATTAATTCGAGGGAAGGCTATAAAAGGAAAGACGATCTAATATTAGAAGGTAAAGTTTATCTAAGCCTACCGAAATATAACTGGAGTGAGATGAATTCAGTTCTTAATAAAATAAAATTTAATAAGATAATTGTGAACAATCTTTACTGTGACACCCCCCACCCACGTTTAAAATATACTCTTTAACCATTATGGGAAAGATAGATTTTACAAACGGAAGTAAATTTACTATCATGATACTCTAGCATTAATCCATTGTTATGATTTGTGCTACAATTAAATTATTTATTAACTAGACATGGAAATGTTTATATTAACGTAGGTATATGAATGGGCGACAATAACAATGAAAGATTGTGATTACAAATCATTGTGATGAACGACATGATGGCAATGTGATTACAAATCATTGTGATAAACAATAATGATGGTAATGAAGCATGATTTAAGTCGATGATATGAAGGTAATTTTCTGAATGAAATGAATGAAAATGTAAATGGAATATTGACATTTCAATTATTAATCATAAATGAGTGAAAATTCATAACAATAATAGATAAAGAGAAGATTTCCCAAATCATGAATGGGTATGGTATATATATCCAAACAATACTCAATGTTACATTAAGTTGGGTCATCATGTTTACAAATAAAATTATCGAAATTGTGCGTTCTGATTTGGCATAGTTTGCGAGGTAACTAACAGTATGCATGGGAGGTTAAGTTATACCCTTCTCATGTGTTTATACTAATCGAGAAAGTAGGTCGGCGTGAATATTTTCACAGCCTGGTATGTGAGAGATACTGAAAGTGTAATTTTGCAAAAATAGACTCCACCTTAGTACTCTACTATTATTCATTTTGTTATTTCTTATGTACGTGAGTGGTTTATGGTCCGTTTCGACCACAAACTCTTTTAGCAGTAGATATCTGCTGAATGTCTTTAAAGCAAAGACGATGGCTAGTCCTTCACGCTCTATTACAGAGTATCGTGATTCTCTGTCCAATAATTTTCTGCTTGCATATAAGCAAGGCATTAGAGTTCCCTCATGCTCCTGTAATAGTACACCTGCGATGCCCTTATCAGACGCGTCAGTTCTTACAACAAATTCTTTTGATATGTCGGGTAATTTAAGAATTGGTTCTGAACAGAGTAATGCCTTTAATTGGTTAAAGCTATTCTGACACACTTCTGTCCAAACAATTTTGTTCGGTGACCCATTCTTTGTCAGATTTGTTAGCGGTGTCGCGATGTGCGCGAAGTTGTAAATGTATTCCTGTAAAAATTTAGGAGCCCAAGTACTTTGCGTACTTCTTTTTTTGTCTTAGGTGGTTGCAATTGGGCGATTTTTGTTTGTTTTTCTGTCTCGGGTGTCTGTGTCCCATGACCAACGGTATGATTAATCCTGCATTTGAAGCTTCGATATTAGTAAACATAGGTTGCGACACTGTGTCTCTATCAAAATATTTTTTTAGCATATTTGCATGGAATGTCTTTGTTGTGTTGTTAATTTTAATCTCGTAATTAACATTAGATTTTACTGCTGTTATTTTGAATGGTCCTTTCCATGTAGCTAAAAGTTTACTCGAGTCATCGGGTAAGAGTATTAGTACTTTGTCACCAATCTCAAATTTTCATGACTTGCTTTTTCGATCGGAGTATTCCTTGTATTTCTCTGCTTTTTTAGTGACGGATTCCTGTGCTAGCTTACATGTGTCCTCTATTTGTCTTTTAGGTTTCTTACATATTCGTAAGCAAACATAATTTCGTTATTGTCCTCCTCATTCCCTTTACAAATGTCGGCTACTATATTGATCGGGCCGCGAGGTGATCGTCCATACATCAACTCAAATGGGGAGTAGCCTGTAGATTCTTGGGGTATTTCTCTATATGCAAATAGGATTGCTGGTAAGTATCTGTCCCAATCATCTGGTTTTTTCTGCTGACACTTTTCTTAACATATTCTTTAGAGTGCCATTAAATCTTTCACAAAGACCATTTGCTTGGGGGTGGTAGGGAGTTGTGAATGAGTGTTGGATTCCCATGAGTTTCATGGTTTCATGCATCATATGTGATGTAAATTGGGGTCCATTGTCCGACAGTATCTCATTTGGTATGCCTATTCTGGTAAAAATTGTCATCAATGCTTCAGCTATGTGATCCGATGTAGTTGATTTCAATGCTATCGCTTCTGGCCACCTGGTTGCGTAATCGACTAGTGTTAGTATGTGTGTATGGTTTCTATCTGATTTTGTTAAAGGGCCTATAATGTCAATTGCAACTTTTTGAAAAACTTTTTCAATAACTGGGGTTGTCTCTAATGGCAATCTGGTATTCTGCCTTTTGCGACTCTTCTTTGGCATGTGTCACACGATTTCACATATTCTCGGACGTCTTTAGTAATTCCAGGCCATGTGAAATTCTCGGATATTCTCTTCAATGTGGAAGAGCTCCCAAGATGTCCAGAAGTTATTGAATCGTGCGCTATTCCAAGGATTTTGTTTCTGTAAATACTCGGCGTGACCAGTTGTTTAGCTATTTTGTTTCTTTTCCTATGTAACCTGAACAGAATATCTTTTTCAATGATGTATTCAACTTTTGATTTCGTCCCTTTGTTTGCGATATTGAAATATGAAGTTAAAGTCGGGTCCTTTTTCTGTTCTTCAATGAACGTGTTCCTGTCAAATTGTTGTGGTTCTAGAGAAATAGTCATTGGCTTCTCTGTTGTCTTAGTCATCTTTCTTGTTTCTGCTAGACAAGCTGTTTCTTGGGTTAATGACCATTCTTTTACATCTGTTGGGTTGTCTTTAAGACCTTTTATATTGCCAACAATAACATCAGCGACGGGGTTGGGAAGTATACAGCATTCCACTATTCCTGTATAGTATGGGGTTTCTATGTACACGTTAGCTGTTTCAAAGGTTTCGACTGTGCCACTGAATGTGATGCATTGTACCGTTTTTCCAGTTTTGTCTTCGTCATTGATCAAAGATGCTTTTATTCCTACTGTACTGCATCCTGTGTCTCTCAATATTTTGCAATCAGTTCCATTAGCTTTGCCTTCACAAAAAAATAGCGATCCTGATTTGTGAGTTTGTGTTAAAAGTGACATACCTTTCACGCAATACACATTTATATTTTCTCCTGACATTATTCGTGTCTGATTATTTACACTGGTTTGGAGTGATGCATTTGCAGTTTCTTTCGGATATCCCACGATTTTGTAACATTTGTCTGCTGTGTGGCCTTTCATTCCACAATATTGACATTTAATTATAGGTTTGTTGGTTTTCTTATACTCAGTATTATTGTCAGTGCTATTTCTTGTTTTGTTTTGATAGGGTCGGCTATGGTCTCTATTGAACTGTTTGTTCCATGGTTTGTTACTATGATCATCTTGTTTCACTTGCGTGTTCCGAGTGATTGATCGGCTGGTTCTATTTGAGTACTGAACTTTAGGTGTACCTGGACTCTGAGCAGCGGCAGCGTAGTATGGTTCCTTCAATGTTCTGCTAAGGGTGTCAATGGATGTGCGCTGTTAAAGTTTTCTGCGTAGATTTTTAATTTGTCCAAGTTTTCTGGCTTTCTCTCTTTAAAGAATGCGACTAAATCTGGGTTGCAAGCTTGATAGATTCGATTCTTCAGCGTGAGATAGTAAAGGCCTGCAAAGTCGTCTTGTTTTACGTTTGCCAACTCAAGCCACCGATTTAGAAATTGAGTAATTCGGTTCACGAATGTATTAAAGTCTTCTCCACTTTCCGGTTTTGCAGTGTGAAACCTTTCCTGGTAACCATCTTCCGTTAATCTAAATCTTTTAGTAGAGCGTCTTTAATTTTACCATAGTCATCTGCATCTTCAGTTGTTAATGTATAGAAAACTTTTAGCGGTTCTCCGGATAAGCAGTTAATCAAGGCTGTGGCCCATTTGCTTTCTGGCCAACGATAACCTTTAGCCTGAACTTCGAATCGGTGTAAGAAGGATTCTAGACAGTCTGAGCGTTCATCGTATGTTGGCATGCGTGGAAGTTTCACGAAAAATTCATCACTATTATTATGTTTTCTTTCATGACCGGTTTTTGTTTTTTCAATTTCCAGCATCATTTGGGTCCTTTTGGTTTCTTCTTCTGCTAAAGCTATTTGTCTTTTTAGTTCCCTTTCTTGGACTCTTTCTTCTCGTTCTTCTCTACGTATTCTTTCTTCGTGTTCTTTTTCTTCTCTACGAATTCTTTCTTCGTGTTCTTTTTCTTCTCTACGAATTCTTTCTTCATTTTCTTCTCTACGAATTCTTTCTTCGTGTTCTTTTTCTTCTTTACGAATTCTTTCTTCATTTTCTTCTCTACGAATTCTTTCTTCATGTTCTTTTTCTTCTTTACGAATTCTTTCTTCATTTTCTTCTCTACGAATTCTTTCTTCATGTTCTTTTTCTTCTTTTACTTTCTCTTCGCACCATGAAAATATTCTTTCCTGGGGTATTTCTAAGTCCTTTGCGAGACTTAAGTATCTTTTATATGCTTCCATGTTGCAATAAATTAGTTACGATGTTTTATATATATTATATTGACAGGATACTGTTACTGACTGTTTTATTTATTTACACTTACTGGAATGAACTGTTCTATTTTTAGAAATCTCTCTCTCTTATTTCAACTTATTATGTATGTTGAATTTGATGCCTTTTATCGTTATATCTTATAAAGCAATGTGTCAATACAATGCGGAGTTATTATGACTTGTGTCAATAACAATGTGTCAATCGCGTGTACTCTAAACTATGTTACTACGAAAAATGTATCACCAATGTGTGTGACTCGTCGTTAGTTTGTGTACAATTATTCGCAATGACGCTAATATACTAGAGTGTGATAACAATAATAGGATGCCAAAATAATCCCAAGTTATCTATCACTAAATATAACACGACGGCTAGTAGACTCCTTTTATTATTATTTAGTTTTTAAAGACTCACTTTTCAGAACATAATATATAAGTGGTTTTCGGTAACAGTAATATGCCAAAAATGCATTTAAAACAAATCACTATGCAAAACAAATCACGATGTCTATAGTTACTATGTGATGCCCAACTCATGTAAAAGAGAATAATGAAGGATATATTTACCAACTCAGTTCGTGGCTGGGACCTCTCTCTTGTTCAATGGTTGTTCAACAATTGTAATTAGGCATTGAAGAGTGTTTAACAGTGATGTCTGAAATACAAAACAATAAAATATCGTAAGATTTACAATAGTTACAAAATGTGTTCACAACACTGAGTGATTGGATGATAGGTGAATGAATCGTTATGGAATGTAAACATATTGAAAACAATTCATGAATGAGGCAAACAACAAAATGAAATGAGTGATATAATAACAAAGTGGACAAGGAATGAATGAATGAATGAAAAACTGAGTGAATAGATGAATGAAAGAATGGATAATGTATGAATGAAAGAATGAAGGGAGGAATAAATGTATGAATGATTGGATAAATGAGTGAATAAACGAATGAATGGATGAATGAATGAATGAATAAATAAATGAATGAACAATGAATGAATGAATAATTTATAAATGAATAAATGAATGAAGGAATGAATCAATAAAATGCTATTCAATTTGAATGAAAGAATGAATGGATAAATTGCTATTCCATTTAAATGAAGAAATGAAAAGGAAAAAAAAATCAATCCTGTAAATAGGGAGTTCAATTAAAATATGATCAAGTGGGGCAATTAAGAGTTTTACAATTTAAACTTTAAAGTTAGATGAAATAGATATATGTAACTAAATAAATTCAATTCTTTATATGTGTCCCCTCCAAAATGTCATGGTCTCAAGTGAGTAAAGAGCTACTCGACTATGCATAAAGATCTATGTAGAATGAGGCCCCAGAATTTACTAGTTACTATAAATGAAAAACAATTAACGATTTGTTTACAATGAAATAAAAATAATGATGAAATTTAATTAAAAGAGATAAACAGTGATCGTGGCAGTTACAAATAGAGATATGAATATTTTACGTAACTTATGATAATATGTCAGGTTCATAAGTTTACGTTTCCAGGCAGTTGATGGGCTTGGATGATCTATTCCTCTGA
>NC_088366.1:27691862-27704362 GCF_034508935.2 Berghia stephanieae
ATTTGGTTCCATATGGTGTGCTTTGTTTTTAAATAGATAATGCAGTGGAAAACGTAATCAGCACTTTGAAACCTCGGAATAAATTGTATAAATTGCATTGTATTAGGAAACAATGTGTTAATTGATTTAAACCGATGTGCATGTCGATTTAAACAAATATCTGGGGATCTTGGTCGGGACTCAAGGGGTAACTGGTAAGTTACCGAGGGCGTAGAGATAGAGAGGGTCCGTAATATCAAAAAAAACACAGACAAGAAAAGAAAGCTGAATAAAATAAGACATTGGAGTCAAATGTCATTTGAGTGAAACAAGACAGAATATAATGCAAGAAAAAAAAACATTGTTATGAATAGCATGAATAAATGAAAAGAAGAATATACACTTTTTGACCATTTGTTGGATTTGGGACCGAGGGATGAGATCTACCCTGAGAGGGCAATCTCCGATGTTACGAAATATTAACAAAAGCTGAATTATAACACCCCTGGTGTACAATTGCCTATATAATCATCGTTAAAGTCAGTAAATATGAAACTACCAGAAGAGTAAATATAATTTTCAAGTACGTCGGTATTAGAAGTATGTTTTAGTTTAATTTAAAGTGTAAAAAAAATCACCCTGTGTGATGCGCATTACAGTGCTCCCCTTTGTTTTTATTGTTTAAGTGATGTTGACCTAACTCAATAAAAGCTCAGTTCGGTGCGAGGTGAAGGTTAGCGGTCAATCTGCATTCTTTTTGACTGGTTTATCTACTGAGACGAAGAGTAGAGGGGTGTTATAATATTAATAATAACAATATAGACAGTCTTTTTCCACTCCTTCGTACTTTGAAAGAAACGTCTAGTTAAAATTTTGGTAAAGAATTCGTCGTTCAATGACCCTCATCTTGGTAAAAACTCCCAAACCTGGGACTTCTCTAATTGATAAATTTTAGTGAGAACTAATCGCCCAGCTGACGGTCTAAATGCAATAACAAAGAGCCGAGTGACGTCATATTTGTTTGTTCTATATTTCAGTTGGTATAGAACTCCTAAAATAGTCTGGTATCAATCGCCGCTTTGATCTATTTTTTTTCCTCCTTTCTTACTCTTGCATCCACCGGTAATCGGGTAGATTGGTATGCTAAATCCGGCGAAAAGTACTTAGAATATACTGTCCTCCGATCAAATGAATTGTAATTCTTTGTTATTGTACTATTGATGTTATATGATTAAGAATAATCAGCTCTGTGTGACCTATTGCTCTTAAACGACTTATCAACAAGTAACTGTGCAAGAAATGCCCTTGTGGTATGATCTTAACATGGAACCCGTAGAAAAGATTATATAAACATCCTGCATTCTGTGAATATTGTGCAATAAAAAAATTCACGTTATTCTTTCTACGTTTTACAGCAATGCAAGACTTTGGTATTTAGAACAATCTGCCAAATCACCATATTTATAGAAAAAGATCAACCTTAGAAATAGTATGTTAGGTGGATTTATCATTAGATTAAACGAAAAGTATTTTGAGCCCAGTTAAAGTGATTTGATTACATTTGGTGGGTAATGCTCTATTTCCTAGCTCATCTCTTTTAAAATTTATCTCTACATCTCTCAGTTAAGAAGACCTGGAGTGTCTGAGGCAAATCATCAATTTTATAGAAAATGGTGACTACCTCAGCTGGGTGTGTTGGAACTATTGTGACACATTTTGAACATACTAGGACTTAATTGATATTGCGCTTTATAGAATGAATAAAGTTGAGTTTACTCAGATTCTTGTTATCGTTTTTAGACCGCCAGTTGAGTGATTAGTATTCACTAAATTCTCTCCCAATCAGACTATAAACATTTAAGGTAACACATACTCTTGTCTGTTGGTGCGACTGATCTGGCGGGCAGATTATAAACACATACCATCTATGGGAACGTATGTTCTTCTTACCACGTCTAACAGCAAAGCAAGAGAGGGATATCAAGAACCCTGAGAGAAATCACCATCTACATAGAAAAAAGCTACAACCTTTAGAGTTATAGGTATAGATTAGGTAGCCATATCATCAGATTACACAGAAAGTGTTTTAAACCCCTTTTTAAGTGATGTTATCACATTTGATAGATAATATTGCGATATATTACAACTCATGTTTTGTTTTTATTATTTCTCTCTACGTCTTACAGCAAAGCAAGACAGGGATTTCAAGAACCCTGAGACAAGTCACTATCTTTATAGAAAAAAGCTACAACCTTAGAGTGGTCATGTCGATCATTGCACTCGCTTTCAACTATCTCATTCCTTTCGTCAGCATGGTATGTCTGCTTATTTATTGTTACTCATTTCACTATCATGTCAAGGTGAACCTGAAACTAAAAACTTAATCAAAATTCTAAATGATAAAATTTGAGTTAAATCAAATGTTTTTAAACAAGAGGGTGAATGTAATTTCTTCAGCTGCGAAACGTATTATTATTACAGCCCTTGTCAGTTTTGTCTATCATTTTCTTTGTGGCATAAACATGCGTTAGAAGTCCATAGACGATCGATCATGACTCATCAATCGTGGTTTATGATTAGCGCTAAAAGTAATGACGTAATCACATAACTAAAGAGAGAGAGAGAGAGAGAGAGAGAGAGAGAGAGAGAGAGAGAGAGAGAGAGAGAGAGAGAGAGAGTAAAACCTTGCCCCTTGACCCACGCTCATGAGGTCAAGTCAAAATAATAGATGCGGACGATAATAAATAGAAATATTCTCGTTGACATTCTCCATTCAATTCAATTCAATTTGTTTTGCCTCATATGTTCCTAATTATATAGACTAGACTCCCTCTTTTTATGAATGGTTTTGGATGAGAAGGGGTGTAAATATTAAGACTAAACCACGTGTATTATGTTATAATGTCCTCGTCAACCTAGTGAAAGTCTTAGATTTAACGCATTTATAATCCAATCAACATGCTTAAATCCTATATTAAATTTCGTAATTGTTAATATTTTAACATTGAATTCAGTACTATCAAAATTTTTGAATTCAAAATTATACTAGATTGACTCGATGGGTCAAATTTATTTTTGATTTTTTTTAATGCTATGCGTTTTTGTTTGTCTTTAAACATATAACTTTGCAATTACAACCATAGATATGAATCACTTTGGTCTTCGAATATTAATTGTTACATTGGGATCAATTTCTTCTGATGTATAGTCGTTATAAAATTAGATTTCAATCTAAAACAAATTACAAAATTATTCTTCAATTTCGAACGAATTGAATTATGAAAAGCCTTTCTTCAAAACATTTCTATTAAAAAAATTTCAGATAAATTACTTGATGGTGATATCACCATGTACGATTTATGAAAGCCTTCAACTTAAAGTTTTGAATTAAGAATTAAACGAAATTAGAAAAATTTGCCACAAAATTTAACAACTTTAATCAATGCTTCATATTTCTTCAGGAGGGATGTGATATTAAAAATAAAACTACATCTGATACAAGAACCAACAAATCCAATGTCAGCACATTATCATCACCATCATCATCATCGTCATCTTCTTCAATGATTAGTTCCTCGGATTGTATATACGTCAGTGTAAGTAACCATGGTGATTTGGTTGTTTTGATGCTGTGAGTTGGCGGGATGGTGGTGGTTGTTTTGAGTCTTTACCTTGCTACTGCGCAACCTCTACTCTACTTCCTCTCAGACGCTTCCATTTTTTGTCTCTTTTTTTTATCCTCCTCTTCACTCTCCTCCCCTTCATCTCTTCCTTTCCTTCTTCCGCTTCCTAATAACCACCATCATTATCATCAAGATTACCATCATAATCAGCAGCAGAAACAACAGTAGCAGAATCGTCGTCCTCGGTATTTTCTTTATAATCATCCATATCATCATCATCATCATCATCATCATCATCATCATCATCATCATCATCATCATTATCATTATCATCGTCATCATTATATCACCACTATTAACATTATATTTGTGATCCAACATCAGTTAACAAAATACTCATCATAAAATAATTTAAGAATCTGTTTTGAGTGTAACAAAAATGCACATCCTGCTGAACTCTAACACTTTTTTTTCACTTTGATCAGAGAATGTTGTTTTCAGATTAAATATTAATAGATTAGATGTAGACGTCTACCTTCATTATATTCCACTGATATTTGAAGTAAAGTTTTCTGACATAAATTGTGTTTGAGTTCAGAAATATTGACATAAAAATTATGTCCTTTTCCAACGATAGTTGGTCCCGTCGCCTAGTCATTCGATGAAGGAATATAGATAACCCATCAAACAAGATGACTGATGTCAACAGGAATCATCCATGTTGTCCAGAAACTCGACTATGCGCCGCTCAAAGCGGGACTCGAACCCAGGACCTTCCGATACCAGAGATCACAAAGCAACTTAGCCGCATACAATTGGACATGCCAATCATTTCCTTAGAGTACCTCACATGTATCTATGATTGAGACAGTGGTTGTCGTGGCGTCGGTTGGCGTGTCATATCTCGTCTTATCACTAAGACAACCAATGTTTAAAATTATCGCAAATTTATCGCGATTGCATTGTGCCCATGGTCAATCAGCTAATCAAGGGTTGCCCCGCTCAATTCAGGTGTGAGTCGATTCCTGGCTATAAGCCGTAATGGATAATGGAAAACTGTTAGAAGTACAAATATGACGCCTAACAGGCGACTTCAACAGTATGAAATATATATATATATATATATATATATATATATATATATATATATATATTATATATATATATATCTATATATATATATATATATATATATATATATATATATATATATATATATATTATACAAACAAAAACCGTGAAATAATAGTACTCAACGTTTTGATAAAAGGAGCTGTTTATAAAATATTTAAAGTATAATTATGATCAACTTCAACAATAATATTGTTTCGAGCATTCGCTCTCATCGAATCTGTTGAATGGTGCTGTATTGAATTGTATTCATATATATTTTGTATTTGCCTGTACACGTCTCTTTTTCTTCTTCAGTATTTCCTCCTCAGCTTTCTATTAGCTACCTCATCCTTTAGCGTCTTCATCCGTATTTCTTTCATCATCAAGTCCGTCTTTCAAACCTCCATGTTCATTATTATCAACGTTGTAGTCCATCACATCAAGGACGAGGTGTTCAACAGCTACAATAGTACCAAAGACAGGTAAGCGACAACAAAAATTAAAAGCTTGAGAGCATTTAGTGTAGCGCAATATCCACTAAACGTGCTCAAAGCGCTTTACATTGGGTTCCTAGCTGACAGTACAGTAGCAATACTGGACGTGTAATACAAGATGTATGGTGATATTAATCAGAATCTTTGTCCGGCTTTGAACGTTCGCTTCAAACTTGTCTGTCATTATGTCAGTAGAATGAGAAGCAAAATAGGAGTCTGATTTGTGTTGTTTGTCTGTGTGTATGTATGTGTGTGTTTGTGTGTGTTTAAGACAATGTAATTTTTAGTTTAAGACCTAGAGTCTGATGTTTTGGAGTTGCATCGCTGTATTTAATTTCAGCATATTATAATCTCGACAGAGACAAAGCTGTTAACGGCTAGGAGCTCGTTTATCACCGTAGTACGGTGATAGGATGTGAGTAAAGAGTCTTTTCCAAGGACTCAACTTTTCTACCTCCTCTAATGACTTTGTCTTCGTCCTCCGTGTTCAATGTCTGTTCATTATGAGGCAGGCGAGGGTTCACAGCGGAGAAGCCAAAAGCGGACCATTGTGAAGAGTATAGATAGTATGCGCTTGGATAAGAAGCTCATAACATTGCCATCCGGAGGTATAACGTACCAACACACAAAACTGTGTGTAACCATGAACTTTTATAGTCTGGTTGATACAGTTTAGTGAAAATCACTCACAAACGCGGATGGCAAAATACAATAACAAAGGCTTGAGTGACGTCATCTTCGTTCTATCTATAAGCAATAAATCTCCCAAATGTGGGTTAACGTCTGTGATATAATAGTAGCATGTCTGACCGATAATCATGAGGTCTGACAGCCGATTGATTGTCAATCAAGACGGCTGATTTTCTCGGATGTTTTTTTTTTCCTTCTATTTTTCTTTCCCTTTTTTTGTTTGTGTGTGTGTGTGTGGGTGCGTGTGTGTGTGTGTGTGTGTGTGTGTGTGTGTGTGTGTGTGTGTGTGTGGCTGTGGCACTGTTTCACTAACGCCGTTTTATAATTTTATTTTACACTGGTGCCTGCTACACATTTTATCACTTTGTTTTTTTAACAGTGCGTTTAAATTGACAATGTTAAAAAAATAGACCTGTTATTTTGATTCATGGAGTCAGTAATCATACCAAGGTAGCCTTATGAGTTATGAGACATCCAGTATAGTTGTTGTTGTTTTTATCATTGTACAACAACATTTAAATGTGACTCTCCGTCTGAAAACGGTATTGTGTCGGGGTGACTTGGGCGCTATAAATTCATTGTATAGTCTAAGAGTAATGTGACTCTTGTGTTAATTTTCAAACTTCCATTCCATACAATAGACATCGTTTTTCCAAGTGACAACCATCAAAATCTTACATTTTTTTGTACTATTTCTACTATTAACCCTCCCCTTGCCAAGCATTTTCAAGATATTGCCCAAAACTTCAAACCCAACTAACACAAAAATATACCTTTTTATCACTCATACATAGATAATAACAATAAAATTCTTGCAAAACATAGTTTCTTTAGAAAAACATGCTCTACAACACACTGTTCATTTTCTTTAAATTTTATGATGTACAAAAGAAATTTGATGAAGAAAAAGGTTGGTTTTATCGTAACGAATGTGGAGAGGGTTTAACTACTTTTTGACACCGTTTTCACCCCGCCCGACATACTACCGTTTTGAGACGGTGGGTCACATGAATATTATTATTTTCATCTATTTCTGAAAAATCTTTCCGACAGTTTTGAGCTCTTCCAGCTCGGGATGCCTATATACGTCACTGCCCAACTGGCACTTCTACTGGGCACCATGCATTTCCTGGATCGGCAGATGGAGGCGGTCAATAGAGTTGGCCACAAATTTAAAATGGAATTCCAGGAGGAAACAGAACAAGTAAGTTAGGTGTTATTGTTTTATGTTTTAGTTTTATGTTTTAGTTACAGAGCATAAGGAGTTCCTGCCCATCAATGTTTTTGTTTATTCATCTTAACAACGCCACAACCACATTATCCCATTCGTCTGTAGTGTTTCATTCATCCTGTTTTGCTGATAAAGGGGAAACCCGAAACGTCCCTTTTTATCTGTTTTCGTATATTAAATTGAAGCTTACATTCAATTTCACATTGTTATTTATTTATTCGAGCTTCGAGGAGCAAGATTTACATTGTCTGGTGAGACATCACACTGAATTAAATTTATTGTTTAGAGACAAAATATCAAATTTTTCCAGACTATTGGAGTACATTCTCAACGATGTGTAGTCTCATAGGTTACACAACAAGAATGTGTAAGGAATTATAAATAAATGAAATAAATTAATAAAATTCCCTTTAATTATCCCTAAGGGAAAATTTGTCTTTTTAGGGTCTATTCCAAGGGAAGACTGGAATAACCCAGGCGTCAGTCACAGTGCAGAGCCACAAAGTGAGTAGGGCGAGGTGACTTGCTCAAGGCCACACAAAGAGGCGGGTAGTCGAAATCGGTACCTTTAGGATAATAAGACCGTACTACTGAGCCACATATGACGATGAAAACCAAGAGTCTCTGGTTATCCTGATCTTCTTATTCAAGAAAAAAGCTTGTTAACTTTTTTTTAAATCTGAAAATAAAAACAAAGTTAAAAACTAGGCAGTCTTATAACTTAGTGTTATATCAAGAGTCATGTCCTGAGAGATATTGACAATTACTGTTGTCCGTTTAATCCAAAGAAACCGGAGGAAACTTCTTGAGCTATTTATATAGTGCAATATCCACTCAGGGTGCTCAAATCGCTTTACAAGGTGTCTCTGACCAACAGCAGCACGAAAAATGTAGAACGAAACAACATGACGCCAGTTAGGCGATATTATATTTTTTTTCCGACAGAGAGAGTGCTGTTAACGGCCAGGTACTCATTATACCTGAGTGCGGTGAGAGAATGTGAGTGGACAGCCTGTTCCAAGGACTCAACTATGCACCGATCGAGGCTCGAACCCAGGACCTTCCGATCCAAAAACGAGTGTCATACCACAAGACCACACAGCCGCAAAATTAGGCGTCAGGTGCTTTACAACGCTTAAGAGTTGAAAGGACTACTTTAGACAATTGAGATGTTGTACGATATATTCATGTGTTCGCTTGTTTGTTTATTTTGTATTTAAGGTGAGAGTGATGGGAGCCATCAACAAGATTATTCTAGAAAATATTCTACCTTCCCATGTTACTGCCTACTACCTCCGATCCAGGACAAATGATGTAGGTATATATATATATATATATATATATATATATATATATATATATATATATATATATATATATATTGATATTAGTTATATTGGTAGTGGTGCTGGTGGTAGTGGTAGTGCGAATGTAGTGTTGAAGACGGGGTGATGATGATGATGATGATGATGATGATGATGATGATGATGATGATGATGATGATGATGATGATGACGACGACGACAACGTTGATCATAGTAAATACAACTGCTAGTACTGCGACTGAGATTATTATGAGCCACAAGATGAAGGCAACTCTTCTCGGAAATATCGACTTTAGATTTTACTCGATTTTCCCCCTTATGACAATACGTCGTTATTGAATGTATTTGTTGTTGATCAGGTTATCTTTAATATAACTATTATTGTTGTTATTATTATTATTATTATTAATTATTATTATATTATTATTATTTATTATTATTATTATTATTATTATTATTATTATTATTATATTATTATTATTATTATTATTATTATTATTATTATTATTTTATTATTATTATTATTATTATTATTATATTATTATTATTATTATTATTATTATATTATTATTATTATTATTATATATTATTATATATTATTATTATTATATTATTATTATTATTATTATTATTATTATTATTATATTATTATTATTATTATTATTATTATTATATTATTATTATTATTATTATTATTATTATTATTATTATTATTATTATTATTATTAATTATTATTATTATTTATTATTATTATTATATTATTATTATTATTATTATTATTATATATTATTATTATTATTATTATTATTATTATTATTATTATTATCATTATTATTATTGTTATTATTGTTATTATTATTACCATTATTATTATCATTATTATTATTATTATTATTATTATTATTATATTATTATTATTATTATTATTATTATTATTATTATTATTATAAATATTATTATCATTATTACTTATTTATAAAATTTCGACACAGGACTTGTATCACGAAGATCATGAGCACGCATGTGTCATGTTTGCCTCTATCCCAAACTTCAAGAACTTTTACCAGCAAACTTCAACAAACGGAGAGGGCATGGAATGTATCCGAGTTCTCAATGAAATCATCTCAGATTTTGATCTGGTGAGTGATTAATTTGAAGTGCCTGCTTTGTCTGATTTCTCTTTTCAGATACGTTTTACGGGCATTTTTTCTTCTTCTCTCGTTAGTCCCTTTTATACAAACTGCAATATTTTCAATTTTTAAAACTTCTTTGAATCCCAGTTTCTTTTTTTTTTAATATATAATTATAACATTAGTCTTATTCAATATTTTTGAAGCTTTACTTCATTTCGATTATCACCATAATCATCATCATCATAACCATCATCATCAGCATCGTCATCATCATCATTGTCATTGTTATTGTCTTGCTCCCATAATTATAAATATACACCATTCTGAGTCGCTGTAAGAAAAGCAACCTCCTGAGAGATTGTGCGATGTGATTGCTCAAGACCACATCTATTGACGGCTGGACTCTACATCAGTCTTATAGGTTAAGCAATGAAGTCTGTACCGCGGACCCATGCTGCCCTCCTCCCTCCTAATGAAATGATCATCATCCATTCATCATCTTAACTCACTCAACCCTAACACCGACTATATCCGTAGTATACCCGGGGTTACTTTTACCTCATGCCTATTTATTACATTTTTCTGAGACAAATTATAGGTGAAGTATCAAAGCTAATGTTCTTAATTTTTACATGTTAATGGTAGTTGAATAACTATCTCTGTACATGCTCATTTTTAATACATTTTTTCCAGTTTTGAAAAGTAGCAAAAAAAATCTCTAGGATTGAGTGAGTTAAAATAAATCCATGAATTATAATTAATACAATAATTTCCATAGTTGCTGATTCGTCAACACCAAGAAGTGGAGAAAATCAAGACGATAGGGAGTACCTACATGGCAGCCACGGGGCTTTACAATGGGCTGGACAAATGTCAGGTGAACATTAGTTTTCTATTCAAGTATGAAATTGTCAATTTGAAGTAGCTAAATTTTTTTAAATACCGGATATTTTGATGAATTGATAAGAACCTACACTTGTACCTCGACCGGCAGACACATAATTATGTGCCACCATTTAAATCTCTCCTGACCAGCCAGTTTCAGGATTGTCCCCAAAACTTCACACTAAACTAACACAAAAATACATTTTTTATCACTCAGACATAATAGCAGTAATTTTCTTGCCATAGACTACATAATTTCGTAAGCAAAACATACTCTACAACACACTGTTCATTTTCTTTAGGTTTTATGATGTACAAATGAAATTTGAATAAGAAAAATGTTGTTTATATCTTAACGAATGTGACGATTTTCCTATAGTTTGTAAGGAGAGGGTTTATGAAATACGAGTACATGTCACTATGAATAAGTATCGCAATTTGTTAACAATGAAATGTTCACATTATGATTGTATTGAATCTTTCGGTCCAATACCATGCAGGCTAGTAGTAAGTGGAGGTTTCCTTCATATGAACCATCGTGATATTGAGAGTATTTTCAGTTTTATGATACGAAGGAAGAAGATATCAATCACTGTTTAATAATTATTTTTTCATTGTTATCATCAAATTAGGTTATTTGTCACAATGATCTTCTTAGAGTAAAGTCCAGGGCATTAACCCTCTCCTTACCAGCTACAGGGAAAATCGTCACATTACTTACGATGCAGCCAACAATTTTCTTATTCTGATTTCATTCTGTTATAGTTATATCTATATAAACTCGACACTGTGTTGCAGAGCTCAAAATATACAATATACTTGTTGCTAATCTGTTTGAAATGGTTGGTAAAGAGAGAGTTAACCTCAGTGCAGCGCTGAAAAGTGAGGAATCCATTTTCACAACCTGCTAAGTCGTTTATCACAATTTAGAAAAAAAAACTGCATTCTTTGTCACGTATTTGGTGAGTTTAAGAGGAAAACATTGTCTTGTTTGCCTAACTCTGCAAACTTTGAAAGTTCAGATTTTCTCTGGTGATTCTAATGTGTAACTCATCTTCTTCATCGCTCTGCCTCATTTACAGTAAAATAACATTTATTTGCCATTGCTTTTTAACTTTATCAAGTGACAGATTATAACGCCCCCCCCCCCCCCCCCCCCAATGCCATAACGTCTTAACTCTCTCCATTTTCCGGATTTTCCCCAGAGCGTCATACCCTACCAACATAAAAATTTATATTGTGTACTCTTACTAAATAAAAATAAATACATGCTATGCTATACATAATTTTGTTCAGCAAAACAAGATATGACAACACAGCATAAAAATCTCATAACTGTAACAAAGTAAATTCTTCAAATTTGATGATGTACGAAAAAAAATGTGAATGAGAAAAAATGCTGGCTGTATCGTTACTAATATGACGATTTTCCTATAGTTGGAAAGGAGAGGGTTAAACGAGATATTTCTTTTAAGAGAATATTTTTTATCGAGGATTATTCTACCCCTCTCCCTAAATTGTAACGCTTAATGATATCATGTTTACAATAATAATTTTTGACGTCAGATTGTAAATCGTTAAATTTACTAATCATCATATTCTTTAAAATGAATTATCATTTAAATGTTTTTGAAGATGTCTTTTATTCAAACATGACGAAATAGGAATCGATTCAGGGGTATAATAAAAGATTTGTTACACTCCTGCGCTTTGAAATTCGAACTTTGTTCCCAACGCATACTCGCAAGCTCGTGCAGTGGTTGGGAACACGTCCGTAATTCCAAAAAGCAAGAGTGTAAGAATCGTATAGTATTACACAAAAAAAGCAATTAGCGGATAGAAATAAAAGTTGAGAAAAAAAAAAACAATCATGCCTTGGACTCGAACCGGGGACCTCGTGGTACAATGGATCCAACAAGAGATGAGTGAGTAGGAAAGTGCCAGAAGACAAGAGAGAATAAAAATTTAGCGCGGCGGTGATGAGGTTTGAACCTGCAACCTTATTGGTACGACAACTCCGCCTGGC
>NC_088366.1:27714362-27726862 GCF_034508935.2 Berghia stephanieae
ATAAGTACCTCACTAATAATCCAGACCAAGGGCACAAAAGTATTCGGTTCCCATATTGTTCTTCAGATGAAGGTGGGAACCTAAAAGTCTAAATCTATTAGTAGAACACGGTGGAAGTACAAACAACTCATTTGACTGGAAGTTACAATGAATAATGACTTTAGGTCAAATGTCAAAGGTCACTGAGGGCAACCCTTCCACTAAAGAGGATAGTATCTAACCTTGGAGGACACGAAAAATAATCTCGGGAAAAAAAAGGGAAATAATTATCGACGAAGCTCCAAATTGAGACAGGCGATTATTGGCTGTGGCGAGCTCGGTCAGAAGAAAATGAGATAAGGGAACCATGGCCTGCTTGGAAATAATATGTTTTGCTTTCATGGAATACTATATTCGGAGATGTCATTCCTAATTTAATGTAGCAAGTTATTGTTTGTTTTTGTTCTGTTTTGTTTTTGTTTGTTTTTAAGTGTTTTATTTGTTTGTCTTCGGTCTTGTTTTCTTTTTGTTGGATTGTTTTTTGTTGTTGTTTTTTTGGGGGTGACCGGGAGGGGGGGGGGGAGGTTGTCTGGTATTTGTCCTGTTTTGCTTTTTGGTTGTGTTTTTTAATTAATTTCTTTGGTTAAAATTGGTGTAAAGAGAGTTGTATTCGTTAAAACACGAAATATAAGAGGCAAGAAATAAGTTAAATACAAAACAATCCTGCCGTAAAAAATCAAAGAGAACGCTTTATTTTCATTTTTTTTTCAGAAAGGCTTCAACATCAAATATCTACGATTTAAGATCGACTTCAACTTGTCAAAATTTGTTAAACCCTAAATTTAAAACAAAGTTTAGGCAATCTGAGCTTTATCTAATTTCAAAGACTGGTTGCAAATCGCCCTAAATTGTTCTTATGTCGTGGTGGTTTAAATGCTAAAAACTGATACTATAATCAAATAATATGAAATTCTATTTTAAAGTTTAGATAATATTATAAGATTTATTGATGATGATAGATGGACATTATTTCCTGGAATATTTATGCAAAATCTCGCCTTTCTAATCAAACTGATTTGAGAAGGAAATTGTCTTGGTTTGGTCACCTCTAAGACATGAAAGCTTATGCAAGACAATATTGCAGGGCACAGTAAAAGGCTGCCGAAGAAGAGGAAGATAGAAGAAAGTGTGACAGGATAACATTAAAGATTGGACAGGATTGACGTGGAACAATCTAATGAGGAACTCCCAAGACCGTGATGAGTGGCGTCGAATCGTGAAGTCTGCATCCCAAGAGTCCCCCGACGACCAACAGATCATGGGATAGAGTGAGTGAGTGTGATTTAAAACTCATTTTTTGGGCATTGGGTTCATCCCGACAAAATAAAAATTTGAGAAGATCGGCTATACGTGACGGTATTATGTCTGAATGAACTATGACCTGGAAGTCAAATTCTTAACGACAGATAACAATCGTGATTTTTTTAGCTTCTGTATAGAGCGCAATATCAACTAAACGTGCTCAAATCGCTTTACAAAGGGTGCAGAACGAGACATGACGCCTGTTAGGCGATATTACAAATTATTTTCCGACAGACACAACGCTGTTAACAGCTAGGTACTCATGTTACACATGAGTACGGTGAGACAATGTGAGTAAAAAGCCTTTTCCGAGGGCTCAACTATGCGCCGAGCGATGCTCGAACCCAGGATCTTCCGGCCCGAAAGCGAAGGTCATACCACTAGACCACATAACTTTATTTAATATTTTTCTCAATAGTAAATAATGAATGCGATTTCTCAAATTGCAAATGTCCCTAAGATCGTATTTCCGATATTTTTATTTTTTTATTCCACAGTCACTTTTCAGAATCTGATTCATCCCGCCCGACATAATACCTTTTTGAGACGGTGGTCACATATATGAGACATGTCATCTCGAAACGGTATTCTGTTGGGGTAAACCAGAGCCATAGACGTGATTATAAGTAAAAATGAATAGACATGTGAGACCCGTTTTTGTCACTTTGGTCTTCAATTAAAACATATGAAATTATCCCAATCTATTATTTGTAAAATAAAAACATAAGGTTGGAGGTCAACTTGTTCCGTATAATTCAAATTGTCAACGAGCACAGAATTACAAGCAAATGTCAAAATTATAAAACAATTTTTATATATATTGAGATATATTGAGTAACTTGCAAACTATGTGTAAATTAAGGGTAATTCTATCACTCGTCGACTCAAATGATTATTTATAAAATCTGCTGGGGCATAATGATCGGTCCCTTGATATTGTTATTCGTCTTCTGGCTCATTTGCCCCCACCTACAGACTTTATTAACCGACCGACTTTGATCATTGATGCCTCAAAAGATTCCTCTTGATGTATGTTAATTTCCACAATACAGTGATATAATAATAAAAATGGATAAGTACTTGTTCGTAATAACCTTTATGTATACGAAAATATTCCGGGTTTCCCATTAGTTTTTCTTTAAAGTTTGACCATAAAATCAATTCTAACCATCTAAATCAACCCGACATAAAACCAATTTTTGAGGCAGAGGGGCATGTATTGGAAGGCACGTACAGGCCAAAATGAAATGGGTTTTTGTACCTGCTCGGCTGTGTTTGTTTTTCTAATTCATGGACTCGTATCTTTCAGATTTTGTGACACCTTTTTTTTATTTTGTAATGCAACAAAAGTCATGAATAATAGGATTCAATAGTCTGATGTCACGTCCGCCCAGCGACAAGAATCTTGGTTCTAAACAAAGAAAATCGGTACGTTTTATTCTTCTTGCTGGATAGAACTTTATCATATGTCATGTGATCCGAATGTATAAAAGTTAAAACATGATCAGATTTATAATTTTTTTCTCCTCTAGGGATACACTTTTATGCTTGGAAATAATATGTTTTGCTTTCATGGAATACTATATTCGGAGTTGTCATTCCTAATTTAATGTAGCAAGTTATTGTTTGTTTTTGTTTGTTTTTAAGTTTTTTTATTTGTTTGTCTTCGGTCTTGTTTTCTTTTTGTTGGATTGATTTTTGTTGTTGTTTTTTTGGGGGTGACCGGGGGGGGGGGTTGTCTGGTATTTGTCCTGTTTTGCTTTTTGGTTGTGTTTTTTAATTAATTTTGTTTGGTTAAAATTGGTGTAAAGAGAGTTGTATTCGTTAAAACACGAAATATAAGAGGCAAGGAATAAGTTAAATACAAAACAATCCTGCCGAAAAAAAATCAAAGAGAACGCTTTATTTTCATTTTTTTTCACAAAGACTTCAACATCAAATATCTACGAATTAAGATCGACTTCAACTTGTCAAAATTTGTTAAACCCTAAATTTAAAACAAGGTTTAAGCAATCTGAGCTTTATCTAATTTCAAAGACTGATTGCAAATCGCCCTAAATTGTTCTTATGTCGTGGTGGTTTAAATGCTAAAAACTGATACTATAATCAAAAAATATGAAATTCTATTTTAAAGTTTAGATAATATTATAAGTTTTATTGATGATGATAGATGGACATTATTTCCTGGAATATTTATGCAAAATCTCGCCTTTCTAATCAAACTGATTTGAGAAGGAAATTGTCTTGGTTTGGTCACCTCTAAGACATGAAAGCTTATGCAAGACAATATTGCAGGGCACAGTAAAAGGCTGCCAAAGAAGAGGAAGATAGAAGAAAGTGTGGCAGGATAACATTAAAGATTGGACAGGATTGACGTGGAACAATCTAATGAGGAAGTCCCAAGACCGTGATGAGTGGCGTCGAATCGTGAAGTCTGCATCCCAAGAGTCCCCCCGACGACCAACAGGTCATGGGATAGAGTGAGTGAGTGTGATTTAAAACTCATTTTTTTTGGGCATTGGGTTCATCCCGACAAAATAAAAATTTGAGAAGATCGGCTATACGTGACGGTATTATGTCTGAATGAACTATGACCTGGAAGTCAAATTCTTAACGATAGATAACAATCGTGATTTTTTTTAGCTTCTGTATAGAGCGCAATATCAACTAAACGTGCCCAAAGCGCTTTACAAAAGGTGCAGAACGAGACATGACGCCTGTTAGGCGATATTACAATTTATTTTCCGACAGAGACAACGCTGTTAACAGCTAGGTACTCATGTTACACATGAGTACGGTGAGACAATGTGAGTAAAAAGCCTTTTCCGAGGGCTCAACTATGCGCCGAGCGATGATCGAACCCAGGATCTTCCGACCCGAAAGCGAAGGTCATACCACTAGACCACATAACTTTATTTAATATTTTTTTCAATAGTAAATAATGAATGCGATTTCTCAAATTGCAAATGTCCCTAAGATCGTATTTCCGATATTTTTATTTTTTTATTCCACAGTCACTTTTAAGAATCTGATTCATCCCGCCCGACATAATACATTTTTGAGACGGTGGTCACATATATGAGACATGTCATCTCAAAACGGTATTCTGTTGGGGTAAACCAGAGCGATACACGTGATTATAAGTAAAAATGAATAGACATGTGAGACCAGTTTTTGTCACTTTGATCTCCAAATAAAACATATGAAATTATCCCAATCTATTATTTGTAAAATAAAAAAATAAGGTTGGAGGTCAAATTGTTCCGTATAATTCAAATTGTCAACGAGCACAGAATTACAAGCAAATGTCAAAATTATAAAACAATTTTTATATATATTGAGATATATTGAGTAACTTGCAAACTATGTGTAAATTAAGGGTAATTCTATCACTCGTCGACTCAAATGATTATTTATAAAATCTGCTGGGGCATAATGATCCGTCCCTTGATATTGTTATTCGTCTTCTGGCTCATTTGCCTCCACCTACATACTTTATTAACTGACCGACTTTGATCATTGATGCCTCAAAAGATTCCTCTTGATGAATGTTAATTTCCACAATACAGTGATATAATAATAAAAATGGATAAGTACTTGTTCGTAATAACCTTTATGTATACGAAAATATTCCGGGTTCCCCATTAGTTTTTCTTTAAAGTTTGACCATAAAATCAATTCTAACCATCTAAATCAACCCGACATAAAACCAATTTTTGAGGCAGAGGGGCATGTCTTGGAAGGCACGTACAGGCCAAAATGAAATGGGTTTTTGTACCTGCTCGGCTGTGTTTGTTTTTCTAATTCATGGACTCGTATCTTTCAGATTTTGTGACACCTTTTTTTTATTTTGTAATGCAACAAAAGTCATGAATAATAGGATTCAATAGTCTGATGTCATGTCCGCCCAGCGACAAGAATCTTGGTTCTAAACAAGGAAAATCGGTACATTTTATTCTTCTTGCTGGCTAGAACTTTATAATATGTCATGTGATCCGAATGTATAAAAGTTAAAACATGATCAGATTTATAATTTTTTTCTCCTTTAGGGATACACTTTTATGCTCGTCGGAGAAGTATTTCATAAGGGCGTTTGCCAATAGTTTAGAAACAGTTACTAAGTTACTATGCACCATTACGAGGCAAGTGACGTCACGACTGTTGAAGCCTATTATGAAAGCTAACAACAATGAAAATATTCCGATGAATTCTTATCAATTAATCGATATTTTGTCTTACTTGACGCTGTGTCAAGATAAAATTTTCTTATATTTGACATAAAAAGGCAATTCTTTAAGGTTATTTTGAAATGATATGGAAAAAACCCTAAATTTGTTTTCATCAGTTCTTCTGTATTAGATAAAGATAAGTAATTTCAGAAGTTGATAATCTGTCATCAAACTGAAATTCAATTAGGTTTTTTAATTGTCTAAAAACCGAGAAACAAGTATATCAACAAATTTTGTCCTTTGTGAAACAATTTCTAGTATTTTTTGGTATCTGACTGTCCATGGTTTATTTTGGTTTGTTTTTCATTATTAATCCAGAGTAACTGATAAAAATATTTTTGTTCACAGCACTTTCAACATTTATCACAAGTAAACCATCAGGCTCACAAATGCAAGAACAAGCATGCATAAAAATGATATCAAAGACATAAATCGATACCAGATGAGGTCAAGATTTTTTTTAACCACTCTGTCCACCCAGAATTGATTTGAGAGCTGGGTCTGTTAGATCTCACAGAAAGAGCTTTGTAATAGATTAGTGTCATATCCAAAGGGCAGCAAGAAATTGTCATTGTCCGTTTAATGCTATAGAAACAGGTATAAACTTCAGCTCCATGGGCCTATGGCTCTGAAGGACCACACAGATATAAATCCATACATGCATGCATACACTTGATATAATGAAAGATGTGTATACACAAACATCCATGAATCAAGCAATGGTGGAAATAAATCTTTTAAGAGATACAGAAAGGTGGAAATATCAACAATACTACAATTAAGATTCAAATTAATTGAAATAGTTTTGTTCCATAATCCGTGAAAACCTCTTGTGTTTCATGGACTCTAAGGGCTAACCCACACCGGAGACTGACTCCGACGACCCGGCACTGCCGTCCCCTGCCGTCTTCCGGAGAAAGACGTGGGGCACGGACAAAATACTAAGAATAAAGAGAAGTGCCGCTAGACCTACCCATATCAATCTCGAAAAAAAAAAAACAACAGAAGACGTCGGTGTTGTAGAGATATTTTCCACCTGAAGCCAATTAAATCTAAACTCAATTACAACAGACTTCAATTTTGATTTGCCTTGTTTATGATTTTTTAAATGTTTTTACTAAACACGTAGTCGTGAGTTAAGAGAATTATTTAATCTGATTATTTAGCCATCGTGTAAAGAATAAGATCTGAATGATTGTTCATGAATGAGGCGTGCAGTTTTTTAGGGTAGTTATTTTCTTGTATTTTTCTTTCTTGCTTTGTCTGGCACTATTCAATACTCACATTTTCAGATCTTTACCTCACATTAGTGTCTGCTTGCTAATTTGACATCAAATAAAGAATATGAACATCCCAGTACTGCTGTGTGGTAATCAATCTTTTTCATTTCGGACAGAAAACTGTTACTCTTGCTTCAAATATCGATCGGTTAAGACGAACTTGTCAAAATTGTGCAAAAAAAAAAGTCCAATACGAGATATTTTAAAGAAGATTTTAGTAAAAATTTGACTTTAATCGATCGATATTTGAAGCAAAAGTTTTCTGACCAAAATGGAAAAAAAATAATTTTGTTAGAGTGTGGTAGTAAAAAATACTATTTACATCTTGCCCGCCTAAAAAGGATAGATGGTTTAATATATACAATTTTATAACACAATTCCACGGTTGCACCCTGCTTAACAGACTTCACAATATATTCTCTTGGTACCAAGAATCAATTATTATATGTGTATTTGTCGCCGTTTGCCATCCTTTTTAAGTGGCAGGTTTACAAAGATATTGTTACTGCCCATGGTGAGGTAATAATTCACATCTGATTGTGTATGGCAATGTGTATAAGGAACTTGGCCCAACACTGGGTCTTAGAATTAATCATACAATCTTTTGTTATTTAACCATTTAATATTTCTTAAATGTATGACCGTAGTATTGTAATTCAGTATAGTAATAAATTGACATATCAAGCAGAATAAACCGACCACTTGCAAGAGTTTATGCGGTTTTTTTATATTGTTGGTCATTTTGAACAGGATTTTCAACGTTGTTAAAAACGAGGGAGATAAATAGACAATCGTTATTTCAAAGTTCAGACGCTTTTGGTTAATCCAAGTTTACGCCCTATAAAATGCGTACAACAGACTAGTTCCATAACATACGTAATCGTGTTCATTTTCTTCCTGAATCCATTAAAAATAATTTACAACTTGATCAAAAACAGTAAACAAGTTTTGACAGTCGTTTTTCAGAGGTTGATCCAAGTTTATGCTTTCTGAATGCTTACAGCAGATTTGTTCCCACGCATGCGCCTTCTAATTGTTCTTTTTCCGTAATTCAATTGACAGATTTTGAAATATGAACAAGAACTGAGGGTAAAAGGTATAGACAATCTTTTTTTCATAGTTCCAGGTTAAAGCTTTCTGAATGCTTACAACAGATTTGTTCCATCGTATCCTTTTTGAATGCTTATATCAAATACGTTCCATCACATGCGTCATCGTCTTGTTCCTTTTTTTTCTTGAACACATTAAAAATAATTTTCAACGTGGGCAAAAACTTTGAAAAAAGGTTATGACAATTCTTTTTTTCAAAGTTCACACGCCTTTGTTTGCCCAAGTCTAGGCTTATTGAATTATTACATCATATCCATTCTCACACATGCGCCATCTATTTGTTCATTTTTTTCCCCGAATCCATTGAAAATAGATTGTAACGAGGTCAAAAACTGAGGGGAAAACTCATGGACAATCCTTTTTTTCAGAATTCAGACGCTTTTGGTTGATCCAAGTTTACGCTCTCTGAATGCCTACAGATTCTTTCCAACACGAGCGTAATGAACTTGCTCATTTTCTCTATGAACCAATTGAAAAGAGTAGTTTGCGACCTGGTCAAAAACTAAGAAAAAAGTTTTGACAATCCTTTTTTTCAAAGTTCACACGGCTTTGGTTGATCCAAGTTTGAATGGTTACAACAGATCCGTTCCCAGACAAACGCCATCAGCTTTTTCATTTTCTTCCTGAATCCAGGGTTAAAAGTGTAGTATATGATGCAGTTGGAGCAATATTGCAGCAGCGTCATCTTCTCCCAGTATCGGTATGCCATGCGGATCACTAGGTGGGATTCAAAGGGCTGATGGTTCAACAGGAAACAGAGGTAAAGGGACCATGGAGGGATCCAGGATATCAAGAAGATAAAGGTGATGGAGAACAGCATAAGCGTCATCTGAAAAGAAAGAAATATGAAAAGAGGACTAAAAGTTTGTTTTGATTTTTTTGTGTGTGTGTGCAGTAATGTGGTCTAGTGGTATGACATTCACCTTCGGGTCGGAAGGTCCTGGGTTCGAGTCCAGATAATAATAATAATAATAATAATAATAATAATAATAATAATAATAATAATAATAATAATAATAATAATAATAAATAATATATAAGAAGAAAAAGAAGAGAAGAAAGAGAAAATTTATAATAATAATAATAATAATATAATAATAATAATAATAATAATTAATATTAATAATAATAATAATATAATAATAATATAATAATAATAATAATAATAATAATAATATAATAATAATTATTAATTATTATTATTATTATTATTATTATTATTATTATATTATTATTAATATTATATTATTATTATTATATTATTATTATTATTATTATTATTTAATTATTATTATATATAATTATTATTATTATATTATTATAATATTATATAATAATAATAATTATTATTAATAATAATAATAATAATAATAATAATATAATAATAATAATAATAATATAATAATAATAATAATAATAATATAATAATAATAATAATAATAATAATAATAATAATAATAATAATAAAATAATAATAATAATAATAAATTTTAATATAGTGATAATAGTAATAATAAGTGAATAATCTCAATCATCACCATCATCATTTAGGTGAAGCAATAGCATTGATATTTGCCTTAAACCATTATATATATATATATATATATATATATATATATATATATATATATATATATATATATATATATATACATTTTGTTTGTGCATCATTAGATCTAGCCCTATTTGTTCCTACCCTGATCTACTTAAAGGTTTTCTTTATCTCGATAATCAACATTGAGAGTCCTTTGGTATTGTAAGTCTTGATTGTACAGATGAGTCGTGAATTCCCAGAACAACACTCTGAAAAAATACGTATCAAAAATTTCGCCCAGAAAACGTGTGCTCCAAACATCGATCGATTACATTTATTCTCATCGTGGCAAAAATCTCAAACGTGGGACAGCACAAGTCTGATATTTGAGAGTTTTTGCAAAAATGAGAGTCATTTTAATTGATCGATATTTGAACGGTGAGTTTTGTGGCCAAAATTTTAAATACGTGTTTTTTCAGAGTACAGCAGAACAGGACGCCATGGGTGGCTTACGGAGTTCGAATCGATATGAAGTGTCGGATTTGGAGGAAACCAGAAAAGCATTGACTTCTGCCGTAATCTGGAAAAATTTGGCCAGAAAACCCGTCCTTCAAATATCGATTGATTTAAATGACTCTAATCTTGGCGAGAAAAACAAAAACTCTCGCGAAGTCCCAGGTTTGAGAATTTTTTGCCAAGATGAGAGTCATTCAGATCGATCGATATTTGAAGGACGAGTTTTCTGGCCAAATTTTAAAATATGGGGTTTTCCAGAGTACGCAGTATTGTCGGTCCATCTTCTCGAATGCTGTATAATCAGTAATAACGACCCGTGCTAAACCTAATGTGTGTAACCCATCGCCTCAAAAGAGTATTGTTCCAGGTGTGGCTAATGTTGTGTGGAAACCTATTCAAAGAAAACCCAATAACAACCTTTCCGTCCGACTCAACCAAGATCTAAGAACATTGGAAGATCAGCGACAGAATGAATATCAACCACAGTGAGGATCTTCCGGAACTGCAGACGATAGAAATGAGGATCGGCAACGTGAGTTAAACCTAAAGCACGACTTGCTGGAGGCAGCCAAGGCGTCCTAGTCCGATAACAGAGATGCGAAAGGCTTATAAGTCCACTCAAGTCAAATAAATGCCAAATGCTAAAGTAACAAATAAAATTAAGTGGGTAGAGAAGTGCTAGAAAACAGTAGAATATAAACTCGTTTTGCTGTGATCGAACTCGGGACCAGTCTCAAACGGCATCCTCCCCTTGCCAGTTTCCTATGTTCTTAAGTCACAAAATGCTTAC
The DNA here is from genome assembly GCF_034508935.2 of Berghia stephanieae. Classification (NCBI taxonomy): domain Eukaryota; kingdom Metazoa; phylum Mollusca; class Gastropoda; order Nudibranchia; family Aeolidiidae; genus Berghia; species Berghia stephanieae. The sequence goes on from NC_088366.1 coordinate 27,725,163, forward strand.
GTTCTGTCTAGAAGCTTCTAATTGTCTCACAACATAAAATTATAGTAAAATTATGACGTTCTATCCAGGCGGCAGCAGTGTCTAAATGTTGTCACATCACAAAATTATGACGTTCTATCCAGGTGGCAGCAGTGTCTAAATGTTGTCACATCACAAAATTATGACGTTCTATCCAGGTGGCAGCAGTGTCTAAATGTTGTCACATCACAAAATCATGACGTTTTATCCAGGTGGCAGCAGCGGTGTCTAAATGTTGACACATCACAAAATCATGACGTTCTATCCAGGTGGCAGCAGTGTCTAAATGTTGTCACATCACAAAATTATGACGTTTTATCCAGGTGTCAGCAGTGTCTAAATGTTGTCACATCACAAAATCATGACGTTCTATCCAGGTGGCAGCAGCGGTGTCTAAATGTTGTCACATCACAAAATCATGACGTTCTATCCAGGTGGCAGCAGCGGTGTCTAAATGTTGTCACATCACAAAATTATGACGTTCTATCCAGGTGGCAGCATATTCTAATGGTCTCTCATAGCAATACTATTATGACGTTCCATCCAGGCAGCAAACTCGTTACCGCATTCGTGTACAGTCGTGAACTCGCCCGACAACCTCGTCAAAATACAGCACTCTGCGGTAACGGGTTCTTTGCCTGGTTTCAAACGTTCTATCTAGAGATAGTGATTGACTTCCATTTCTAAATTATGAAACTTTATTCGTGTAGTTACTCGATATTTGAAGGACGAGTTTTCTGGCCAAATTCATAAATACATGTCTTTCCAAAGTATTGCAGTTGCAAGTTAACTGGTTAAAATTCAATATTCGGAATTTAGTTCAACTTGACATAAAAGTACAGAATGTATTCAGTGGGCCACACTTCATCGGTTATTTCAACACGAGTCAAAATATATTGACACATTGTCTATTGTATAGAACTGTCAATTTTACAGACCCACGTATTTATGATTTTGTTTAAATTATCATTACTGTTCTCCTTAATAACGTCATTCTCATTCGTCTTTGGAGCTTCATTCATCGTGTTTTGTTTATTAAGGAAAAATCCGAAACGTCCTCATTATCTGTCTTCGTTTATTGAATTGAAGCTTCGATTCAATTCCTTATTGTCATTTATTTCTATAAGCTTCAAGCAGCAACATATTCCTAACTATCGCAGGGTGAGATAGATAGTGCAAATTGAATTCATAGTCCAACATAGCCAACTCGGATGAAGTTTTAACTAGTTAATTCTCGTACTCCGGAAAGACATGTAGCCTATCTTAAAATGTGACCAGAAAACTCGTCTTTAAATATAGATCAATTTAAATAACCCTCATCTTGACAAAACCTCTAAAACATGGGATCTCTCGAAGTCATATAAATCGATAGATATTTGAAGGACGAGTTTTCTGACCAACTGACCGACGGCAGTAAACTGGTTATGTGTTGCATTTTTGAGGAGAATGAGTGTATTATTATTCTGATTATTTTAATATTATAGTTATTTTGTAATACATGATTTACTCCGGTTTGATGCGATGTCGCAAATAAAAAGAACACGTTATAAGCATTTATATGGCGTAATATCCACTAAACGTGCTCAAAGCGCTTTAAAAAGGGTCCCTAGCCAACAGCATTATTTAAAATGAAGGATGAGACATTACGCCCATAGATATGACAATTTTTCCCGACAGACAGC